>NC_057862.1:452847334-453164418 GCF_019393635.1 Dromiciops gliroides | reverse complement strand
TCCTAGTAGAGTAGACACAACATATTTTGCAAGAAATGTAACTGTCACCCAAAATATCATACACATGATTTCTTCCATTAGAGGATTTTGTGACCTGTTGACTATATAACAATAATAATTCCCTGCCCCAACTCTTTCTTATGTACATTAGCTGAATGACAACTATGTATGCAGGTCAATTCATTCTCAAGCACCCATATATACTCCCTTAATTATCAGAGCTCACTTTGGTTGTCCTAGTTACTATGCCAAGCAGAATGGACAAGACAAGATGTCAAAGAAGCTAAAAATAGACTAGCTAAGATAAGAGCAGAAAGGCAGCTGTTTACAACATGACAACATGTTGGCCATGTTCCTTTCTATTTCTTATGAGAAAATATTGTCAAAAGGAGGGACCCTGGGAGGAGTTAATGTGGTGGAATATAGGCAACAGCTCAGCTGAACTCTCCAACATTCCTATCAAACATCTTTAAAATAATGCCTCAAATCAAATATTGGAGCAACAGTGCCAAGAAGGTATTTTTCCAGTCTAAGACTGGAGTCAACAGAAGAAGTCTATGATTTGACAGCATGAGTCAGCCCACTGTGTAATGTGGCAGCACCGATAATTTGTATTAGAGGCAATTGCAAGAGCAGCAGTAAAAATAGCTTCTGCAACTCTCGACCCAGAGATGGGAAGAGTTGTACAACTGGAAAGGAAAAAAGTACAAGATCCTTTCCTGGAACTGGATATAGGGCTTGTTACTGTTTAGGTTGCCCATAGTCAGTTCTGGGTTGAAGTTCCAGGGTTAAAAGAAGGGCTTATCATTGGGCACAAGAAATCAGAAGACCTAGTACCAGTTCTAGGGGGAAGAGGAGAACTAGCACTTGTGGCTACAGGAGAGAAGGTACCTTTCCTAGGAAGAGAACAAAGAGCAGGCCAGGAAATCAGTGACCATTGCTCTCCCTAGATCACATCACCTTGGAAGTACCAAAAACTTGCAGAGTCCCAGAACTAGCTCTGGAAATGGCAGCAAAAAATGCCTGAAGTTTGGTTCAGTGCCCCCCAATTCCAGGTGACCAGAGCCTGACTTTAAAATAAAGTTCAAAGTTCAAAAAAATATAGTGGAAAAATGAGCAAGCAACAACAAAATTAAAATCTTGACCATAAAAAGTTACAACAATGGAAGGTAAGATAAAGGCATAAACTCAGAAGAAGACAACAATGTGAAAAAAGCTTCCCCAAATAAGTTTTTTGTTTTTGTTTTTGTTTTTGTGGAACAATGATGGGTTAGACTTGCCCAGGGTTGCACAGCTAGTAAGTGTCAAGTGTTTGAGGCCAGATTTGAACTCAGGTCCTCCTGAATCCAGGGCCAGTGATTTATCTATTGCACCACCTAGCTGTCCTCCCCTCAAAAAAATAAAATAAGTCTTAAAGAAAAATGCTACTTGGTGTAAGCCCAACAAGAATTCTTAGAAATGTTAAAGAAAAAGCTAAGAGTGAATTGGGAAAAAGAATTGTGAAAAGAAACAAATGATGTGGGAAAATTATGAAAAGAGAATGAGACACCAAATAATACAGAAGAAAGTAACACCTTTAAAAACAGAAATGACCTAATGGGAAAAAGAGGCATAAAAATTCACTGAAAAAAAGGACTCATCTAAAACTATCAGTGAGTTTTATCGGTAATGAAAATAAGCTAGAAGCCTTGCTAATAAGATCAGGGGTAAAGCAAGGATGCCCATTATCACCTCTATTATTTATTATTGTACTAGAAATATTAGCTATAGCAATAAGAGAAGAAAAAGAAATTAAAGGAATTAGAATAGGCATTAAGGAAACAAAACTATCACTCTTTGTAGATGATATGACGTTATACTTAGAAAATCCTAGAGAATCAACTATAATAATATGTGAAATTATTAACAACTTTAGCAAAGTTGTACAATACAAAATCCACATAAATCAGCAGCAACGAATAGGAAGATAAATTTCATTAAAAATAACTGGAAATGGGGGCAGCTAGATGGCACAGTGGTTAAAGCACTGGCCCTGGATTTGGGAGTACCTGAGTTCAAATCTGGCCTCAGACACTTGACATTTACTAGCTGTGTGGCCTTGGGCAAGTCACTTAACCCCCATTGCCTGCCAAAAAAAAAAAAAACCCAAAACTGGAAACAACATGAAGTACTTGGGAGTCTACCTGCCAAGACAAACCCAGGAACTATGTGAACAGAACTATTACACACTTTTCACAGAAATAAAGTCACTTCTAAACAATTGGAAAAATATTAATAGCTCATGGGTAGGCTGAACTGGTATAAGAAAAATAACAATCCTACCCAAATTAATCTATTTAGTATCATAGAAACTCTCAAAATATTTTATAGATCTAGAAAAAATAATAACAAAATTCATCTGAAAAGACAAAAAGTTCAAGAATATCAACGGAATTAATTAAAACATTTAAAAGAAGGTGGTCTAGCAACACCAGATCTCAAACTGTATTATTATTATTATTATTATTATTATTATTATTATTATTATTATTATTATTATTATTATTATTATTATTATTTGGTGAGGCAATTGGGGTTAAGTGACTTGCCTAGCATCACACAGCTAGTAATTGTTAAGTGTCTGAGGCCGGATTTGAACTCAGGTCCTCCTGAATCCATGGCCATTGCTCTATCCACTGCACCACCTAGCTGCCTCTAAAACTCTATTATAAAGCAACAATTATCAAAACAATCTGTTATTGGCTAAGAAATAGAGAGGTGGATCAGTGGAATACAACAGGTATAAATTACACCATTGTAATGATAATAGTAATAATAGTAAATGATATGATAAACCCAAAGATCCAAGCTTTTAGAACAAAAATTCATTATTTGACGAAAACTGCTGGGGAAACTGGAAAACAGTTTGGCAGAAACTAGGTATAGACCATCATTCACACCATATACTTAAATAATGAAAAAATGGGTATATGATTTACACATAAAGGGTAATACCCATAAGCAAATTAAGAGAGCATGGAATAGTTTATCTGTCATATTTGTGGACAGGGGAAGAATTTAGGACCAAAAAGATATAGAGAGCAATGCAAAATGTAAAAAATATAATTTGGATTATATAAAATTTAAAAAAAAGCTTTTTGTACAAACGAAAACAATGCAAAGAAAATTATAAAGAAAGCAGAAAACTGGGAAAGAATTTTTGAAAAAACTATCTCTGATGAAGGCCACATTTCTCAAATATATGGAGAACTGATTCAAATTTATAAAAATACAAGTCATTCCCCAATTCATAAATGGTCAAAGGACATGAACAGGCAGTTTTCAGAGAAAGAAATTAAAACAACATATACATATATGAAAAAATCCTCTAAATCAGAGAAATGCAAATTAAAACAACCTCACACCTACCAGAGCTAAAAAGGAAAATGTTGGAGGTGGAAGGGGATTTGGGAAAAGTGGGATGCTAATGCACTGTTGGTGGAGTTTTGAACTGATCCAAACATTCTGGAGAGCAATTTGGAACTATGCCCATAGGGCTATAAAGCTGTGCATACCCTCTGACCCAGCAATACCACTGCTAGGTATATATCCCCCAAAAAGAGAAAAAGACCTATCTATACAAAAATAATTATAGTAGCTCACTCTCTCTCTTTCTCTGTCTCTGTCTCTCTCTGTCTCTGTCTCTCTCTTTTGTGGTGGCTAAGAGTTTAAATCAAAGGAATGCCCATCAATTGGGGAATGACTAAATAAGCTGCAGTATATGGTTGTGAAGGAATATTATTGTGTTATAAGAAATGACAGGCAGACAAAATTCAGAGAGTCTGGAAAGACTTATATGAACTGATGTATAGTGAAGCAAACAGAATGAGGAGCACAATCTTGTTTGATGAAGAACTGTGAATAATTTGGTTATTTTTAGCAACAAAATAATCTAAGACGATCCCAAAAAACTAATAATGAAGCATACTATACATTTCCAAATGAACCAATGTTGACTGAACATAGATTGAAACATGCTATTTTTCACTTTCATTTTTTCTTTTATTCAAGTTTTCTTACACAAAATGACTAATATGGAATGTTTTACATAATTGCAAATGAATAACATATCTGATTGCTTACTACCTCAGCAAAGGGGGAAGGGAGGGAAAGGTGCAGGGATAGAATTTGGTACTCAAAACTTTAAGTAAAAATGTTTATTACCAAAAAAGAAAGAAAGAAAGAAAAGTACACCTTAACATCACAGTTGGCCAAAAGGAAAAAGAGGTACAAAAATTAATTGGAACAAAAAAATATTCATTAAAAAAACCACAATACTGGCCAAATGGAAAGAGGAAAAAGCTTACTGAAGAAAATAATTCCTTATCAATTAGAAATGTATAAATGAAAGTTAATGACTTCATGAGAAATGAGGCATTAAGAAAAAAATACAAGAAAGACAAAATAAAAAATCAAAGAAAATATGAAATATCTCATAATAAAAACAGCTGACCTGGAAAATAAATCCAGGAGACATTATCTATGAATTATTGGACTACTCGAAAACCATGATTGAAAAAAAGTAATACAGGATGTCCTATTTCAAGTAATTGTTAAGGGAAACTACCCTGAAAGCTTTTATCCAAAGGGTAAAATAGAAATTGAAAGAATCCAATAATCACCTCCTTACAAAGATCACAAAATGAAAACTCCCAAGAATAGTATAGCCAATTATTTCCAGAATGCAAACTTCAAAGAGAAAATATTACAATCATCCATAAAGAACCCATTTAAATATCATGGAGTAACAGTCAGTATCCCAAAATATTAAGAAGTTTTTATTTTAAAGGAGTGGTGGGCTTGGAATATGATATTTCAGAAGACAAATAAGCTAGGATTACAATGAAAAGTGCATAATCCTTCAGAGAAAAAATGGATATTTAATGAAGTAAATGGTTTTATTTTATTTTGTTGTAAATGCATTTTATTACTTGACAGTTACCTATAAGAATAGTTTTCAAAATTTGTTTTCAGAGGATTTTTAGCTCCAAATTTTTTCCCACCTTCCTTTGCCTCCTTCCTCCCCAATACAGAAAGCAATCTGATATAGGCTATATATGTGCAATTACATTAAACATATTTCTGCATTAGTAATATTGTGAAAGAAGAATCAGAGGACAAAAAAAACCTCAACAAAGAAGGAAAAAAAAAACTCAGCCCAAAAGTAGAAAGAGTATAGTTCAATCTGCATTCATAAACCATAGTTCCTTTTTTCAAGATGTTGAGAACATTTTCTATCATTAAGTTCTTTGCAATTATTTTGGACCATTGCATTGCTAAAAAAGAGCCAAGTTGATCACTGTTTTTCATCACACAATGTTGCTGTTGCTTTGTACAATGTTCTCCTGGTTCTGCTCCTCTCAGTCAGCATCAGTTCAAGTAAGTCCTTCTCGGTTTCTCTGAACTCCTCCTGCACATCATTACTTTTCACATTGATTTTTAAAAACTTTTTGTTGTAAATTTTCTTCCTCCCTTCCTCCTCAACCCTCTCTAAGAAATCAAGCAATTCAATATGTCATACATGTGCAGTTATGCAAAATGTCTTCTCAGTCAGGTTAAGAAATAAAATAGACAAAATGCCTTTAGAAAGAGGAGCTAACAGATAAGATTATACTTCCATCTATATTTAGTTACTATCACTTCATCCTGTCTTGATGGTATGCATTTTTCATAATTCCTTGTGATAGAATCCTGCTCATCATTTCATTCCCAGTTACTATTGCTAACTGTATTACCTTCCATCTTATTCCCTCCCCTTGAAATTTACTCTATTTTCTATCTTCACCCTATCACTCTTTGAAAATGTTTTGTTTTTTACTGCCTCCTCCCCCAATCTGCCCTCCCTTCTTTGTCTCTCCCCCTGCCATCTGCTTCTTTTCCCACTTTCCCTCAGGGCACAATATATTACTATACCCATATGAATGCGTATTTTATTCCCTCTTTTAGCCAATTCTGATGAGAGTAAGGTTCATTCACTCTCCTACTCCTTCCCCATCTTCCCCTCCACTCCATAAGCTTTTTCTTGTTTCTTTTATGTGAGCTACTTTTCCCTAGTCCACCCCTGCCTTTCCCTTTCCCTTTGACTTTATTTTAAAGATGTCATCATGGGTTAGCTAGGTGATACAATGGAAAAAGCACCAGCAACAGACAAAAGCCACCCCACCCTGCCTGCCCCACAAAAAACAAGGATGAACAAAAATATATGCATTACAGATATAATCCCTTCATATTCAGGGCACACCTGTGCCCTCTAAGTATATTCCTTTCAGCTGCCCTAATACTGTGAAAGATCTTATGAGTTAGAAGTATTATCTTCTCATGTATGAATGCAAACAGTTTAATCTTTGAATATCCCTCATGAAGTCTTTTTCCTGTTTACCTTTTTATGCTTCTCTAGGGTCTTGTATTTGAAAGCCAAATTTTCTTTTCAGTTTTTCATCACAAATACCTGGAAGTCCTCTTTTTCATTGAAGTCTCATTTTCCCCCTGAATGATTATACTCAGTTTTGATGGGTAGGTGATTTTTGGTTCTAGTCCCAGTTCTTTTGCATCCAGAATATCATATTTCATACCCTCTCATCTTTTAATGTAGGTGCTGCTAGATCTTTTGTTATCCTTACTGTAGCACCACAGTATTTGAATTCCTTTTTCTAGCTGCTGGCAATATTTTCTCCTTCACCTGGGAAATCTGGAATTTAGCTATAATATGTCTGGACGTTTTCTTTTGGGGATCTCTTTCAGGGGGTAATCAGTGGATTATTTCAATTTCTATTTTACCTTCTGCTTCTAGAATATCAAGGCAATTTTCCCTCACAATTTCTTGGAAGGTGATGTCTAAATTGGTCATGGTTTTCAGTTAGTCCAACGATTTTCAAATTATCATTCCTGGATCTATTTTTCAGGTCAGCTGTTTTTCTAAGTTCATATTTCATATTGCCTCTATTTTTTATTCATTTGGATTTGCGTTACTCTGTCTTGGTTTCTCATAAATTCACTAGCTTCCATTTGTTCAATACTAATTCTTAGGCAATTACTTTCTTCAGAGAGCTTTTTTTTTTTTTTTTTTTTTTTTTTTTTTTAGTGAGGCAATTGGTGTTAAGTGACTTGCCCAGGGTCACACAGCTAGTAAGTGTTAAGTGTCTGAGGCCGGATATGAACTCAGGTATTCCTGACTCCAGGGCCAGTGCTCTATCCACTGTCCCACCTAGCTGCCCCTTCAGAGAGATTTTTTTAATCTCCTTTTCCATGTAGCTTTTCAAGCTCTTGACTTTTTTCTCATGACTTTCATGCATTGCTCTCATTTCTCTTTCCATTCTTTCCTCCATCTTTCTAAATCTTCCTTCTATCTCTCCTGTTTTCTCTTCAAAGTCTCTTTTAGAGCTTCCATGGTCTGAAATAAAATCATATTTTTCTTGGAAGCTTTGGATATTGGAGCAGTGACTTTGTCATTATCTTCTGATGGTGTATTCTAGTCTACTTCCCCCCCCCAAAAAAAAGCTTGCTATTATCTGCTGCTTTCTCTGCTTACTCATCTCTACCTGAAAGCAGATGTCTGATTGAAATCCCATTCTCTATGATTGGAAGCTTGGCATGCCTGTGCCCCTCCCCCAGTAGGCTGCTACCACTCAATTCAGTCCACTGGTTCAGAACCATGGCACTTTTTCCCCCTCTAGCAGAGGTTGCAGCCTCTTCACCTGGCCAACCACCAATGCCCCCATTAGTCTGGGAGCTGAGCCTCAGAAGAAGCTGCTGGCACCAAATACTCAGAGACCCCATAGGTACAGTCTGTTCCCAGGCTGGATATGTACTGTGCACTGAGGTCCTGTCTCAGCCTGTACAGCCGGTGATTCCAGTTCCTCTCTTTGGCTGGAAAATAGTCTCACTCTGTTTTCACGTGGGTTAGGCTGCTTCAGTTGTCTTATGGCATATTTTGGAGTGAGTGGAAGGGTTTATCAGGAGCGTGGGGGAGTCACAACCTTTCTTTCATTACCTTGGCCCTGCCTTGAAGTAGATGACTTTCAAGTATTCCCAATGAAAATAGCAGAGGTGAGCAGAAATCTTTACATTCATACACAAGACTCAAGAATTATTAAAAGTTAAACACAAAAGAGTAATTGTGAGGGATTCAATAAAGTTAATATGGATAGATTATACATGTAACTTCTAAAAATTTTATCATTATTGGTTCACTTAGAAGGATTCCATAAAAATAGAGGACAGATAAGTGTTGAAGTTGATAAGGCTCTAGGCCTTGAATTAGGAAGACCTGAGTTCAAACATGGCCTCAGACATTTATTAGCTCTGTTACCCTTTTCAAGTCATTTAATCCTCTTTGCTATAGGTTCCTTGCCTATAAAAGAGATGGAGAAGGAAATGGCTAACCATTCCAGTATCTTTAGTAAGAAAATGCCAAACAGGGTCATGAAGAGTCAGACATGATTGAAATGAGTGAACAACAACAACACTTAGACAGAGGTCATGGAGGTGAGTTGATTAAATTTGGATGATCTTCCCCAAAATTCAAGGGATGAGAGAGATACACTGGAAGGATAAGAAAAAAAAAACATTTTTCTCATATAAAGGATATGCACAATGAAGAGCATTTATAGGGGAGGGGAAAATAAGGGAGATGAAAGGGATTGCTTGAACCTCTCTTTGGAATTATTTCAAAGAGAAAAATGTATTATTTATACATACACATACACACACTCATTTAAGTATAAAATTTATGGGGGTAGGAGTGATAAAATGGAGGGCTGATTAAGAGAAGCAGTGGTCAGAAGGAAAACAGACTTTTAATGGAGGGACACAATAAAAGAAATCAGGATAAACAGAAGAAAATCAGATAGATGCATATAAACAATAATCATAACTGTTAATGTGAATAGGATGAACTCACCCATAAAATGGAAGAAGATAGCAGAATGGATCAGAAATAAGAATCCAACAATATGCTTTTTACAAGCAACCTATTTGAAATAGAAACAGTTAAAAGAAAAGACTGAAGCAGACTCTATTAGCTTTCAGCCAAGTTAAAAAAAAAAAAAGAAAACAGAGGTAGTAGTTATGATTTCAGAAAAGGAAAATAGATAATCAGAGAAACCATGCTCTGCTAAAAGGTACCAGGTAAGATGAGAAATATTTACACCAAGTTTCATGATAAGTCTCATTTCTCAAATATATCAGGAAATTAGTCAAACTTACATTTAAAAAGAGCTACACCCTAATTAATAAATCATCAAATGATATGAACAGGAAATTTTGAGAAGAAGAAATTGAATCTATCTACAATTAGATAAAAAATGCTTTAAATCACTCTCAATTGAAGAAACAAAAATTAAAACAACTCTGAGTTACTACTGCATACCTATTAGAAGTGACAAATGTTGTAAGGGATGAAGGAAATTAATTATATTAATAAACTTTTGGTGGAGTTGTGAATTGCTCCATAATAACTACTTTAAACATGCTGGAGAACTATTTGTACCTGTTCTCAAAGTGTTATAAAACTGTGCATACCCTTTGATTCAGGAAAACCAGTACTACGCCTATAACCCAAAAGATCAAAGAAAAAAGAAAAAGATGTATATGTACAAAAATATTTATAGCTCTTCTTTTTGTGGTGGTAGAGAAATTAGAAATTTAAGGGATGCTCATCAATTGGGGAATAGCTAAATAAGTTGTGGCATATGACTATGATGGAGTACTATTGTGCTATAAGAAATGAGAACAAGGATGGTTTCAGAAAAAAAAATAATGGCAAGACCTATATCAACTGATGCTAAGTAAAGTGACAAGAAATGGGAGATCATTGTGAACAACAATGTTATAATGCTGATCAAATGTAAAAGAATTAGCTACTTTGATCAATTCAATGAGCCAAGACAATTTCTTTTTCTTTTTTTTTTTTTGAGCCAAGACAATTTCAAAGGACTCATGATGAAAAAATGCTATCCACATCCAGAGAGAATTGAAGAACTCTGAGTGCAAATTGAAGTATAATTTCCTCATTTTTTTTTGTTTTGCTTTTTGTGATATGGCTAATATGAAAAAAAATATTTTGCATGATTACACATGTATAATTGATATCAGTTACTTGCCTTCTCAATGAGGGAAAGGGGTGGAAGAGAGGGAGGAAATTCTCATCAAAAGTTAAAGAGAAAAGAACATTAAATGTAAATATTTTTAAAAGAAGGAACTTACACTATATTTTTGGGACTATTGCTCCATTCAATTGAACAAATATTTATTCATTGCCCACAATATAAAGGCATTGTGCTAAATGTTTTCAAATACAAAAGTATTATAATCTTTGGTGACAAGTATTTTGTAATCTAATAAAATAAGGAAAATATGTATGTAAATTCAACTTCAACAAACATTAAGTGCATGAAGTACAGAGCCCTATATTTGGTACTTGGTAATATATGAAAATTAAATGAAATAGTATTTGCATTTTGGAGGCCCACAATCTAGAAAGATGCCGATGATACAACCATAAATAATTGTACAGATAATTTTATATTAAAAGAGAGAGGAAAATATGTAACATATTATGTCCAAAGGGGGGAAGGAGAAAGATTGTCATCAATCCAAAAAACTTCATGGAAATAGATACCTTTGATAGATAGATGATAGATAGATAGATAGATAGACAGACAGACAGATGGATAGACAGACAGATAGAAGTAGTGATCAATCACTTATTAAGTACCAGAAATTTAAAAAGAATAAAACAAGATAAGTGGGGATAGCTTGCTGGTGAGGAAGTATAGGAGTCTGGAAGATAAGTAAGATTGTCTCATAAACCTCATGAAATGGTATTTCCTTTTAGCAAGTCACCCATAAGGAATGTGATTCCAAGTGAATTCAGACAAAGTTGGGCAAGATTGCTAGGGGAAAAGTAGATCAGTGCAGAAAGTGAACCGATAGAAGATGATATTTTATCTTTAAAAAAGGATAGAATTTCAGGCAGCTAGATGGCACAGTGGATAGAACACCGGCCCTGGAGTCAGGAGTACCTGAGTTCAAATCCGGCCTCAGACACTTAACACTTAGTAGCTGTGTGACCCTGGGCAAGTCACTTAACCTCAATTGCCTCACTAAAAAAAAAAAAAAAGGGATAGAATTTCAACATGTAGTGATCATGACATTCTAGACAGAGGGAATTATATAAATAATGATATGAGGCAAGACAGTCAAAGGCATTTATGGTGAATTGCAGGTATTCCTGTTTGTTTAGAGAGTAGAACACATAAATGGTTAGCAAAAGTCAGTCCTGTCTATAATACAGAATAATTGTGTAATTATGGGCAAGCCATTTAAATTCAAAGTGCCCCAGAAAACTCTCTAAAACTAGTTTTTATAGTGAGTGATGAATGGGATTTTCATTGCAAAGAAGAAATGGGTTCAAATCCTATCTCTGCCATTTGTTGCTTATGAACAAGTTACGTAAACTTCCTAAACGTTGATTTCCTAATTTGTAAAATGAGGAGGTCACACTAGATGGACTCCAAAATTACTTCTATCCCTAAATCAGTGGTCTGATGGAACCACAGTTTTCAAATCACAAGAACAAAATAAGCAGTTAGACTTCTGGGGACATAGTTAATATAGGATAAACTAATGCATCTATTAAAAATTACAATTGCATGTGGATAATATATTTGCAACCCTGATTCTAAACATTCCATTTCAATAATCATTGTTGCAAAGAAGATTCAATTAGATTGTAAACAACACCTTTACTATGGCTCTCTTGTCTTGCTTGACATGAAGTTACACTACATGAAGAAGACAATAATGAGACAAAAGTGAAATATCAAGATGTGGACAAATCACTGTAAGTGAGAGAGACAGCCAGGAGAGGGGAGGGGCAGGAGGGAGGGAGGGGCAGAGAGAGAGAGACAGACAGAGACAGAGACAGAGAGACGGAGGGAGAGATGATGATGATGATGATGACGACGATGATGACGGTGGTCCTATTCCAGCTTATTTCCTTGCAGTCCATTGTTTGACTCCAAGAAAAACAAATATCTCTTACTAAAGTTTTTATATTATATTCTTTAGTGCTTTGTAAATACTGAAGGCAAAAATCACAGCTGTTCTGCTCTAGGCTTTATATCAGGTATTATGGTTCAACTAATGACAGGTTAATTTTGATTCAGGGCCCCTGCCCTGTTAAGAAAAAAAAAATAAGTCATTTCAATCATGTATGATTCTTCAAGCCCCATTTTGTGGTTTTCTTGGCAACTGCACTGGAGTGTTTTGCCATTTAC
Source organism: Dromiciops gliroides (assembly GCF_019393635.1). NCBI lineage: Eukaryota > Metazoa > Chordata > Mammalia > Microbiotheria > Microbiotheriidae > Dromiciops > Dromiciops gliroides. The sequence continues at coordinate 453,152,101 of NC_057862.1, read as the reverse complement.
TTTTTTCAGCTCTTGTTGTGTTGTTTTGTTTTGTGGGACATTAAGGGCTAAGTGATTTGCCCAGGGTCATGACTTGCCCAGGGTCAATATGTCAGTTTGTCCAACTTTCTTTGCATTCTTTTTTTTCAGGTCTATGAGGGTTAAGTGATTTTCCCAGGGTAACACAGCTAGTAAGTGTCAAGTGCCTGAGGCCAGATTTGAACTCAGATCCTCCTGAATCCAGGGCTGGTGCTTTATCCACTGCACCACCTAGCTGACTCTTTCCAGCTCATTTTTACAGATGAGAAAACTGAAGCAGACAGGGTTGAGTCACTTGGCCAGGGTCACAGAGGTTGGATGTTAATTCAGTTCTTCTTGACTCCAGACCCAGTGCTCTATCCACTGGACCACTGAGGTGATCCCTAATCCAGCTAACATTGATATAATATTTAAAATTTGCAGAGTCCTTTAATACATTTTTCTCATTTGGTCTTCATGATAATTCTGTTAGGGAGGTGGATTATTATTCATGTTTCATTGATGAAGAAACTAAGGCTTAGAGAGGTCAGGTTATTCACCCATATCCATGTAACTAGTAAATTTGAGTCAGGATTTAAATTCAGATCTTCTTGACTTCAAAATAAGGCCTATATCCACTATAAACTATTACTTTACTAATAAGAATTGTTGTTTGTCTAGAACTGTAGAAAGTATATTATATCTTCCCTTTCAAATAGTCAAATAAAATATCAATCAGCAAATAAGGAACAGAAGCAAAAACTTTAATTTTTCATAATTGGAGTTCATGAGAAGATGTGTTCATATTTGGAGATAGGGTTAGAGGAAATGGGCATCTTATGAACCATAATCCTATCCGAACTGGACAAAGTAACTTTCAACACATACACATGTATACATATATCATCAAGACTTTAATGTAGAAAGAAATGATGGAGCAGCTATGTGGCGCAGTGGATAGAGCACTGGCCCTGGAGTCAGGAGGACTTGAGTATAAATCCAGCCTCAGACACTTAACACTTACTGGCTGTGTGACCCTGGGTAAGTAACTTAGCCCCAATTGCCTCACCAAAAAATTTTTAAAAATAAAAAAAAATTTAAAAATTAAAAAAAAAGATATAACTATTAAGAAGGAGATGAGCTGGGAAGGGAACAAACATTTATTAAGCACCTACTATGTGTTAGGTACTATGCTTATGGATATTATTGCATTTGTATGGAAATATTGAAAAACATGTGGAGATAGGGACAGGAAAGAAGGGATATTAAGCAAGAGGATACAATCAAGTATGTTAAGGTGAAGGGGTTATGAGCAAAATGTAAGGTGAGGAATAAAAGAATAGAAAGAGTGTAAGAACCAGTCACTGAATTTTGATAGCCTAATAAGCATTGATCAATGTAGTTATCAACCACAATTTTAGGGAATGATGATGATACATGCTACCCATCTCTTGACAAAGAGATAATAGACTCAAGAATTAGAAGGAAACATGAATTTTTGGATGTGTTCGATGTAGTAAATTTTTTCCTTAAATAGTCATATTTGTTATACAAGTGCTTTACTTTTTTTTTCCTTTTCATCTTCAGGAAGGGGAAGAAGATATAGAAAACATTACTGGAAGAATTAATAAAATGAAAAAGCATCAGTGATCAAGGTCTGAATTGATGAAGAGAAAAGGGGAAAATAAATGGAACATGACTACTTCAATTAGAAATTACCATGTTGAACTCTCATTATTAGAGTATATGAAAGGAGAAAGAGTAGAAAAAATGTATAAGGCATGATGGAAATAAAATATAAATAAAAATCATAATAACAAATATGAGTAGAATTGATTCGCCTACAAAATGGAAGAGTAGGAAAAATGGGTTACAAAGCAGACACTAATAATCCATTATTTGTTCCTTTGTTTATTTTTTGGTTTTGGTTTTTGTCTTTTTACAAAAATTTGTTTTATTATTTTCCAGTTACATATTACATATAAGGATTTTTTTTAACAACAAACATTTATTTTGTTTTTTTCCAGTTACATGTAAGGGTAGTTTTCAACATTCATTTTCATAAGATTTAGAGTTCCAAATTTTTTTCCCTCCCTCCCTTTCCTCCCCCCTCCACAAAATTGCAACCAGGTTATATATGTACAATACACAAGTGTTCTTTTTATCAGTTCTTTCTATGGGGGTGCATAGTGAGATTCCTCATTACTTCCTTGGGATTGACTTGGATCATTGCATTGCTGAGAATAGTTAAGTCATTCACAATTACTCATTTAATAATACTGCTAAAAAATATAAAAAACAACAACAACAACAACAACAACAAAAAATAACAATACTGCTGTCACTATGCACAATGTCCTCCCAATTCTGCTCACTTCACTATACATCAATGTTCATTAGTCTTTCCAGGTTTTGGGGGGATCATCCTGTTTGTCATTTCCTGTAGCACAAGACCATTCCACTACAATCATATAGCACAGCTTTTTCCATCATTCCTCAGTTGATGGACATTCCCTTGATTCTCAATTCTTAGCCTCCACCAAGAGTTGCTATAAATAATTTTTGTACAATTTTCCCCCCTTTTCTCTTTTTCATGATTACTATTAACAGTTTCCCTTCCATCCTATTCCCTTTCCCATGATATTTATTCTATTATCCATCTTCTTTCATCCTATCCCTCTTCAAAAGGGATTTGCTTTTTTTTGTCACCTCCCCCACTCTGCCCTTCCTTCTTTGGCCCCTCTCTCTTTATGCCCTCCCCTCCTATTTTCCTGCAGGGTTAGAGAGATTACTCCACCCAATTGAGGGTGTACATTATTTCCTCCTTGAGCCAATTCTGATGAGTGTTAGGCTCATTTACTGCCCAGATTAAATAGATTAGTCCACCCAGTTGGGTGTGTGTTTTAGTCCTTCCCTGAGGCAGCTCTGATGAGTTTAAGGTCTTTTCTGATGAGTGTAAAATTCATTTACTGCCCTGTTCCTCTCCCATCTCTTCCCCCACTCCATAAGCCTTTTCCTGTTTCTTTCATGTAGGATTTCACCTCTGCCCTTCCCCCTCCCCTAGTGCATTCCCTTCACCCCTCAATTTAACCCTAAAGATTTCATCAGATAGCTCGGTGACACAGTAGAAAAAGGATTATCCCAGGCAAAACACAGCCTCAGACACAAGACAGTCACCCACTTGTATGACCCCAGGTATGTCCCCCAGCTCCAATTTTTTTATGGTTCTCTAGGGTCTTGTATTTGAAAGTTAAATTTGCCACTCAGTTCAGGTCTTTTCATCACAAATATCTGAAAGTCTTCTTTTTCATTAAAGTCCCATTTTTTCCACTGAAATATTATGATGAGTTTTGCTGGGTAGGTGATTCCTGGTTCTAATTCCATTTCCTTTGCCTTCTGGAATATCATATTCCATACCCTCTGGTCCTTTAATGTAGAAGCTGCTAGATCTTGTGCTATCTTGACTAGGGCTCCACAGTACTTGAATTCCTTCTTTTTGTCAGCTTGAAATAGTTTCTCCTTGACCTGAGAGCTCTGGAATTTGGCTATAATATTCCTAGGAGTTTTCCTTTTGGGATTTCTTTCTGGAGGTGATCAGTGGATTCTTTCAATTTCTATTTTAGCTTCTTCTTCTAGAATTTCAGGGCAATTTTCCCTGAGAATTTCTTGGAAGATGATGTCTGAGCTCTTTCCTTGATCATGGTTTTCATGTAGACCAATAATTTTCAAATTATCACTCCTGGACCTATTTTCCAGGTCAGCAGTTTTTCCCAGAAGATATTTCACATTGCCCTCTATTTTTTTATTCATTTGGATTTGCTTTATTGTGCCTTGGTTTCTCATAAAGTCACTGGCTTCCATTTGTTCAATCCTCATTCTTAGGCAATTATTTTCATCAGAGAGCTTTTGTACCTCCTTTTCCATTTGGCCCATTTGACTTTTCAAGCTGTTGACTTTTTTCTCATGTCTTTCCTGTATCACCCTCATTTCTCCTTCCATTTTTTCCTCTACCACTCTAACTTTATCTTCAAAGTCCTCTTTGAGCACTTCTATGGCCTGAGACCAATTCTTTTTATTTGTTTTTGTTTTGTTTTGTTTTGTTTTTTTAGTGAGGCAATTGGGATTAAGTGACTTGCCCAGGGTCACACAGCTATTAAGTGTTACATGTCTGAGGCCAGATTTGAACTCAGTTACTCCTACATCCAGGGCTGGTGCTCTATCTCCTGCACCACCTAGCTTCCCCTAATTCATATTTTTCTTGGAATCTTTAGATATAGGGGCCCTGATGTTAACCTCTTCCTCTGAGGGTGCACCTCGGTCTTCGTTGTTAGTGAAGAAACATTCTATGGTCCTCACCTTTCTCTCTGTCTGCTCATCTTCCTTTCTTTGGATTGACTTTTAGTTCCTTAAAGTGGGGTACTGTTTCCAGGTTCCAGTTTCCCAAGCTTAACAAGTCCTAGGTGGTATGATTGAAAGAGCATCAATTTCTTCACTCACCTGGCCTGTTCCCTGGTCCTTAGATGACCCCAGACCAACTTTCTAATCAACCAGCTTTGTGTGCTGTGGTTGTTAGCTCCAAGGAGCCTGTACCCCTCCCCCACCTGGGCCACTGCTACTCAGGCCTACCTCCTGGTTCCCAGCAGCAGTGAAAAACCCAAGTTCTGCCTCAGCACCAGCATAGAACCCTGTATTCTCCCCCCTGCCCAGCACTCAGCCCTCTTACCTCACTGTGAGCTTAGTTCCAGATGACACTGGCAATTCAGCTGATTCAGAAGCTCTAGGGGTCTCCTTCTCTGATGAGGCCTTCCTGGTACTGGATCTGTGTCAGGGTGACTGTGGGGTTGGGCTCGATTCCTGTATCAGCACAGCAGCTCCCTCCTTCTGACCTTCCAAGCCATTCCTGGTTAGAAGATGATTTCAGCACATTCTTCTGTGAGTTTTGCTGTTCTGGGCATTTTATTATGGCATTATTTGGATGGTTTTTGGAGTAATTGTGTCATGAGTTTGAGAGCTCACTGCCTTTCCTCTGCCATCTTGGCTCCACCCCGGAAGTCCAAGGATATTTTTCCATATTTGTTTACACTGGATTTTTAGTTCCCAATTTTTCTTCCCCCCCCCCTTCCTTCCCTCTTCCCCAAGACAGAAAGTAGTCTGATATAGGTTGTATATGTACAGTCACATCAAACATATTTCTACATTAGTCATCTTGTGAAAGAACAATCAGAGCACAAAGGAAAAACCTCAAACAAACAAACAAAAAACAGTCCAAAAGTAGAAACACTATGATTCAATCTGCATTCATAATTCACAGTTCTTTTTCTGGATGTTGAGAACATTTTCTATCACGAGTTCTTTTGAAACTGTTTTGGGTTGTTGCACTGCTGAGAATAGCCAAGTCTATCCCCTTTCTTCATCACACAATGTTTCTGTTACTGTGTACAATGTTCTCCTGGTTATGTTCCTCTCAGTCAGCATCAGTTCATATAAGTCCTTCAAGGTTTCTCTGAACTCCTCCTGCTCATTGTTTCTTACAGCACAATAGTATTCCATTACATTCATATACCCCAATTTGTTAAGCTATTCCCCTATTGATGGGCATTCCTTTGATTTCCAATTCTTTGCCAGCCCAAAGAAAGCTGCTATAAATACATTTGTACATGTGGGTCCTTTTCCCTTTTCTATTGTCTCTTTGGGCTACAGTCCTAGCAGTGGTACCACTGGGTCAAAGGGTATGAACAGTCCCATATCTTTTCAGCATGGTTCCAAATCACTCTCCAGAATGGTAGCATCAATTCACAGCTCCACAAATAAGCATTAGTGTTCCAATTTTCCACAGCTTCTCCAACATTTATTATTTTCCTTTTTTGTCATATTAGCCAATCTTATAGGTGTGAGGTGGTACCTCAAAGTTGTTTTAATTTGCATTTCTCTGATCAATAGTGATTTAGAGCGTTTTTTCATATGGCAATAGATAGCTTAATAATCCATTATTTATTAGAAACACATGACAAAAAGATTAGCAAAGAATTAAAGTAAGATGTTCAAGTAAAATTTGTTATTCCTCAGGTGAATAAAATAAATCCATGAGTGTTAATTATTATTAATAAAAAGGCAACAAGAAAAATAAAAATGATTAAAGGAAATAAGCAGAGATACTATTTTATGCTTAAAGAAAAAATAATAAATAATTTTAAAATGATAAATGTACATATGCATATATGAGTATGTATATATGTGTGTGTGTATATATCACTTCCTATATATGCACCAAATATTATAGCATCTAAATACTGAAAGCAAAATCTTATCAAAATATAGAGAAATACACAAAATATAACAATGGTGCTTATTTTATTTTATTTTGTATAATAAAATGAATAGAATTTCATTTTCCAAAATATATGTAAAAACAAAATTTTAACATCAATTTTTAAAAAACGTTGTGTTCCAACTTCTCTTCCCCCCCTCCATTGCACCCCTCACCCACAAGAACTCAAGCCATTCAAAATAAGTTATACATCAGTAGTCATGGAAAAATTCCCATATTAGCTAGTTGTGACATAAAACAGTCAAAAACCCCCAAACTTCAGATTAAGGAATTGTCAAAGAGGAAATGAAAACACAATTTAAATGTGTTTCTATATGTTTTCAGTTCTTTCACTGCAGATGGGCTGCAATCCTCATAAGTCTTTCAGAGTCATATTGGATCATTGCCTTGCTGAAAATAACCACATGCTTCCCAGCTGATCATCCTCCACTATTGCTGTTATTTTGTTTATAGTACATTTCACTATGCTTCAGTTCATGTAGGTCTTTCCAGGTTTTTCTGTTAGTATCCTGTTCAACATAACCTGTATATAGTACCTTAAGATTGACAGAGAATTTTCTTCATAAAAGCCCAGAAAAGTAGGTAGCATACATTTTGCCAGTATAATCAATCATCATAACTATTTCCCTCCATCCCACTCCCTTCCCATGACATTTACTCCAACTTCTTTTTACCTATTCCACCTCAGAAGTGTTTTACTTCTGACTATCCTCTCTCCCTCACTCTGCACTCCCTTTTTTCAGCTTTCCTTCCTTATCTTCTTCCCCTCCTATTTTCCTGCATAGTTAAATAGATTGCTCCTCCCAATTGGGTATGAAAGCTATCCCTTCCATGAGCCCACTCCAATGAGATCAGGGTCCCTGAGATAATTATTTGTTCTAATTTTTTCTTCCTCCCTCCCTCCTCAACTCTCCCTATGAGGTCAAGAAATTCAATATGTCATACTGGTGCAGTAATGCAGAACATCTTCATCTTCTTGAAAGTGTTTTGCTTTTTACTGCTCTCTCTCCCAATCTTCCCTTTCCTCCTTCCCCTCTTTCCCCTCCCCTTTTCTCCCTCCCCCCCTCCACTCAGGGAAAAAATATATTACTATACCTACTTGAGTATGTATGTTTGTTCTTCTTTGAGCCAATTCTGATGATATTAAGGTTCACTCACTCCCCAAAACCTTCCTCCTCTTCTACTCTCCTCCATAAGCTTTTTTCTTAGTTCTTTCATGTGAACTACCTCTCCCCAGAACATCTCTCCCCTTCTCCCTCCTCCAGTTTATTCCTCCTACACCTCAACCCTATTTTTTTTAGTAAGGCAATTGGGGTTAAGTGACTTGCCCAGGGTCACACAGCTAGTACGTGTTAAGTGTCTGAGGCTGGATTTGAATTCAGGTACTCCTGAATCCAGGTCCAGTGCTCTATCCACTGCGCCATCTAGCTGCCCCTCCTCAACCCTATTTTAATGATGTCACCATGGATTAGTTAGGTGGCACAGTAGACAAAGCACCAGCCCTGGACCCAGGAGGCCCCAAGCCCAAATCCAGCCCCAGACATAAGATACCCCAATCTGTCTGCCCTACAAAGAACAAAACATAAATGCTTTACAGATATCATCCCTTCATATTCAGTTCAGACCTGTGTCTTCTGTGAATCACTTACTGAGATAGTTCTTATCTTCCCATATAGGAATGTTAACAGTTTGATATTTTAATATCCCTCATGTAGTCTTTTTCCTGTTTACCTTTTTATGCTTCTCCAGGGTCTTGTATTTGAAAGTAAAATTTTCTATTCAGTTCAGGTATTTTCATCACCAATGCTTGAAAGACCTCTTTCTCATTGAAATCCCATTTTTGCCTCTGAAAGATTATACTCAGTTTTCCTGGGTACGTGATTTTTGGCTGAAGTTCCAGTTGCTTTGCCCTCTGAAATATCATATTCCATGCCCTTCGGTCCTTTAATGTAGAAGCTGCTAGATCTTGCTTTACCCATATTGGAGCTCCACAGTATTTGAATTCCTTTTTTCTAGCTGCTTGCAGTATTTTCTCCTTGACCTGTAGTCCTGGAATTTGGCTATAATATTCCTGGAGGTTTTCCTTTTGGGATCTCTTTCAGGAGGTGATGGGTGGATTCTTTCAATTTCTATTTTAGCTTCTGCTTCTAGAATATCAGGGCAATTTCCCCTCACAATCTCTTGGAGGATGGTGTCTAAGCTTTTGTTTTGGTCATGGTTTTCAGGTAGTACAATGATTATCAAATTATCTCTCCTAGATTTATTTTTTTAGGTCAGTTGTTTTTCCAAGGAGATATTGCACATTGCCCTCTATTTTTTCATTCAATTGGATATGCTTTACTGTGTTTTGGTTTCTCATAAGGTCACTAGCTTCCATTTGTTCAATCCTAATTTTTAAACTGTTATTTTCATCAGACAGCATTTTAATCTCCTTTTCCATTTGGCTTTTCAAACTGTGGACTTTTTTCTCATGACTCTCCTGCATCACTTTCATTTCCCTTTCCATTCTTTCCTCCTTTTGTCTACATCTTCTTTCTATTTCTCCTACTTTCTCTTCAAAGTCCCTTTTGAGAGCTTCCATGGCCTGAGACCAGTTCATACTTTTCTCGGAAGTTTTGGATGTTGGAGCTTTGACCCTGTTATTATCTTCTTCTGAGGTTGTATTGTGGTCTACCTTACCCCTAAATAAGTTTTCGATGGTCTGCTTTCTCTGCCTACTCATCCTGGCTTACTACTTCTTGGCTTTTAACTCCTTCTTAAAGTGTGATGCTGCTTCCAGGACACAGTATTTAAGCTACAGCATGGCCTGGGGGATGGTTGGGCTTCTTCTCAGCCTGCCTAGCCTTGAATTTATTTGATTTTAAACTCTCCACGGGGGGAGGGGGGAGGGGGGAGGGGGGCTCCTTCTAGGCTCAACTGCTGTTCTCAGCTTCAGAGGGTCCCAGGTGTTTTGGGTTGAGGTAGGGCAGGTTTTAATCTCACCTGGCCTGTTTTCAGGTCCAGAGATAACCTCAGGTCTACTTACTAAGGAACCAACCAGCAAAGCTTTCTGTGGTGTGGTTCTCAGATTCTGATGAGACTGCTTCCCTGCTCCCCTTCCACACCTGTGTCTCCTGCCACTCAGGATTTTTTCCTGGTTCCCCGCTGGGGTGGGACAGTCAAATCCTTTCCCCCAGTCCACTGGTACCCTGCACTTACCCCCATGGCCAGCCGTTCAGTCCAACTGCACGCTCGGTTCCCAATAGACCAAGATAAATATAATAAATAGTGGATATAAGTGAATAAAATGAATGTAAGTAAATGAATAGAATTTAAGTAAATATATAGATATGGGAGATATGGAAGTCTTATAAAGAATATTGAATCAGAGTAGAAAGGGATATACTGTATTTATTTCTTCAGCTGTGCCTAACATTTTTGAGAAAATAAGAACATGTTCTAGGACATATTAAACTCATAAACAAATGAAGAAAAACAGAAATGTTAAACATATCAATCATAGACCACAGCAAAACAAAAATTATAATCAACAAATGCCCTTTAAAGAAATTATTAAAACCTAAATGGAGACTAAATAATATATCCTTTAAAAATTGGTCAAAAGGAAAAAAAGAAAATGGATGTCATTACAGAAAATGACAACAATGAGACAGCACAGTAGACTTTTGGAAGAAAGCCAAAGTAGTCATTAAGGGAAAATTTATATCTCTAAACATATTCATCAACAAAATCAATCATATAATCAACAAGCTCTTATTAAGTCCTTACCATGTGTGATGAAGTATACTAATCACAGCTGATAAAAAAAAAGAAAGAAAAACATTTCTTGTGCTAAAAGACTTTATATTTAATGAGGTAATAACACATATAAATAAGCATATATAAGTTGCATATAGATAGATGGATTGTGATATTAGAGAAAATGCTATTAGCACCTGGAGAGATCAGGAAAGTTGCTTAGAGAAGGAAGTGGCACTTGAGCTGTGTCTTTTAAAAGTCAACTAAATAAAAAAAAATAATCTCAATTTAATTTGAATAAAAACATGTATTTGTCTCCATCCTACTTCTCCTAGGGAGGGAGGAAGGGAGGGAGATGGAAGAAGAAAGAGGGAGTGTGGGAGGAAGGAAGGAAGGAAGGAAGGAAGGAAGGAAGGAAGGAAGGAAAAAGACATAAGAATAATCAAGCAAAGCAAATTCCAACATTGGTAATTTCAATAAATGTGTCTCAGTCTCGTTTTTTAGTCCATCACCTTGCTGTTAGGAGATAGGTACTATGTTTCATTGTTGGTCCTCTGAAATTGTGTTTTGACAATGTATTGACAAAAATTCAAGCCCTACAAAATTGTTTATTTAAAAAAAAATTCTTTCTTGTTTTTTTTTTTTGTTTGTTTTGTTTTTTTGCGGGGCAATGGTGGTTAAGTGACTTGCCCAGGGCCATGCACCTATTAAGTGTCAAGTGTCTGAGGTCAGATTTGAACTCAGATACTCCTGAATCAAGGGAAGGTGCTTTATCCACCAAACCGCCTAGCTGCCCCAAAATTGTTTATTTTTAAATAGCTACAACTAATACCACTAAAATTATTACTAATAATATCTAGTGTTTCCATCATGCTTAAAGATTGTGAAATGCATTACAAATATCTAATTTTATCCTCACAGCTATGGTTTGAGGTAGATACTATTATATCGCCATTTAACAGATAAATGAATTGAAGCAGACAGAGGTCAAATGACTTACAGTGGATTACATAGTTAAGTAAATGTCTGATGTCAGATTTAAACTTCATAATGCCATGTGAAAACTGTTCCACCAACTATATAACTTAAACTATTATTATTTTATATACACTGATAGCTGATGTAAATGTAGGAGCTATTTGCATCATTTGATTCTTTATTTTTTTATTTAAGGAAGAGGGAAATGGTTGTATTTGTAGGCAGCAGGGAAGGAGTCAGTAGACTGGAGAGATTGAAGATAAGAGGAAGAGTAGAGATGATAGTGGAGGAAGTGAACTGGGGAACATAAGAGGGAAGAGGAAAAAGGGGACATGTCAAGACAAGCAGAAAGACTAATGCATCATTAAAGTCTTAAGTGAAGAAGAAACTAGGGTAGGATGATGTCAGAAAGATGTGAGATAGGGAGAAAAGAAGAGGCAATTATAAACACATTACCTTAGTTATTTTGGGGGAGAAGTTTGAAAGAAGATCCTTAGCGGAGAGGATGGGAGATGTAGTAGACAAGATCTGGATCAGCTACTACATTGTGTAGAATTAGCAAACAATTAGGAAAGAAGAGGAGAGCTGTTTTGCTGGAAAAAAAAAAAGAAAAAATATATTGAATTGAGCATAAAACTAAAAAAAAAACTTCAATGATATTCAAAGAATATGAATAAATGCTTCTCAAAGAGAACTGAAAATTATTCATACTCAGATGATTATAAAGCTCCAAATTACTAATAAGAAGAGAAATAGAAATAAAAATATCCATAAGGTTTCACCTCAGGTCTTTAAAATTGGCAAAAAATTACAAAAAATTGAAGGTCAGTGTTGGAGGGATTATGGAAAGATAGGCACACTAATATAATGTTGGTGGAGCTATGAAATGGTACAGGTATTTTGGAAGGCAATTTGGAATTATACACATTAACTGACAAAAATGTTCATAACCTTTGAACCAGAGATCCCATTATTGGGATTATATGACATGGAAAATCTGCCCATCTGCCACAAATTATTTGTAGCAGCCATTTTTGTGATAAATAAAAAATCAAAAGGCAGTAGATGTCTATCAATTAAGGACTGGATCAACAAATTCTGGCACATTAATATAATGCAATATCACTGTGATGAGAGAAATTATGTTTTTGATAAAAGCAATAAAAGTTATATATGAACCAGTACAAAGTAAAGTAAGCAAAGTTTTACTTTATAAATTCTTGATATATGATGTCAATGCTCTTTTTTTGATCATGGCTTTCAGTTATTCCAATGATTCTTAAATTAATTCTCCTTGATCAGGAGAGCCCAGTTATGTTTCCTATGACATATTTCATGTTTATTTTCCATTTTTCTACTACTTTGATTTGTTTTTTTTTTTATGTCTTGGGAAGTCATTGGATTCTACTTGTCCAATTCTACTCTTTAAGAAATTGTTTTCTTGTGTTAGTTTTTTTATGGCTTTCTATTTTGCCAATTTTACTTTTTACGGAGTTATTTTCATCACTGAAGTTTCTATCTTTTAAAATTTGAGCAATTCTGCTTTTAAGGTGCTATTTTTTGTATTCGTGTACCTATTTTACCAAGCTGTTGTCTTTTCATAATTTTTCTCTCACTTCCATTTCTTTACCTCTGTCATCTATCTATCTATCTATCTATCTATCTATCTATCTATCTATCTATCTATCTATCTATTTATATTCTTATTTTATTTTGAAAATAATTTTTAGCTCTTTCAGCAATTCTTGGTGGGCTTGTATCCAATTCAATTTCCCCCCCTTTGAGGCTTTTTTTTTTGGTAGCTATTTTAACCCTATTATCTTCTTCTGAGTTTGTGTATTATTTTTCCCTGTCATTGTGTAATGATCAATTGTGATAGACTTAATTTGTCTTAGCAATACAATGGTCCAATATAATTCTAAAGGACTTACGATGGAAAATGCTCTCCACATCCAGAAAAGAAAAAAAAAAGAGTGGAAATTAGATGTATATTGAACCATAGTGTTTCTATTTGTTTTTTTTTTTTAGGTTTTCCCCTTTTCTTCTGATTCTTCTTTCACAACATGACTAATGCAGAAATATGTTTAATGTGATTGTACATATATCAACTATATTATATTGCATTCTATCTTGGAGAGGAGGAAGGGAAGGGAGGGTGGGAGAAAAATTTGGAACTAGAAATCTTATAAAATCAAATGTTAAAAAGTATGTCTATATGTAACTGGAAAATAAAAATACTATTAAGATTGAAAAAAAAGAAAAATGGAAAAAAAGAAATGACAAGATTATAAGAAATGACATTTTTATTCAATAAAATTGAGAAGGCTTTGCACAAACAATATCAATGAAGTTAATAATAGAAAAAAGTTAACTAAAAATAACTTCAGGGAAAATCTCTTTGATAAAGTTCTGATACCCAATAGTGAATTGATACATATATAAGATCCAGAATAATTTTCTAATAGATAAATTATCAGAGGATATGAACAGTTTTCAAAGGAAGCAAACCAAGCAATCCATATATATATGCACAGACACATACACATATATGTACATATAAGATTTACTTTGAATTTATATTACTATCATATATATAAATAACATAAATATATAAAAGAAGTTCAAAATCATGAATAATATTAATTCAAATTAAATTAACTCTGCAGTTATACCATACACACATTTACATTATGTGTATGTGTGTTTATGTGAGTGTGTGTATGTGTATATATGTGTGTGTGTGTGTGTGTGTGTATCAGATTGACAAAGAAGACCTAAAGAGTAAAATAATATTTGTTGAAGGAACTGTACGACAGGCTCAAAAAACTACCATAAGTAGATCTGTGAGTTGATTCAACCATTCTAAAAAGCAACTTGCAATGCTGTTTACTAGTTCTTTAATCTTTCATAAGCTTTAACCGTATAATAGCATTACTTGCTCTATATTCCAAAGAGTTTAAAGAGGAAAAGATTCCTTATATATAACCATTTAAAACAGTTAATGGAGTGGTCATCAATTGGGGAATTGGTGGAAAAAATTTACTATTTGAATATAATGGAATATTACTTGCATCATATGCAATTATGAAGTTGACAGTTTAAGGAAACTCTGGAAAGTTATACATGAACTGATACAAAATAAATATGTAAAGAACAACAACATTGATAGACTTAAACATTCTAATTAATGTAATATCTAGTAATTTATTCTAGAAAATTGATGATGCACCCTGTTCCCCACTACTTCACAAAATGGTGATGGAATAGAGGGAGAAAAAATGTATTTATCAAACACAATAAACGTTTGAATTCATTTTGTTTTACTATACTAACTTGTTATAAGACAGGACTTTGATTTGGGGGGGAATAGGGATCATGTGTTTAGTGAGGATAGTGGTGGTGATATAAAAGAAAAAATGAGAAAAAGTCTTAAGGAAATAGTATATAAATACAGAGAATATAATAGAAGGGATTTTAGGGGGGGATACAGATAAGTAAGGAAGTGCTGATACTATCATTTTTTTCCTTTAATTCACTAGCAAACTACATAATGCATAAAAACCTTTCATGTTGGTTATAATAAGACCAGCATTTTCCTTTTGTAGCTTCCTTCCTTCTCAACCCCAATTCCAATATCCACCCCCCACCGAAACTGCATGAGGAAAGCCCAGGAGAAAGTTGCCCATAGGAGCTTATTGACCCCAGCTTCTATGATACAACTTCCTCGTCATCTGGGGGATAAAAATACCTAGCCCCTTAGTCATTCAAGTAGCCACACCCTGGTGACCTACTGACCAAATATATTTCCAGATAGTGACAAGGAGGGAGTCACATCCAAAAATGCTAAATGCCGCTCTAACTCTGTTATATGTTCTTGCTGTGTTAGGACAAAGAAAATCCTTCAGAATTCTTCAATAATTAATAAATACCACATTTCTGGTCTAGCCATATCAGATCTCAAACTGTATTATAATGTGGTAATTACCAAAACAATCTGTTCCTGCCTAAGAAATAGAATGGTAAATCAGTGGAATAGATTAAGTGTAAATTACATTAATGTAAATGATCATAGTAATCCAGTATATGACAAACCCAAATATTCAAGCTTTTGGAACAAAAATTCATTAGTTGACAAAAATTTATAGGACTGCTGGAAAACTGTATGGCAAAAGCTAGACATACTTATACTGTATACCAAAATAAGGTCAAAATGGGTACATGATTTACACATAAAGGGTAATGCCATAAGCAAATTAAGAGACCATGGAATATTTATCTGTCAGATGTATGGAAAAGAGAAGAATTTAGGACCAAAGAACATATAGAGAACATTAAAAATATAAAACAGATAATTTTGATCATATAAAATTAAAAAGGTTTTGTACAAACAAAACCAATGCAACCAAAATTATAAGGAAAGCAGAAAACAGGGTGGGGGCATTCTGCAACAAGTATCTTTGCTTAAGGCCTTTTTCTGAAGTATATGGAAAACTGAGTCAAGTTTACAAAAATATAAATCATTTTCCAGATAAGAAATGGTCAAAAGATATGAATTGGCAGTTTTCACACAAAGAAATCAAAGGTAACTAAGGTCATATTTAAAAAAAAAGTCTAAATCACTATTGATTAGAGAAATGAAAACCAAAAACAAAAATCACAGTTGCCACCTCACACCTATCAGATTTGCTAATATGACAAAAAAAGGAAAATGGATATTAGAGGGGATGTGGGAAAATGGGGGCACTAATACACTGATTTTTTGTTTGTTTTTTTTCATTTTTCTTTTTCACTAATACACAGTTGGTGGAGTTGTGAACTTTCAACCATTCTATAGAGTAATTTGGAACTATGCTCAAAAGGCTATAAAACTGTACATACCCTGTGATTCAGCAGTACCACTGTTGGACCTATATCCCAAAGACATCCAAAAAAGGGGAAAAGGACCTATTTGTACAAAAATATTTATAGCAGTTCTTTTTGTGTTGGCTAAGAATTGGACATCAAAGGGATGCCCATCAGATAGGGAATAGCTAAACAAGCTGTGAAATGTGTTTTTTTGTTTTGTTTTGTTGTTGTTGTTGTTTTGTGGGGCAATGAGGGTTAAGTGACTTGCATAGGGTCACACAGCTAGTAAGTGTCAAGTGTCTCAGGCCAGATTTGGACTCATGTCCTCCTGAATCCAGGGCTGGTATTTTATCAACTGCATCATCTAGCTGCCCCTGTGACATGATTGTGATGGAACTTTATTGTTCTATAAGAAATGGCAAGCAGGATGATTTCAGAAAAAAAGTTTGGAAAGACTTAAAAGAATTGATGTATACTGAAGTGAACAGAAGGACCAGGAGAATGTTGCACAGAGTAACAGCAATATTATTTGATGGAAAAAGGTGAAGGACTTGTCTATTCTCAGCAATTCAATGATCTAAGACAATCCTGAAGTACTAGTGATGAAGCATACTATCTGCTTCCAGAGGGGGAAAAAACCAAAAACAAACAAACAAACAAACAAAAACATCTCAGTGAGGGGGGACAGGAGGGAGAGATGGAACTTGGAACTCAAAACTTTAAATTAAAATTTTTAAAAAAGCACAATACTTCATCCCAGCTTTGAATCTGGACTAAAAGAATTATGATGTTAGACATACTCCTTTTATATTGTTCATGGTGGCATTCAAATAGACTAGTGATGGAGATAGTGATGAAAGCCTTGGTTTTTTTTTTCTCTTTGATTACTTTGCTCTTGGTTTGACACCTTCATTGAGGATATCTAATGAAAAACCAGAGTATAAGAGGAGAAGTTTTAGGTCTTCTCCCCTCCAATGTGACTTCACATGTGACTGTGAAATGGATTCTGCATTTATTGTGTTTTCTGCTTTGGTTTAAGAGCTTGGAATACAGACATCCTAGTATACATGATTTGTAATCTGCTCATCTGTAGCAAAGAGGAGCCAAAAGTAACCTTCAGGACCCAGATCAATGGTAGAGATTAGGACTGACTACATGTGAACATGGTGATAGTATTGTTTTATAGAAATTGTGCAAAGTGAGCCAAACTTATCCAGAGACTGATATGTTTTATACATGGATCCAACATGGTGGGGAGAAATATTTGTACTTTTATTATTGCTATATCTTTGAAGTAAATATACAGTTGTAAAACTAATTGATGTTAAATGTTTAAATGGAACTGAGGCACCTAATAGTAAGGGGGAAAGGGCTGGTAAGGGCTGAAGCTGATAGCATTCAAGAAGAGACATATTAAGCTCCTTATGGTTACTTTTCTGGGATTGTTGGTGATGTGGCTAGCCTGGGTTTAGGAATATAAACCAAAGTATACTTGCTAAACTAAAACAAAGCTGTGTATGATAGAGATGTATGACTTCATATACATTCATGTTTCTCTATTCTTCTTTGAATATGGAAGTGTTCGTATATAATGTTATTTGTTAAATTCATGATAAAAGGAAAGAGTTGGGATTAGATTTATGATTGCCTTGGTACGGATAATTTTTAGCTAAGAAAACACCCTCTACTAATTCACATTGATAGCTTTTCTGCAATTTATAGTTTTAGAGTGATGCCCAGGACAGGGCTTCTTAAGTTTTTTCCACTTGGGACCCCTTTTATTCCTGAGAAATTTTTACGTGACCCCAGGTATACTAGGTATATTAAATATATATTCATAACCTTTTACTATTGCCAAACTGTTCACAACCCTCACATTTTTACACAACCCCACATGGTGCCATGATCCACAGTTTAAGATGCTTTGTCCTAGAGCACAGAGTGTTTCAATGACTTTCCTAGGGTCACATGGTCAGTGTGTGCCAGCTCTTTTGCTATTAAATATTGTACATTAAAAACAACAATGATATAACAGTAGGAGAGGACATCATGAAAGTTTCACTGAGCATGTGCATGGTACAGGGGAAAAGATGATGTGAAAAAGTGGTGAAATCAGAGGATCCAAGTTAAAATGCAGACCTGATTCCCTCAACACAACCATTGACAATCTGTGTGATCTTGCACAAGACCCCTATCCTTCCCAACCCTCAATTTATTTAGAGGAAAAATGAAAGTGTTGGACTAGAAGGCCTCTGAGACTCCTTCCCCCTATAGATTCATGGACCTCTAGGTGCTTCTAATATATTAACCAATGAAACACGTTTTCCATTTACATGGCTTATATACCTTGTGGCTTCCTCACTTCTCCCATTTATACACAAATTATTGTAAAGCTTTGTTTGCTGGGCCTGTTGTATCTAGGTGTCAGTTTTTATTTCCTTTAATTTCTTGAGCATTTGTATGGCAGGGCATAATGCTGCTAAAATGTGATGACAAAGCATAGGCTAAATTGTGAGTGTGTCAACCTGCTGGTCATACCAAAGTATTTTAAACATTTCTGGTTTTAAATTGGTTTTTATTTCTGCACTCAGAAATGCTTTGTAAGGGAAAAGTGACCAAAAAAAAGACAAAATGCAAACACCTCTAGGGCACTTGTTTCTGAGGGGAAAAAAGGAGGCTATGACTGAGAAACATGATCCATAATCTATAAACAGAAAGATGAGCAAGGTCTAATCCAAGGCTTCAATTTTTTCCAGTTCTGGAAATGGTTCTCAATGGTTTAGTGGGGTTACAGTGAATGTTACCTTTCATTCCATTCATTTGGTAAACATTTCCCAAGTCATGCTTCCAGGATCTGAGATTTAGTTTTCACACACTTCACCTTCTGAAGCTGATTATAAGCTCTGCATGCCTTAGTAAACCAATTAGGGAATTCAACACATTATAAGATATAAAACTGAAAGGGAGGGAGCTGGAAGAAGGGTAATTGAGACACAGAGAAAGGAAAAAAACATTGACCAAGATTATAGGCCTGTAAATATTAACCTAGGGACCATAGAAAGATTTCAGAGAATTTGTGAATTTATTTTTTTAATATGTCTATAACCATAGTTCAATATAGTTTCTATGTCACATATTCCATTTTTACTTTTCAAACCATTATTCTGAGAAGGGGTTCATAGACTTCATTACACTGTTAAAAGGCTCATGATGCGCAAAAACATGTCAAGGACTCCTCTCCTAGAGGTAGTAACTAAGACATCCCAGATTCAAATGTGGGTCTTCTAACTCCAAGTATAGTTTTCCGCACAATGCTATGTAGCCACATAGCAGTTAGTCTCCCTGGGTAATGAAGCTTTGGCCTTAGCATTATGATCAAACTGGTAGAGATAATGGGCCACCCTATGTCCAAAAGAATTCATTACCTGATAGTCAAGCTTGATAAGCCTCCTAATAACAGACATGTAGTTCATTTTAGAGTCAGTACTCCAAGACATTACTACTCAGTACACAGAAACTATGATAACTTGTGTAGCTTTTAAGTCCTTATTATATGCAAAAACATAAGCTAGGCACTATGGTGGATACAAAGTTGACTAACACTGCCTCTATTTTACTGAGCAGAGTTGGCATTTGGGGAAAGTATAACACCTAGATTTTGGATAAACTTAAGTTCAAATCTAGATTACTTCACTTTTGATGTGGCCCAGAAAAGTCGATCTCTCTTAGCTTCATTTCTCATATCTATAAAAGTGAGTAAATGCCATCACCCTTATAGGATTGTTAGTTGTTGTAAAGATAAATGGTGAAGGGCGGCTAGGTGGCACAGTGGATAAAGCACTGGCCCTGGATTCAGGAGTACCTGAGTTCAAATCCGGCCCCAGACACTTGACACTTACTAGCTGTGTGACCCTGGGCAAGTCACTTAACCCCCATTGCCCTGCAAAAAAAAAAATTCTCATAGGGGCAGCTAGGTGGTGTAGTGGATAGAGCACCGGCCCTGGAGTCAGGAGTACCTGAGTTCAAATCTGGCCTCAGACACTTCACACTTACTAGCTGTGTGACCCTGGGCAAGTCACTTAACCCCAATTGCCTCACTAAAAAAAAAAAAAGATAAATGGTGAAATACACATACATATGCATGTATACATATGGATAATACATATGAGTGGGTGGGTGTGCATGTGTGTACATATATGCATACACAAACATATAAATATATGTTTGTATGTATATTATTTATACATTGTTGTGATTCAGTCATTCTTCAATTGTGTCTGACTCTTCATGACCCCATTTGGTATTTTCTTGGCAAAGATGGGGTAGTGATTTGCCATTTACTTCTCTAGCTCATTTTATAAGTGAAGAAACAGAGGCAAACATGGTTAAATGACTTGTCTAGGATACATGGGTAGTAATTTTCTAAAGCTGGATTTGAACTCAGGAAGATGAGTCTTCTTGATTCTGGGCCCATCTCAATATCCATTGTGTTACATAGCTGCATATATATGTATGTATGTATATACACACATACACTTTTATGTATGTGTATGTATATATCTATAGGTATGTGTGTGTATGTGTGTGTGTGTGTGTGTGTATATATATATACCTCCATACACAAATGTATTTATACCAATATGTATATGTCTGTACATATACACTAGATAAATACATATACTATATGTATATATTCATACACACTTTTTTCCAAGATCTATGGAAATGAGCTAAAAAAATGCATGTGAGCTTTCTCCTCCTCTTTCTCTATTCCCTCCTTCTGCACCCTCTCTTTGCCTCATACCCTTCTATTCTCTGTTTCTATCCCATTCTTTTTTATCTCTATTTTTCTCTACATCAGGCTGTCTCTTTGTCTTTGTGGCTGTCGTCTCTCTTCTTTCAACCATCCCTCTCTTCTTTTCCCCTGATATGATTCCTCCTGTTCTCCTCCTCATGACACCAAGGAGCATTTGATGATGAAAGAGAGAAAGAAGTGGGGTAAGCCAAGATGGCAGAGGAGAGGCTGTGACTCCCACAAACTCCCAATGAAACTGTCCACTCACTCCCAAATAATGCCATTTTAAAAAAGGAGCCTAACTTACATAAGAAGACAGTGAAACTATTTTCCAGCCAAAGATGGCAACTGAAATCACCTGCTTATCAGGCTGAGAGGATCTCAGCCTATGGTCCAGACCCAGTCAGGAACAGTCCATGCCTCCAGCGCCTTGGTGTCTTCAGCACCAGCAACTTCTTCTAAAGCTTGGCTCCCAGACCAGAGAGAGGGTTCAGTGGTTGGTGGGGGTGAAATGGCTGCAATCTCTGCTGGAGTTGGGGCAATGCACCCTGGTTCTGAACAAGTGGGCTGAATCAAGTGGTGGCAGCCCAGTGGGGTAGGGGCACAGGCATGCCAAGCTTCCGACCATAGAGAATGAGATTTCAATCAGACATATGCTTCTGGGTTGCGATGAGTAGGGAAAGAAAACAGCAGACAATAGATAGCTTTTTTTAGGGGGAAGGAAACCAGAATACACCCTCAAAAGAAGATAATAACAAAGTCAAAGCTCCAACATAAAAAGTTTCCAAGAAAAATATGAATTGGTTTCAGGCCATGGAAGGACTCAAAAGGGACTTTGAAGAGAAAGTAGTAGAGATAAAAGGAAAAATTAGAGAGGTGGAAAAAGAATGGAAAGAGAAATGAAGGCAATGCAGGAGGGTCATGAGAATAAAAGTCAAGAGCTTGAAAAGCCAAATTGGAAAGGAGATACAAAAGCTCTATCAGGAAAATAAGTGCCTAAGAATTAGGATTGAACAAATGGATGCTAGTGACTTTATGAGAAACCAAGAAATAGTAAAGCAAAGAAGATTAATAAAAAAATTAGAGGGAAATATGGAATATCTCCTTGGAAAAATAGCTGACCTGGAAAATAGATCAAGGGGAGATAATTTGAAAATCACTGGACTAACTAAAAAACATGAACAGCATAAGAATTTAGACATCATCTTCTAAGAGATTATCAGGGGAAATTGCCCTGATATTCTAGAAGCAGAAGGTAAAATAGAAATTAAAAGAATCCACTGATCACCTCCTGAAAGAGATCCCAAAAAGAAAACTTCCAGGAACATTATAGCCAAATTCTAGAATTCCCAGGTCAAGGAGAAAATATTGCAAGCACCTAGAAAAAGGAATTCAAATACTGTGGAGCTACAGTAAAGATTTCACAAGATCTATCAGCATCTACATTAAAGGACCAGAGGGCATGGAATATGATATTCTAGAAGGCAAAAGAACTGGGACTACAACCAAAAATCACCTACCCAGCAAAACTGTGTATAATCTTTCAGGGGGAAAATGGGACTTCAATGAAAAAGAGGATTTTCAGGCATCTGTGATGAAAAGACCTGAATTGAATAGAAAATTTGACTTTCAAATACAAGACCCTGGAGAAGCATACAAAAGGTAAACAGGAAAAAGATATCCTGAGGGATATTAAAAGATTAAACTGTTTGCATTCCTACACGGGAAGATAATACTTCTAACTCATAAGATCTTTTGCAGTATTAGGGTAGCTGAAAGGAATATACTGAGACAGAGGGTACAGGTATGAACTGAATAAGAAGAGATGATATCTGTAAACCATTTGTTTTTTGTTTATCCTTGTTTTTTGTGCATTGGACAGTGTGGGGTGGCTAATGTCTGGGGCTGGATGAGGGCTTGGGGCCTCCTGGTTCCAGGGCTAGTGCTTTGTCCACTATGTCACGTTATTGACCCATGATGACATGTTTAGAAAAAAGTTAAGGGGTAAGGGGAATGCACTGGAAGAAAGTGAAAGGCAGAGTTGGACTGGGGAAAAGTAGCTCACATAAAATAAACAAGAAAAAGGTTATGGAGTGGAGGGGAAGATAGGGAAGGGGAAGGACAGTGAATGAACCTTACTATTGTCAGAATTGGCTCAGAGAGGGCATAGCATACACACTAAAGTGTGTATACGAATATATTGTGCCCTGTGGGAAAGTGTGAGGGGAAGGAAATGGGGGAGGATGTGAAGGAAGGAAGGGCAGGTTGGGGAAGGGGGCAGTAAAAAGCAAAATATTTTGGATGAGGGGTAGGGTGAATCAAGATAGAAAATAGAGTAAATATCAAGGGAAGGGAATAGGATGAAGCTAATACAGTTAGCAATAGTAACTTTGAAAGAAATGATGAGCAGGATGCTATCAGAAAGACATATGAAAAATGCAAACCATTAACAGAGAAAGAACTGATGGCATCTGAATACATATTGAAGCCTAATTTTATCTGTTAGCTACTCTTTCTAAAGGTTTTTTGTCTATTTTCTTTCACAACCTGACGAATAAGATGTTTTGCATAACTGCACATGTATGACTTATATTGACTTACTGGATTTCATACTGATGGATGAGCAGAGTGGGGGGGTGGAGTTCGAAATTTCAGAACACAAAGTTTTAAAAAATCAATGTGAAAAGTAATTATGGGCAGGAGGCATTCAGAGGAACCTAGAAGGACTTACATGAACTGATGCTGACTGAGAAGAGCAGAACCAGGAGAACATTGTGCACAGTAACAGTAAAATTATGTGATGAAAGATGGTAATAGATTTGGCTCTTTTTAGCAATGCAATGGTCCAAAATAATTTCAAAGAACTTCATTATAGAAAATGTTCTAAACATCCAGAATAAAGAACTTTTATTTATGAATACAAATTGAACCATATTTTTTTCTACTTTTGTGCTGTTTTTCCCCTTCTTTTTTGAGGTTTTCCCCTCGTGTTCTCTCTCTCTCTCTCTCTCTCTCTCTCTCTCTCTCTCTCTCTCTCTCTCTCTCTCTTTACAATATGACTATTGCAGAAATATGTTTAATGTGATTGCACATATATAACCTATATTAGATTGATTTCTGTCTTCGGGAGGAGAGAGGGAAGGGAGGGTGGGAGAAAAATTTGGAAGTAATAATCCTATGAAAATAAATGGTGAAAACTATTCTTATATATGGAGCTGGAAAATAATAAAATACTGAATTACAAATAAAAAAAAGAGAGAGAGAAGGAAGGATACATTCTAAATGAGAAGACCATATAGGTGGTTCAGATCTCCACTATCTGTGGTTCCTGAGGAGTTGGTGGCTACAGCATCTACAGAAGTAGTTAGTTGCTTGACTACATCCCCACCAGCATTGCCTCCCTTTATAATAACTTGTGGCAGAAGAATATAGTTCTTGGTTTGCCTAATAGAGGATACCTTGTATTATAGATTTGGCTTTGTAAAAGATCTCAAAGTCTAAGATCATAGCTTAAAGCTGGAAGGAAACTTAGAGACAACCCCCTTATTTTACAGACAAGCAAACTGAGGATCAAGAAGGTTAAATAATATACCTAATCACGCAAGTATTAAATGATCCAGATTAGATTTGAACCCAGGTCCTCTGACTCTAGAACCAACACTTTCCCATATTCCTGACCCTAAACCTTCAAAAAGAGAAGAACTTTGATGTTCACAACAATGTGATCCCAGAATCTAGCCTTCTAGGAAGGAGGGGAAAAAAAAGGGCTAATGGGTATTGCTAAACTTGAAGTTATCTCATGGGCAATCGAATTGAAAAGTTCCTCATTTTGAGAGTGTGGCCTTTAGTGTCTTCTATGGAGATGACTTCTTCAACAGTATAATCCAGGAAAATTATCACATCAGTGTATGCCCTGAACATGATAGGCTCAAGTCATATCATGGAAGGGTGGAATGAGGAAAAGATCTGGGCCTTGCCACCATGTTTTATGCCTCATGACTACGAGATAACTAGACAATATAAATTCAGTGGGAAGAAATTTCCTCTCTCAGTCTCTCCCAAACTATGCTTATTTTTAAGATGTGTACTAAACTAGTAGTGTCAAACTCAAGTAGAAACAGTGGCCACTAAACTAAACATAAGGATCCCTGAGGGCCACATATTGATTTAGAAAGCCACATATTCATATTATATATATTTTGTTTTGTTTTATTTTTATTTATTTTGTTAGATATTTTCCAATTACATTTTAATCTGGTTTGGGTCTCTTTTTGAGGTGTTATGGGCTACATTCAGCCCATGGGACATGTGCTGGATACCTCTACACTAAATCACAGAGAGGTCCTAAGGGGCTTAGTGGAACCATCTAGGGCTCTGTGAAAGAACTCACTCTTATGGCAATGGATTGCCAGTAAATTCTGAGTGTTTTCTGTAGCTATTTATGGGTGCATGTGAGTTTTTATATCTTGTGAATTTTATGTATGCTGAAATGAATTCCATCTTATATTTAATTTACATTTGCCACCTTGCATGTTTGAAGAGGAGATAAGTACCATGTTGTTCACATATCAGGAAACTTAGGTATGAATTCTATCATGAGTATATTATTTTTTCCTGGAATAACTCTAGGTGGAGTCAAGGAAGCAAAGAAATAAAATAACTCTCTGAGGGCCAGCCCTTAGGAATGGATTAGTTCGAACCCATAGTTTTGAAGGACCCTGGGCTATAGCTTACAGACCCATAGAATTCATAGTCAAAAGAGATCTAATAAAGCTGGAGAAGATCAGTGAAAAATTTACAGTGCATGGTGATGGGTGAGGAAGCAGGGAAGCAGAAGGAAGGTCTTTTGAATTGGATTTTAAAGAATTGCTAAGATTGATATGATCATGATAGGAAAAAAAGGATAAATTGTATCCTACCGAGTTTCTAGAAAAGGTAATTGCATATTCTAGCAAGTGCTAGGTCACCAATCATTTCAACTCACAAAGACCTAACTAAGTATCTAAAGGTTTGGAGTGTGTGGTATTTATTTCAGTGATACTCTCTTCATACCAGTGAAATCCTGGATCATTGGAACTTAAGGATTAGACTATAAGTTCCAGGAGGGCTAAATCTGTCATGCATCTCTAAGCCTCCCACAGTGCCTAGCATGGGGTTCTCTATATAGTATATACTTTACAAATATTTGAAGAATGAATGAAAAGTAAGTGGATGAGTGAGTGAATGAATGAATGAATGGACTTCAAAGCAGTCTGTATAATAAAAGACCATTTCTCTCCTCTACACATGATTAATGGTTATTTCCTTAAATTGTTGATGCATGCAGAATTTAAGATTTTTTTCCTTGCTTTTTTTTACCTTCTATTAAGATGTTTTAGAAACAGGAAGTTATGTTCCTTTTACTCCCTGCATCTCTACAATCTGTGATTGTAAAAGAAAATTTCTGTCCAGGTTGTACTTAGACCACCACCACTCTTATTCTCTGATCGTGTTCAACATTTAGAACTGACTACAGAAAGAGCAAACAATTCTACTTTTTTTTTTACTTAGTCCATATTAGATGAATTTTGCTACTGGGGTGTATATATATATATATATATATATATATATATTCTCTCTCATCCTAGACTTTGTACTATTTTTAGAGATTCAGTATCTATAAGCACCCTTCAATTCTTTCCATCCTGGATTATTCCCTCACAAGACACAACCATGGAGAGGGGTAGAAAGACAAAGGAAGAAGAAAAGAAGTTAAGGACATTTGTTATTAGTTATTTCTCTCTTTCCCTTTGGTGATTCCTTTCCTTCTCCCTGAGCTGCCCTCTACTTCCTGATCCCACATTTATTCTGAAATTGTATTTGATTGATGGGTGGTAATTGGACACTCAACATTCTTTGGAAAAGGACCACAAGCTGCCCTTGATTTGATTCTGTTTTGATATCCCATTGATGTCCACAGGAGCCTACACATAGGTGGAGGAAATAGAATGGTTGCTGGAGAGCGCCTTCACAGAGAAGCATTGTCATAGAGATCAAAAGAGATCAAGGGAAAGTCTAGGTCCCTAAGAAGGAAAGAGATGTGAATCAGACCAAAGGCTGTTGTGCTCTGGCAAAAATTCAGGAAGCAAATCCACAGATGATTGGAAATGTAGATGAAGAACTAAAAAAAGGAAAAAGAAACAAAAGAGTATTTGGAGGTTGGATTTTGATGAAGTTAGGGGAAAAAATTGAGAGTTGAAAAGAAACTCTTAAGAGATCATTATAAATAAATAAAATGTTGAATGGATTCCCTGATTTAAATAGAGATGCTGTAGATAATACTAGAGTTAAATTTAAACTGATTTTGGCAGCTCAAGCCAGTGGTATTCTCTTAATCAGAAAAAAAAAAAACTGGAGTGGGTCAACTGGGATTTAGACTAAGGTCATCAATTTAGAAGGCATCAAATTTGGAGGATTTAGCAACTACTTAGTAGTAACAATTAAAGTTCCTTCCTGGGCCTGTCTTTCTTATCACCCTACCGTGAAATAACAGGAGTATAGTTCTTTGGAATTCTATACTCCAGCCTCTAAAATGATGTGCCCTAGGGAGGTTTGTAATAATTACCTCTAACAAAAAAGTTTCTACTTATTGATTTGTCCTTCTGTGACTAAGAAAGTACCTTACTTTTAGTAAAAGCAGATAGAAATTTGAATCCTATATTTTAAAATTTTCATTGGGTTTTCATTGTTACAATTTGAAAAAACAACATTCCTTATCCTAGCACTTAAAGCTTTCTATAATTTGACTACAAACTACCCTTCCAGTCCTATTTAATTCTTGCTTCTAGTTATGCCCTCTATGTCCTAGCCAAAATTAGACTAACATACTAAGTGTTCCCTAGTCATGGATCTTGTTTAGTCTTCCTGTTCTTCTATACATTCCCATAGGTTTTCCTTGACAAGCAACCTCCACTTCTTGGACTTTTGAAATCTTTCTTTCCTTGTCCTTTTAAAGATTCATATCATGTGCTTTCTCATCCATATATATATATATATATATATATTATTTTTTCCTCAGTAAATTTTTGTATATCATTTTCATGATTCTCTTGCATCATTTTTCTTTCCCCAATTTTTCTTCTACTTTTCTAATTTGATTTTCAAAGTCCTTTTTAAGCTCTTCCAGGAAATTTTTGGAGCCTGAGACCAATTTGCATTTTTCTTTGAAGCTTCACTTGTAGCCATTTTGTGACTATTGTCCTATCAGTTTATGCCTTGATTTTCCCTAGCACCATAGTAACTTTTAATAGTCAGCCTTTCTTGTTTGTTTTGTGGATTTTTTGCTTATTTTTGTGCCTTTTTATGACTTGGTGTTTTATGAGAGAGTTGGAATCTATTCCTTCACTGTCCCAAGGTTTTGTGCTGAGGCTCTGGGTCTTACTGGTGGCTTTCACTGGGCTTCAGGGCTTAGATGTTTGCTTCCTCTGTAGAGTAAGTTTCCCTTCTGACTGGTACTGGAAGGGTTAGTCCTTCCTTTTGGCTTCCCCTGGATGTGGGCTGGCCTTTTCCAGGGGTAATTTCCTGGTGCTGGGTTGTAAAAGTTAACAAAGTCTTTCTGGGGGCTAACACTGGAGGAGTAATCTTGTTGTTGGTCAGCATCAGGGGTGGTGTTCTATTGCTGGGTTATTCTGTTAGCAGGGTCTCTCTGTTGTCAGGCCCTGGAGGAGTAATTTTGTTGTAAATCTGCCCAACTTTGGGGGCCCTACTGCTGGGTTGCTACGGAACAGAGTCACTTCTGCTAGCAGGGACTGGAGGGCTAAGTTTGTTGCAGATCTACCTAAGAGTTGGAGCCCCCTGCTGCTGGTTTGCTTTGGAAAAGAGTCTCTCTGCTGGTAAGCCCCAAGGGCAGGAACTTGCTGTTGACCAGTTTGGGGTGAGGCTTCACCACTGGTCAGCAGTGGGGTTAAGGCCTTCTGGTGAGGGTCACTGCTATGTTGCTAAGACTGATCTCTTGCCTAGGAGGCTAGTGGTTTGCACAAGAGTAGAACTAAACTGGTGAATTTTCCCATGTTCAGAGTCCTGCTTCAGGTTCCCTGCTTTGAGCCCAGAACAGCTGCTGCTGCTCTTAGACCTCACTTCCCACCCATCCTTTCCTGCCAGGCTGATAAGTGGCTTCCCTGCTTCTGGAATTTTTTCTATTGGTTTTGAAGGGAAATTTAGGAGAGCTTTAGATGATTCCTTCTTCACTCTGAGACCTTGGCACTGGAAGTCTTTTTTTTCCCTATTTTTTTTTAATGTATAAGGTATTTTACTTTTTCCGTTACATGTAAAGATAGTTCTCAACTTTTGTTTATACAAGCTTTACAATTTCAGATTTTTCTCCCTCCCTCCCCTCCCTCCCCCCTCCCCTAGACAGCAGGTAATCTGACATAGGTTATGTCTATATATCTCTATACATATAGATATATACACACACATATATATATATATACACATAATAACATTAATCCTATTTCTGCATTAATCCTGTTACAAGAGAAAAAATCCGAGCAGTGATGCAAAACCTCAAAATAGAAAAAAAAAACAACAGCACCCAAAACAAAAGAAATAATATGGTTCAATCAGCATCTATGCTCCACAGTTCTTTTTTTCTTTTTTTTTTTCTTGGATTTGGAGATCCTCTTCTATCATGAGTTCCCTGGAACTCTTCTGTACCATTGCATTGGTGAGAAGAATATAGTCCATCACAGTAGGTCAACACTCAATGTTGATGATACTGTGTACAATTTTCTTCTGGTTCTGCTCATCTCACACATCATCAGTTCACATAAGACCCTCCAGGTTTCTCTGAACTCTTCCTGCTCATCATTTCTTACAGCACAATAGTATTCCATTGTATTCATATACCACAACTTGTCCAGCCATTCCCCAATGGATGGGCACCCCCTCAACTTCCAATTCCTTGCTACCACGTAAAAAGCAGCTATAAATATTTTTGTACATGTGGGTCCCTTTCCCCCTTCCATGATTTCTTTGGGCAAAAGACCTAAAAGTGGAATTGCTGGGTCAAAGTGTATGCACAGCTTTATTGCCCTTTGGGCATAATTCCAAATTGCTCTCCAGAATGGTTGGATCAGCTCACAGCTCCACCAACAATGCATTAGTGTCCCAATTTTCCCACAGCCTCTCCCAAATTTATTATCTTCCTTTTTTGTCATTTTAGCCAATCTGATAGGTGTCAGGTGGTACCTCAGAGTTGTTTTAATTTGCATATCTCTAATCATTAGAGATTTAGAGCATTTTTTCATATGGGAATAGATAGCTTTGGTTTCTTCATCAGAAAACTGCCTGTTCATATCCTTTGACCATTTCTCAATTGGGGAATGACTTGGATTCTTATAAATTTGATTTAATTCCCTATATATTTTAGAGATGAGGCCTTTATCAGAAGCACTGGCCTCAAAAATTGTTTCCCAGTTTTCTGCCTCCCTTCCAATTTTGGATGCATTGCTTCTGTTTGTACAAAATTTTTTTAATTTAATATAATCAAAATCATCCATTTTGCATTTTATAATATACTCAATCTCTTGTTTGGTCAAAAACTGTTCTCCTTTCCAAAGATCTGATAGGTACACAATTCCATTCTCTCCTAATTTACCTATGGTATCACCTCTTATATCTAAATCACGTATCCATTTTGACCTTATTTTAGTATAAGGTGTAAGATGTTGGTCTATGCCTAATTTTTGCCATACTATCTTCCAGTTTTCCCAGCAGTTTTTGTCAAATACTGAGTTCCTATCCCAGAAGCTGGAGTCTTTGGGTTTATCAAACACTACATTACTAGTGTCATTTACTACTGCATTTCCTGAGCCTAGCCTATTCCATTGATCTACCACTCTATTTTTTAGCCAGTACCAGATAGTTTTGATGACTGCCGCTTTATAGTAAAGCTCCAGGTTTGGTACCGCTAACGCACCTTCCTGTGAATTTTTTTTCATTATTTCCCTGGATATTCTTGATTTTTTGTTTTTTGAGATGAATTTTGTTATTATTTTTTCTAGCTGTATAAAATAATTTTTAGGTAGTCTGATTGGTATGGCACTGAATAAGTAAATTAATTTAGGCAGTATTGTCATTTTTACTATATTAGCTGTGGTAAAATATGAAAGTTTTTAACAGTCGGTTAGGATAACTGAAAGACGCCAGTTTTTCAAGGACCACCCTTTTGGGGAGGAGATGAACAGTCCGCCTGCTGCGCATGTCAGACTGCCTGCCGGGTTTTTTGACTTCCGGGGTGGAGAGAACGGGAGTAGCCTTTTTTGCCGGCTTGGCCGGACTCCGGGCGGCGCGGCACAGACGGTCTGACTCACTCCAAAGGTGGCCTAAATCGGTTTGGTGAGTTTTTATAAGGAATATAGACTAAGCCTAGATTTAAGACGATTTGTACTGTATTTCTGTTTTCCTATCCTTCTAATCAACAACACCTTATATACAATAAAGGCTCTATCTAGAAAACCAGAAGCTTCTTCCATTTACTAGTCTGGGAGATGAATTAAGGGAAGGGTTAAGTAGGGGAGATTTATGATCTAATATCCAATTTTAAATCTCACAGTTTGGCGACCCCGAAGGGACCTTAAGGACCCTCCCACCCTCCCTAGTTTGGCCATAAGCCGGCTAATTCGGTGGATTTTCCAAATACCCCCCCCCCCCCCCGCGGACTTTCCCTTTGTCTAGTCTCCCTTAAAGACTTTAAGCCTCTAAAAGTCTTGCTTTAAACAGAAAAGCCAGCCCAGTTTAAAGGGCAAGATGCTCGAATATTCTACCATCCCTTTGATTTTTCTCATCGGAATGTATTGGGACAGCATAACATCCCGACTTAGAGGAATAGTTTACTCAATGGTCCTTCATAACATTATTGGTTTTTTCCTCATTCAGGCAGCAAAAAGTTTTTTGTATAATAGTATACGTGAGAATCTTTGGGAAAATACGTTTAATATAAGTAGAAATTTTATGCCTGCAATTGAAATACCTTTTAATACCACATCCATAGTTCATACGACTAAGGATTTTATTTTTTTTTGTTGTTTTTTCGTTGTTTTTGTTATTATCATTGTTTTTGTTATTATCATTGTTATGATGTGGGGGAAACTCTCACATATGGAGAGAGACCTCAAAATGGCTGTTTCTACTAGAGATGATCCAAATTCAGAATCAGATCAGCAGAAACTACTCCCTCTGCAGGAAGCTATAGAACATAGTAAGAAGGGAGTGCCAATTCAAGTCAGAAAATATAGCCCCTTTAGACCAAGTGACTTGAGCGCATGGAAATCAATCATCCCTAGTTTTGAGAAAAATCCAAACACTGTAATTTCACAGTTAAGGACTATATTTAATGCATATCAACCCAGTTGGGCTGATGTTACTTGCCTTTTGGAAACTTTACTGTCCCCAACTGAGATTACAGATATTATCTCAGCAGGAAATGCCCTTGTTGCGAAAGGTAAGGCCGATGTGGAATGGCCTCTAAAGGATCCAGAGTGGAATTATAATGATGATAGGGATTTCCAAAGATTAAAAGATGCTAGAGAAACACTTCTGAAGGGAATGGAATCTTGCTCTAGAAAACCGGAAAACTGGCAGAAATTTTTAAGCCTACCTCAGGAGGCTAATGAAAGACCAAACAGATTTTATGATAGACTTTGTGAGGCCGCTAGACAGTACACCAGATTGGATCCAGTAGATTTAAGAGATTCCTGTATCATTCTCAACACATTTGTTTATAATTCACTGCCAGAAATACGCAGATACTTTCTGAAACAATGTCCAGACTGGAGAAATCTCTCAGTAGATAGAATTAAGGAACTTGCAAATTATGTCTTTGACTCACGTGAGGAAGATCCAGATCACCCTAAACAGAGCATTCTGGCACCAGCGATTCCTAGTCAGCCATGTGGACACCGGAACAAGGACACTAAGGTGTGTTGTTACTGTCGTAAGGAGGGGCATGAATTGAGAGAATGTAGGACTTGGAGAAGAAATTCTAATTCTAATTACAGGCGAAATCAAAATAGAAATAGATCTTTTTGGAGGAATACAGAAAGGCAGTACCAGAATAATGGTAACCAAGACCCCCCTCAGAAGAGGACACAGGAATGATGGTGTCTTGGGGAGGAATGGAACATAGATAATGAAAGCCATATATTCCCAGATCCAGATTTTTTGAATGCACTTGTGCCAGTCCATTCACCTCCCCAGAGTAATGAACCACATGTCACCTTAAAAGTGGGGGAGACTTATTATGATTGTCTGCTAGACACAGGAGCCTCTAAATCAGTATTAGTAAGCAAACCAGATGCTGGGTGTAGACCTGTAGGATTTTTGAATGTAGTGGGAGTCTCAGGAAAGAGCCAGAGAGTGGCAAAATTGAATCCTCGCATGGTATCTATGGGGCCCTTAACAGTGGAACATTCATTTTTACTCATGCCTGATGCCCCTGTAAATTTATTAGGTCGTGATCTCCTTTGCAAGCTTAGAGCAACCATATCTTGTGCTCCAGATGGGGCTGTCTCCTTACAATTGCCAGAGGATACTGTTCATTTATTACCAATTTTACTTACAGAAGCTCAAGGAACAGCAGGGGAGGTATCCAAAATCCCCTCTGACATTCCTGAGTCTTTATGGGCCTCATCCCCTAATGAGGTGGGGCTCCTTAAGTCTGCCATGCCTGTTACCTTTAAAGTTAAGGGGGGACCACCCCCCTCCATTCCACAGTATCCATTGTCTAGGGAAGCAATAGAAGGGATCACCCCTATAATTGAGGCTTTGAAAAGCCAGGGTATTATTATTCCATGTCATCACTCTCCATGCAATACTCCCATTTTGCCAGTTAAAAAACCCAAGCCTGGGCCAGATGGTAAACCTGTTTATCGTTTTGTGCAAGACCTTAGAGCGATTAATAATTATGTTATTCCTAGACATTCCATAGTTCCAAACCCGGCTACGATAATTTCATCGATTCCCTATGAATCTACATGTTTCACAGTGGTAGACCTTTGCTCTGCCTTTTTCTCCATACCAGTACATGAGGACTTCCAATATTTATTTGCTTTTACCTGGAAAAATAGACAGTGGACCTGGACTAGACTCCCACAGGGATTTGTAGACAGTCCCACATTATTTTCCCAAATTTTACAGCAGGATCTGGCCTCTATTACCTTTAAGGGCTCCATACTAGTACAATATGTTGATGACTTACTTTTGGCCTCTCCTAATGCTGAAATTTGTCAGGAAGATAGCCGTCACTTACTGCTGGAGCTGCACAAGAGAGGACACAAGGTTTCCAAGACAAAGGCTGGCTAAGTATGAAATAACCCTGTTAGGTAATGAGAATATCACTTTAAAACGCTGCACAGTTCTTAATCCAGCAACACTACTCCCTAACTTACCATTCTCGGGGGAACCGTTGCATGACTGTGCTTCTTTAGTTGATATGGCTGAAAAACCCCGTGATGATCTTTTTGATACACCTTTAGAAAATCCTGATCTTGTCCTCTATACAGATGGTTCCTCATTTATGAGAGAGGGAACCCGTTTTACTGGAGCTGCTGTAGTTTCTGATTATGACACCCTCTGGGCAGCTTCTCTGCCTTCCCATTTTAGTGCACAGGCTGCTGAACTTGTGGCTCTTACACAGGCCTGTAATATAGCTAAAGATAAGAGTGCCACCATTTTTACTGACTCGAAATATGGCTTTGGCATATGCCACTTTATTGGTATGATTTGGCGTCAACGAGGCTTTCTAACATCCTCGGGCAAGGCTATTGCCAATGGGGACCTTATCAAGGACCTCTTAGATGCCCTAAAACTGCCTTCTTCCCTAGCCGTTGTACATTGCCCTGCCCACACAGGGAATAGTGATCCTGTTTCAAAGGGAAATGCACGAGCCGATTCTGCAGCCAAGCTTGCTGCATTAGAAGCTCCTGAACATGTATTTAACCTTTCACCTTCTGAGGATATTCCTTCCAACCTAACCTATGACGATTCTGAAGTAGAAAAGTGGAAAAAGAAATTTAAGGCGAAACAGATCAATGGCATCTGGGTGTCTCCGGAAGGTAAGCCATTTCTTCCCCGGAAATTCTACCACCAGGTATGCCTCTCTGTTCACAGAAAAGGCCATTTTGGTACACAAGGCATTGTAGACTCTATTAAGAGAACCTGGATAGCACCAGGTGTGACTAATACAGCATCTCGAATCTGCTCGGGCTGCTCCACATGTCAGTCTTATAATCAGTATGCTTTTAAGGTCAAAGCTTATGGAGGGCGTCCTCTAGCATATACACCTTTTGAGCACTTACAAATTGATTATATTACTATGCCAAAAGCAGGACATTATAAATTTTGCCTTGTTATAGTTGATCAGCTCACTCGGTGGGTGGAGGCCTTTCCCAGCCCCCGAGCCACAGCTGCCTTTGTTGCCAAAATTCTTCTTAAAGAGATAGTACCTCGTTTTGGCCCACCAGCCCGCATCGATTCTGACAAAGGCACACATTTCACTGATTCGATTTTATCCCAAATCTACTCTTTCTTGGGAGTGACTCCAAAATTCCACACGCCCTACCATCCACAAAGTTCAGGCCAAGTCGAACATATGAATAAAGAGCTTAAGAGTATGATTGGCAAATTATGTACTGAAACCCATTTGAAATGGCCTGATGTTCTACCATTGGCATTATTCTATCTACGAAGTAGACCAAGAGGAGAACTTCATATATCTCCTTATGAAATGCTTTTTGGTCACCCTCCTATCCAAGCTAAAACTTTTTCCCCAGTTTATACATCACTGGTGGGAGGTGATACTTCTGTTGCTTCCTATATACAGGAATTACAGACCAGGCTACGTGAACTCCATGAGGCAGGAGCTGTGGTCCAGGCAGGACCATTAGACTTTTCATTGCATAACTTCAACCCAGGAGATAAAATATATGTAAAGAATTTTCAGAAAACCAGTGGAACTCAACCTGCCTGGGAAGGACCTTTTCAGGTATTATTGACAACTCCTACTGCCATTAAAATTGGTGAAAAAGACTCATGGATTCATTGCTCTCATATAAAGCCTGCACCATTCATAGGTGAAGAGATTTCAGATAGACCTGAGGTAGACGCTAAAGAGGTAAAAACCCTAAAGATAGCAACTGTTAAAGAGCAAAGAGAGTTCAGAGGAAAAAGGCAGTTCCCATTTAATAATCCCACTGATCAGTTAAATGCTTTGGGACTCAGTCTTCGTAAAGTATCAGGAGACGGAAATTGCCTTTTTAGGGCTTTAGCAGACCAGCTAGAAGGTCACTGTAGAAATCATCTCAGACACAGACAAGAAGCTGCTTCTTATATGATTAACCATAGACAAGAGTTTGAGTCTTTTATAGTAAATGACTCCCCTTTTGAAGAATATGTTGATGAATTAAAGAAATTTGGAAAGTGGGGAGGAAATGATACAATTGTAGCATTTGCTAAGCAGCATCAGCTGAATGTTGTGGTTCATCAATTAAATCAGCCTTTATTGAAAATCAGTGGCACAGACAAAACTGATGCTAGAGAACTCCACATTTTCTACCATAAAGAACATTATGACAGCATTAGGAAGATCAATGACAATTCAGAAACCCCTGCCACTTTGGCATGCAGAGAATTGGGGAACCAGTTAAAACAATGTGGCATACCCCAAACTCTAGCAGCTTAAATACCTTAAAATTTAACAAGCATTTCCTTCCACAGGCAAAAGCACTGAAGCACATGGCCTAGTTTTCTGGCCCACCTCAATTTCTCCCACCCTTTTCCCTACCCTATACCTATTTTTTTTTTTTTTATCCTTTTTGCTTTTTGTTTTGTTTTGACTTTTGAAAGGCACTGAAAAGACCTGGAATTCACCACACCTTTAAATTCTTTAAGAGCACAAAAGGGTGCTTAGCGAATCTTTTGCCTTTTATTTTTGGTTTTTGGTTTTGCTTTTTTTTTTTTTTTTTTTTTTTACTTTTGTTTCTTTTGCTTTTCTTTAAAAACCCGATTTTGTAAACTAAGTGACTTTTCAAAGGCATTTTAAGTATATGCTATTGAATATTGAATCTTGCTTATTGAAGTCTTATTTCTTTTTGATGAATTAATCACCACTTTAAGTATCTGCTACTGTTATACTAGAGAATTCATGTATAAGATGATGTGGTCTAATTGCTAAAAGAAGATTATGTAATAATGTCTAAAAGAAGATTATGTAACAATGTCTAATATAATCAGCTATTTACATTCGTTTATTATTTATATGTCATTATACTCTGGGTATGGTTTGGAATTATTGTATATATCACTAATATATTCTCAGTTATGCAGCATAGCACACATTTTTACCATCATATTGTCTTTGGTGAAATTAATGAGATTTCAGAAATATGGAAACTTATCATTTCAGAGACTAACTTGCTGTGAACTCTGATGCAGGCCCTGGAGAGAATATATGTGCAACAAAAGGAGAGACAGGTATACATAAGTCCATGGTTTGCTTATGATGGTGACTATGTAGAGCACAATTACTAGGCACAGTCCAGTATTCATCCTCTCTCCCTCCTAATTTAACCTAATTTAACTGAACTTACTTATCTTTTTATCTCACTCAGTTGAATTCACCTGTGGCCTAGCACAATCACTGGCTGTCTCGGAACCATGAGATATGGTATGATAACCTTTCCATAACATTTTCAGGTGTCATGAACACATACTAAATTTGACTTTGATCCAGACACATGGTGGTAAAAAGTGTTACTGATTGCAAAATGCTATGCTAAGGTTTAGTAAAAAAAAAAAAAAATACAGTAATTCAAACAGTTAAAGAAGAAATCCAGCTTTCCAGACCAGAGTCCAGAATCCAGAATCCAGACCAGAGTCCAGAATCCAGTTTTCCAGACCAGAATCCAGTTTCCTCCTGATGATATCTTACCACTTCAAGAAGACAAGAGAACTCAGAGACTTTATATGAACTGTTTTGCTTTATTAGCTTTTACTATCTCCTTTCTGTTATATACTATCTGTAACATGTACTCTCTGCAGAGGCTCTCCCTTTGCAAGACTAATGTCAAAGCGTCGGTTCATGAGGAAAGAAAAAAAATCGCCCCTCTGGACAAAACTTTCCTCTCTTCCTTTTCTGTATTGTTGTTCGCATATTATTAGTCAGCAGAAGTTATTATATTCTTTTTACTGTTCCATCAAGGAAACATTCCATTTCTTGAGGAAGCAAAGGGGGGAAATGTGGTAAAATATGAAAGTTTTTAACAGTCGGTTAGGATAACTGAAAGACGCCAGTTTTTCAAGGACCACCCTTTTGGGGAGGAGATGAACAGTCCGCCTGCTGCGCATGTCAGACTGCCTGCCGGGTACAGTCCGCCTGCTGCGCATGTCAGACTGCCTGCCGGGTACAGTCCGCCTGCTGCGCATGTCAGACTGCCTGCCGGGTTTTTTGACTTCCGGGGTGGAGAGAACGGGAGTAGCCTTTTTTGCCGGCTTGGCCGGACTCCGGGCGGCGCGGCACAGACGGTCTGACTCACTCCAAAGGTGGCCTAAATCGGTTTGGTGAGTTTTTATAAGGAATATAGACTAAGCCTAGATTTAAGACGATTTGTACTGTATTTCTGTTTTCCTATCCTTCTAATCAACAACACCTTATATACAATAAAGGCTCTATCTAGAAAACCAGAAGCTTCTTCCATTTACTAGTCTGGGAGATGAATTAAGGGAAGGGTTAAGTAGGGGAGATTTATGATCTAATATCCAATTTTAAATCTCACATAGCTCTGCCTATCCATGAGCAATTGATATCTTTCCAATTATTTAGATCTGATTTGATTTGTGTGAACAGTGTTTGGTAGTTGTGTTCATAGAGTTCCTGGGTTTGTCTTGGCAAGTAGACTCCCAAGTATTTTATATTATCTACCATTACTTTAAATGGAATTTCTCTTTCTATCTCTTGCTGCTGGACTTTGTTGGTCATGTATAGAAATGCTGATGATTTATGTGGATTTATTTTATATCCTGCTACTTTGCTAATGTTGTTGTTTCAAGTAATTTTTGACTTGATTCTCGAGGATTCCTTAAGTATACCATCATATCATCTGCAAAGAGTGATAGTTTTGTTTCCTCCTTGCCTATTCTAATTCCTTTAATTCCTTTCTCTTCTCTGATTGCTAAAGCTAACATTTCTAGGACAATATTAAATAATAGGGGTGATAATGGACATCCCTGTTTCACCCCTGATCTTATTGGGAAGGCCTCTAATTTATCTCCATTGCATATAATACTTGCTGATGGCTTTAGGTAGATACTGTTTATTATTCTGAGGAAAGCTCCCCCTATTCCTAAACTCTCTAGTGTTTTTATTAGGAATGGGTGCTGTACTTTGTCAAAAGCTTTCTCTGCATCTATTGAGATAATCATATGATTTTGGTTGGTTTTCTTATTGATGTGGTTGATTATGTTAATAGTTTTCCTAATGTTGAACCAGCCCTGCATTCCTGGTATAAATCCCACCTGGTCATAATGTATTATCCTGGTGATCACTTGCTGTAATCTCCTTGCTAATATCTTATTTAAGATTTTAGCATCAATGTTCATTAGGGAAATTGGTCTATAATTTTCTTTCTCTGTTTTTGCTTTGCCTGGTTTTGGTATCACCACCATATTTGTGTCATAAAACGAATTTGGTAGAACTCCTTCTTCACCTATTTTTCCAAATAATTTGTATAATATTGGAACTAATTGTTCTTTAAATGTTTGGTAAAATTCACCCGTAACCCATCTGGCCCTGGGGATTTTTTCTTAGGGAGTTCATTAATAGCTTGTTCAATTTCTTTTTCTAATATGGGTTTATTTAAGGATTTTATTTCCTCTTCAGTTAACCTGGGCAGTTTGTATTTTTGTAAATATTCATCCATTTCATTTAGATTGTCAAATTTATTGGCATACAGTTGGGCAAAATATTTTCTAATTATTGCTTTAATTTCCACTTCATTGGTGGTAACATCACCCTTTTCATTTTTGATACTGGTGATTTGGTTTTCTTCTTTCTTTTTTTTAATCAAATTAACCAATATTTTATCTATTTTATTGGTTTTTTCATAAAACCAGCTCTTAGTTTTATTGATTAATTCTATAGTTTTTTTGCTTTCAATCTTATTAATTTCTCCTTTAATTTTCAGGATCTCTAATTTAGTGTCTAATTGGGGATTTCTAATTTGTTCTTTTTCTAGCTTTTTAAGTTGCATGCCCAATTCATTAATCTCCTCTTTCTCTTTCTTATTAATGTAAGCATTTAGAGCTATAAATTTTCCCCTAAGCACTGCTTTGGCTGCATCCCATAGATTTTGATATGTTGTCTCATTATTGTCATTCTCTTGGATAAAGTTATTGATTGTTTCTATGATTTCTTGTTTGGCCCATTCATTCTTTAGAATGAAATTATTTAGTTTCCAATTGATTTTCATTCTACTTTTCCCTGGCTCTTTCTTACATGTAATTTTTATTGCATCATGATCTAAGCAGGATGCCTTTACTATTTCTGCCTTTCTACATTTGACTATGATGTTTTTGTGCCCTAATACATGGTCAATTTTTGAAAATGTGCCATGTACTGCTGAGAAAAAGGTATATTCCTTTCTATCCCCATTCAATTTTCTCCAGACATCTATCATGTCTAACTTTTCTAGTAATCTATTCATCTCTTTCACTTCTTTCTTATTTATTTTTTGGCTAGATTTATCTAATTCTGAGAGGGGGAGATTCAGATCCCCCACTAGTATAGTATTACTGTCTAATTCCTCTTGTAACTCATTTAACTTCTCCTCTAAGAACCTGGATGCTATACCACTTGGCGCATACATATTTAATATTGATATTACTTCATTATCTATAGTACCTTTAAGTAAGATGTAATTTCCTTCCTTATCTCTTTTAATGAGATCTATTTTTGCCTGCACTTTGTCTGAGATAAGGATTGCTACCCCTGCCTTTTTTACTTTAGCTGAGGCATAATATACTCTGCTCCAGCCTTTTACCTTTACTCTGTGTGTATCTCTCTGCTTCAAATGTGTTTCTTGTAAACAGCATATTGTAGGGTTCTGGTTTTTAATCCACTCTGCAATTCGCTTCCGTTTTATAGCAGAGTTCATCCCATTCACATTCACAGTTATTATTACTGACTGTCTATTCCCCTCCATTCTATTTACCCCCTTTGTACTTTTCCCCCCTTCTTTCACCCTATTCCTCCTCACGGAGGTTTTACTTCTTACCCCTGCCCTCCCTTTTTATCACCCCCCTCTCTTTTCTTTACCCTTTTCTCCCTTGCTTTTGTCCTCCCTTCTATCAGTCCCCCCCTTTCCCTTCCCCTTTTGTTTCCCTAAAGAATGAGTTAAGTTTCTTTATCCCAATGAACGTATATGTTATTCCCTCTTTGAGTCAAATCTAATGAGAATAGGGTTGAAAAAATGTTTCCCCCTCCTTTCTTTCCCTCTATTGTAATAGGTTTTTTCCACCTCTTCATATGATATAATTCATCCCATTCCACCTCCCCTTTTCTCTCCTCCCCATAGACTCCCTTTTTAACCCCTTAATTCTTTTGTATCTTCACATCAAAGACAATTTATATTTATACCCTCGGTGTAAAGTCCTTCTCTCTGCCCAAATACATTTACAGTTCTTAAGAGTTATGAGTATTATCTTCCTGTGTAGGGATGTAAACAGTTTAACCTAATAGGGTAACTTTTTTTTTCCCCCTCTGTTTACCTTTTTAAGCTTCTCTTGAGTCTTGTATATTGAGATCAAATTTTCTATTCAGTTCTGGTCTTTTCACCAGGAAAGATTGAAAGTCCCCAATGTCATTAAATGTCCATCTTTTCCCCTGAAAGAAAATGCACATTTTTGCTGGGTAATAGATTCTTGGCTGCAATCCAAGCTCCTTTGCCTTCTGGAATATCATATTCCAAGCCTTGCGGTCCTTTAATGTTAAAGCTGCCAGGTCCTGAGCAATCCTGACTGTGGCTCCATGATATTTAAATTGCTTCTTTCTGGCTGCTTGGAGTATTTTCTCCTTCACCTGATAATTCTGGAATTTGGCTACAATATTCCTTGGAGTTTTCCTTTTGGGGTCTCTTTCAGGAGGTGATCGGTGGATTCTTTCAATGATGATTTTATCCTCTGATTCTATGATATCAGGGCAGTTCTCCTTAATAATTTCCTGGAATATGGTGTCTAGATTCTTTTTCTGGTCATGGCTTTCAGGCAGTCCAATGATTCTCAAATTGTCTCTCCTCGATCTGTTTTCCAGATCAGTTGTCTTTCCGATGAGGTATTTCACATTTTCTTCTATTTTTTCATTTTTTTTATTCTGCTTGACTGATTCCTGGTGTCTCATGGATTCCTTATCTTCCAACTGTCCCACTTTAATTTTTAAGGCATTGTTTTCTTCAGTGAGATTATGCACCTTTTTTTTCCATTTGGCTAAGTGAATTTTTTAAGGTATTGTTTTCTTCAGTGAGATTATGCAGCTTTTTTTCCATTTGGCCAAATGAATTTTTTAGGGCTTTGTTTTCTTCAGTTTCCTTTTCCAAGCTGCTGATTCTTTTTTCATAGTTTTCTTGTTTTGCTTTCATTTCTCTCCCCATTTTTTCTTCTACCTCTTGAAATTGATTTTTAAAATCCTTTTTGAGCTCTTCCAGGAAGGATTTTTGTTCTTGCAACCAATTCACCTTCCCTTGTGAGGCTTCAGATGTAGACAATTTGAGGCTATTGTCCTCATTTGAGTTTGTGTTGGCTTCTTCCCTATTGATACAGAAGCTCTCAATGGAGAGGGCTCTTTTTTGCTTCTTACGCATTATTGCAGCTTATTTATTTATTCTTTAAGTTGAGGTCTGCTCTGGGGGCACCAGGGTCCCTGTTTTGGGCTTCTTGTGTCGGGGTATAGGTGCTGTGTGGCCGGGCTTTTACTCTGAGGCCTTTATGGTGTGTGGAGATCCCCCGCCCTGCACTTCCTGTCTGATTGTGCTCGGCCAGCCAGGCGCCAGACCCCGGCCTGACCCGTTCGTCTCCCTCCCGGGCGGTGCAGGTAGGTTTTTCCACTGTCCTTCTTGGCCACCAGATTTTTGAACCAGGTTCCAGGAGCCTTAGTTGTCCAGCTGTGGCCCATAGCTCCTGTTGACTTGCCCCGACCCCCTCGGCGCTGGGTTGCTGCCCTGCGCTGGGCCTCCCTTTTGCCCGAGTCAGACCGACCTTTTCCTGAAGTCTTCTAAATTATCTCTGGTTGGAGGACTGTTTCTCTCTGTCTCTTTGCAGGTACTGTAGTTTCAGAATCTGTCCAGAGGCTTGATTTAATGTTCATTTTGAGGGAACAGAAGGAGAGCTCAGGCAGCTTGCTGCTTCCTCTCCGCCATCTTGGCTCCGCCCCCCCTATTTTTTTTTAAAGCAAGTGAATTCTATCTTGGAAAGAACACTCCATTGGATTCAGAAAAACCCGACTTCTCATCTAGCCTTGGTCTCTTACTAACTGTATAGCCCTGTACAAATCATTTGACCTCTCTAAGCCTTATTTTTCTCTTCTATATAATGACAAATGGAGGGAGGTTGGAGTTGATAGCTCTAAAGTCATAAATAATCATAAATTCCTTCTATTCTCTCCAACCTCATTGTTCCTATGACTAATTTGCTTCCATGACACTCTACCTTGCTGCATGCTTATTTCTATAATTAGCCCATTCTCAATTGAGACAGAAGGACCCAATGAAAGAGACCACTAGGCCTTACAAATACTTAATACTTAAGAAATGTGAAAACAAATCACTCGATATTTAATAAATACTTAAAACTTAAGAGGCAGCTAGGTGGTACAGTAGATAGAGCTCTGTGCCTGGAATCAGGAAGTCCCAATTTGAAACTTAGCTTCAGGCACCTACTAGCTTTGTGACTGAACAAGTAATTTAACCTTTGTCTACCTTGGTTTCCTCAAATAAAAAATGGGGATAATAATAGCACCTACCTGCCAGGGTTGTTGTGAGGATTAAATGAATTTTTTTTTCCTAAAGCATTTAGCAAAAGGCTTTGAACGTAGTAAGTAGGCTCTTATAATAAAAAAAAATGCTTATTTCCATCCTTTCTATCATTCCTAATAAAAGTGATGTGAAAAAAAATGAACCAAGCTATACTGGACTGAGTGTGCATTATAGTAAGTCAAGAATATTTGCCATGATCCATGAGGTGCTGTACCTTATGGGTGGGGAATAACTGGATCCAGTGTTTGGCATCTGTTTTTCTGGGCTAAAAACCCAGGGTAAACAAATCCTGGGGAATTGGGGCAGATATTTAACACGACCCAGGCCAAAAGGAGAATTATTGAATTAAAATGGCAATTGAATAATTTTTAAAAAGCAACATAGCAGTAGGGGGCAGCTAGGTGGCACAGTGGATAAAGCACTGGCCTTGGATTCAGGAGAACCTAAGTTCTCCTCAGACACTTGACAGTTACTAGGTGTGTGACTCTGGGCAAGTCACTTAACCCTCATTGCCCCACAAGGAAAAAAAAAATAAAAGTGACATAGCAGCCAAAAGGAGAGTATTTCCATTTCAAACACTCAATACATTCTCTTTCCAGGACTGAAACCTACTTAAGGTACTGAGCTGAGATCAAAATGTCACTTGGCAAATATGGAATTAGAGAAAAGGGAGGTGAAATGTATTAAAGAATGTTTTAATTAAGCTTTTGTTGCCTAAAAAATATCTCATTTGCATTAAAGAGATACAGTCTTGAGACTAGGTAAATATTAGTAACCAGTCAGAAACCATCTTTCCTAGACAGCTGGAGTAATATTAATGTTAGTCCTTGCTCTTCACTCCACTGTGGCCTTCAGAGGTCCAGAAGTAACATAGAGGAGACTTGAATTTATCTAAGACTTTATCAAGTCTGTGGAGTTTTTTCTAAAAGCCAAGGGGAATGAATTGGATGGAAATGCATAGCCTGAGTGCCTTCTAAAAGCTAGTAAAAGAGCACAGGACATTATATTTATTATTCAGTGTTATAAATATCATTTCTCCC
Source organism: Dromiciops gliroides (assembly GCF_019393635.1). Taxonomy (NCBI): domain Eukaryota; kingdom Metazoa; phylum Chordata; class Mammalia; order Microbiotheria; family Microbiotheriidae; genus Dromiciops; species Dromiciops gliroides. The sequence continues at coordinate 453,107,323 of NC_057862.1, read as the reverse complement.
TTATTTTTCCCCATATGTCTCTCAATCTCCATGTCCTGCCTTAATAGCTGTTTACCCTCATTATACAATAATTAACATGCATCAGCATAGTCCTTGCCCCTGTCTCTGACAAAAGTAAGCTTCACACAGGTGCTATTCACCCTTTCCTTCTTGTTTATTTTTGGCTGCCCTTTATCTCTTAGCAATACCTATAATTTTTCTTCATTATCTTTTTCCCCTCCTCTCCTCTCTGTTGTATCCCATTTCCTTGATAAGCAGTCATCAATCCTTAGAATTTAGCCACATCTCCTACAGAGCAAGGGTTAGGGACAGTTCAAATAACTTCCTATAGGATACCAGGTGCATCATCAGGTTTTGTGTCCTTGGCCCTTAGCCAGTTCTTGGCTAGTCCTTGACCACTGCTGCCTTTAACTATTTTAACCCTTTGACCACAGTCACTAAAGAATAAAATAATACTCTCCCCTTTTATAGGACCGGCACCCTTCTGTTTACACTTACATAATCATTTAAAAACCACTGCATTTCTTAACACATCACTGAAAAAAAAGATTATTTCCCTATTGATTATTTCTTTTTTTTATTTTGATTTTTTTTTAGCAATGAGGGTTAAGTGACTTGCCCAGGGTCACATAGCTGGTAAGTGTCAAGTGTCTGAGGCTGGATTTGAACTCAGGTCCTCCTATATCCAGGGCCTATGCTTTATCCACTGTGACACCTAGCTGCCCATGATTACTTCTTAATTCATCTGTTTCCTAATGCTATACAGGAAGTCATCTTTACCTAATGAACAAGCTCTCTCCAAATCACACTGAACAGTGGCCCTTTTCTGGAAAAGAGACTTTACATATAATACTGAATTCCTTACAAAACCAGAAATTATTGGATTTTAGAGTTTTAGGGTTCTTCTAAGAGGACTTAAAGGGCCTCTAGGCCAACCCCTAAAGTCTCATGTGTATTTTTCTGGTTTCTCCAAAGAGAAAGTTAGATCCTTATAATCAGTAGAGCACATTTGTGTCTTGTAAGAAGAGACCTATGAAGAGAACTCAAGATTTAGAATCAGATAATATGGAGTCAAATTCTGGCTTTGCCACTTACGATTTGTGTATCTGGGGTAACTCATCTATTCTTTTGAGTCTCAGCTTCCTTTCTGTAAAGTTAATGAATTGTACCATGTACATTCTGTGATCCCTTCTTACCCTGAACTTATGATTCTGTGAACCTTTCCTAAGCTCCTCCTAATTTGTTTACAAGCTTATCTCTCCCTGTCTCTGTCTCTGTCTCTCTGTCTCTGTCTGTCTGTCTCTCTGTCTGTCTTTCCTGTGTATATCTCTCTCTGTCTCTCCCTTCAGCTGAATATAAGTTTCTTTTTGTCTTTGTATCCACTACATCTTGCATAGAGAAGTAGATGCTTCAAAAATGAAAGTTGCAGGGGCAGCTAGGTGGTGCTGTGGATAGAGCACCGGCTCTGGATTCAGGAGGACCTGAGTTCAAATCTGGCCTCAGACACTTGACACTTACTAGCTGTGTGACCATGGGCAAGTCACATAACCCCAATTGCCTCACAAAAAAAAGAAAGAAAAATGAGAGTTGCATTGATTTAGATTACATGTATAGATATAGAGGTAGAAGGGACCTTAGAAGTTTCTAATCCAACCCATTCATTTTAAAGATGAGAAAACTGAGTCTGTAGGAATTTAAATTATTTGCATAGGGCCACAGAGGATATAAATAATAAAGTTGGGATTTGAACCCACATTTTTGTATTCCTTTAAGTACCTGATTTAGAAGGCAAGATGGTAGAGTAAGAAGAACTGATTAGCTTTCAGGAAAACTGAGTTCAAGTTGCAATTTTTCCAATAACCTTTTCAGTGTCGTTTTATTTTCTCTTGGACATTTACTGTCTGTTTCCTCCTCATTAAAATGAGAATATGTGATAATCACCAAGTTTACTTTTATCTGTAAGACATTTTGATTATAATATCATATCGGGTTACATATGAAACACTCTATAAAGACATAGTCTGTCCCAAAAGTATTAGTGCAATGTTACATTTTTTTTTTTTGTTTACCCTCATAGTTTTAAATTGCATTAAAATTTATGGAACTGGCTGCATGTATTAAATTAATCTGGGAGTGAAGCCAAGATGGTGGAGTAGAGAAAGCACTCAGCTGAGCTCTCCCAACATTCTCCTCCAAACAACTTTAAAATGATGCATCAAATTACAATCTGTAGTGGAAGAAACAACAAAAGGTGAGAATGAGACATTGATCCATCCCAAGACAACATAGGAAATTGGAGAGATCTATGACATGAAGAGGAGGCTCACCAAGAGTCCATATAGATGAATTACAATACAGAGTAGAAATTGAACATAGTAATCTTGTTTGATGAACCCAAAGATCCAAGCTTTGGGGATAACAACTCAACTTTTGACAAATATTGCTAGAAAAACTGGAAAGTTGTTTAACAGAAAATAGACATAGACCAACATCCCACACAATATACCAAGATAAGGTCAAAATGGATACATGATTTAAACATAAAGGATGGTATCATAAGTAAATTAGGGGAACATGGAAAAATATACCTGTTAAATCTATGGATAAGAGAAGAATTTATGACGAACCAAGAAATAAAGATTATGGGTATTAAGCTAGATCACTTTGATTACATGAAATGAAAAAGGTTTTTCACAAACAAAACTGATGCAGCCAAAAATTAAAAGGAAAACAGGAAACTGGGAGGGGGGATTTAAAGGCTTCTTTTCTCAAATATATAAGGATATGTTACTTTATTTTTCTTGAGTTTCTTTTTTGTCTGTTTTCTTTCATGACATGACTAACATGAAACTATTTTGCATGACTACATATGTATAAATATCAAATAGTTTGTCATCTCAATATGGGGTTGGGGGAGCTGGAAAAGGAGAAAATTTGGAACTCAAAGTTTAAATATGAGTAATAAAATTAATTTACATGTAATTGGGGAAAATAAAATACTAAATAAAGGGGTAAAAATATAACTGAATTTAAAATCTGGAGCAGCAGAGCCAACGCAAAGTAAGGCTGAGACATTGCAGCAGACCAAGACAACTTAGGAGGGCAGGAGGAGAGATCAAGGATTCAGGGCTCTGGGCTGAGCTGTAGCCCACATGGGACTGAAGAACAGCATCATTTGCAATCTAAAGGGAGTTGGGGCTATGAGGAGCAGTATGTTAAAAGAAAATGTAATTGGGAAATAAGAGCCATTCCCTGGTTAATAAATGGTCAAAAGATAGGAGGAGACTTCAGAGTAAGAAATCAAAGCTCTCAAAAGGGACATGAAAAAAAATGCTTTAAATCACTACTGATTTGAGAAATGCAAATAAAAATAACTCTGAGATACCCCTTCACAACTATCAGATTGGATAACATGATGGAAAAGGATAATGAGAAATGTTTGAGGGTACATAAAAATGCACTGTTGGTGGTGTGAACTAGTTCAACCATTCTGAAGAACAATTTGGAGCTACTCTGAAAGGATTAGAGAACCATATATAACCTTTGACACAGAAATACTACTACTAAATCTATATCACAAGACTGGAAAGACTTTTTTTACTTTATTTATGCGTGTATTTTTGTTTCTTTTTACTTTTGGTCAATGCGATCCCCCTGCATTAAATAGAAGATATTTTAGGTTGGCTATTTTTTTTGTCTTCTAAGCATTTTTATTTCTTGTCCCACATTTTCAATTCGAGTAGCCATAATCTCCAGTTTGTTACTATCTTCATTCTTCAAAGATAAAACCTGAATTCAGATTTCATTTGTACACACTTACTCACATGAATATACATTCACACACACACACACACACACACACACACACACAGACTAACATGTAAACATATCCCTACCATGACTAATCAGATAAAAAAAATGTTCTGAGCACAGCCTAAGACTCTATAGAAAGCTATTAGAAACAACAAAAGAGGACCTTAGTGATAATCCATTTTAACCTTTTCACTTTATAGATAAAGAAACTGTGGCTCAGAGAGAGTTGTAACTTGATAAAGAACTTAAAAATTGCCTTGCTTCTGTCACTAGTTAGGTGGCCTTAGGTCCTTTTATTTTTCGAGACCTCAGTTTGCTCATTTGTAAAATGAGAGTGTTGGAACACAGTGGTTAGTTACTGTGGTCTCTTTCAGCTCTAAATCAGTTGTCCAATGATTCTGGTATCACATGGATGATAAGACCAGAAGCAGGAGTCCAACCCAGGTCCTGTTACTACAAAAACAATGTTTTCAAATAAAACAGGCCATTTTGTTCTTATCACTCACTTTCTCTGCTCTTGTTTGTCTTTCATTGTTGAGGAGGACCATGACATCAGAGTGATATCATGACTTGCACTGAATTGGATTTAAGTGATAGAGGGCTGTGTAAAGTCATGAATCTCACTCTCTCCTCCAGAGCCATCTGGGTCCAGAGGCAAGATACACATCAGGACAACTGGGGATAGCCTGGATGTTTAAGGCAATTGGGGTTAAGCAACTTGCCCAGGGTTACACAACTAATATGTGTCTGAGATGAGATATGAACTCAGGTTCTTTTGCCTCCAGGGCTAATGATCTTTCCTCTACTCTAGCTTCATTTCAGAAATGAATAACTCCTCTCATTTCCTTTTTAAGTACATCCTACTCCAAATGTTCTTCTAACCCCAAAACAATCCCATGAAGCTGAAATATAATTACTTTTGTCCACCTGGAATAATTGATGCATTTTAGTTGGCTGAATTTTTCTAAAAATGTTTTGGGTGTTTTTATGTTCCCAGGCAGCTCTTTGATGAACAGGAAGTAAAGAACAGAAGGCTCTTTTAGAGGCAACATAAAACTAGCGGAGAATTCAGGGTATTCTAAACAGTTCTTTCCATTAAATATATTCTATTTTTATTTCATTTAAATTATATCCCCTTACCAAGATGTAGGGTACGTCTTCACACTTGAGGTTAATGGACTTGTTTTAGTCTCTAGCTGATGGTCACCCCAAACCATGAAAGTTGATAGTTCAGGTAGAGAAAAAAAAATTAATCATGATGGACATAGTACTGCCTGTTTCTGCTGATGCCACTAAGGCTGTAGGCAAGGTCATACATGAGCTAAATGGGAAAACCACATCCATGGCCTTCCATGGTTCTACTTCCAATGTATCTGGTGTAGATCTGATCTGCCTCCTGGAGAAACCTGCCAAATATGATGATATTAAAAAAGTGGTGATGCAAACATTGGAGGTAATCTTGAAGGGCATCTTGGGCTACATAGAGAACCAGGTTGTACCTGTGACTTTTATATGTTCACTCACTCTTCTACCTTTGATGCTGATGCTGGTATTGATATCAACAATCATTTTGTCAAGTTCATTTCCTAGTATGAATATTATTATGATTATAGTAACTGTGTAGTAGATCTGCATGGCCTCCATGGCCTTAGGTCCTGTGGAAAGCCACAACTCCTCATTTGTAAGCAAAAAAGGAATCCCACCACTGGGGAGCCCATTATCCCTAACTTATATACTTACTGTGGGGATCCCATACCCCATTCACACCCATTCCCCAAATACTCCAGTGGTGTGGGGAGAAGCACAGAGTCATATATTGTATACCATCAATAAAATTATTGTATTCAGTACAAAAGAAAAATACATAACAACTACTTTCTCCAAAGTTACCAATAAGGTTTTTGTTTGTTTGTTTGTTTGTTTGTTTGTTTAAGCAGGACAATGGGGGTTAAGTGACTTGCCCAGGGTCACACAGCTAGTAAGTGTCAAGTGTCTGAGGCCGGATTTGAACTCAAATACTCCTGAATCCAGGGCCGATGCTTTATTCACTTGCGCCACCTAGCCACCCCTACGAATAAGCTTTTAATTGACAAATCTCATAGTCTTTTTTCAATACACATCCTTTCTTCTTACCTCTCTTCAAGCTTTGACACTGTCAACCTCACTCTTCTCTCTCAGATTCTGTGATACTACTCTATTCTTGTTCTTCTCCTACCTGACTGACAGCTACTGTTTAGTTTCTTTTACTGGATCTTCATCTAGGGTGTACCTACTAAAATTGAACCTTTTCAAGTCTTCTCACATCTTATACCTCCCCTACCATGTACTCTGTGATCCAGTCCCACTAGCCTCCTTGATGATATCCATCTAACAAATCATTCTATCTTCTGGTTTCAGTCATTTTCACTGGCTGGCTCCTATAGCTGGAATCTTCTCCCTCCACAACTCTTGACTTCTCTTATTTCTAAGTCCCATTTAAAATATTACCTTATATAGGAAGCTTTTCCTATTTCTTCTCAATACTAGTGGCTGCTCTCTATTGATTATTTTAAATTTATCCTGTATACATATCTTCTTTGTACATCATTTTTTGCATGTTGTCCCCTATTGGACTGTGAGCTCCGTCTTCTGCCTGTGTTTTTTGTGTTTTCTGAAATAATTTCTACTTATATATAAATGTCTATTGCATCCATTTTGGTAGTAAGCAATTATTAACTAATATCATATATAACAGTAAAGAATTGACTATGTGTATCCCTTATTTCCCCACTAGTCTCAGGCCTTTAGGCCTACATACATACATAGCCCTAAGATGGAGAGCACACCAAGAAACAGCATTCTGAGCCAAGAGAGTGGGTCCAGGAAGTCACGAGAGTGGAAGTTTCTAATCGTCAAGGCTTTCATCCTCTTTTGATAGAGGCAGGTCAACATCCATTTATTTAAGTTAATTGGTTATAGCATCATTCAATTCCATTGATTGACAGGACTTAAGGGTGGTTTAAAGAGTATACAAAATGGCAAATTCCAGCTTCTAGGTGAGTTTCTAAACAAAAGAATAAGTCTATAATTCTTTTTTTTTTTTTTTTTTTTTTTTTTTTTTTTGCGGGGCAATGGGGGTTAAGTGACTTGCCCAGGGTCACACAGCAAGAAAGTGTCAAGTGTCTGAGGCCAAATTTGAACTCAGGTACTCTTGAATCCAGGGCCAGTGCTTTATCCACTGCACCATCTAGCTGCCCGAAGGCTATATTCCTTTTGTTCACTTGGGCTTATCCCAAACAAGATTTGCTAAAGATCCTGGACTTTCTGGAGTGGTGAGAGAAAAGGGCCTGAAATTCATGTCTGGGTCCCCAAGAAATTCATTACTAATAATTATCTTCTCACATGTATTTCTATGCATCCCTATTGCTTAGTACAGTGCCTAGAACCTAGTAGGTACTTAATAAACAATTATTGACTGACTGACTACATGAATTGCTGAGCCCAAAAAACATCAACCGGTAGCTGAATTCCTGGTAATGAGCCTCTCTCAACTTGGCAAGGTAGCCTTTTTTATGACAGACACAGCTTATTTCTGGGCCTATATATGAAGTCTTTCTAGCTTGTCAACTAGAGGTTGGGATATATGGACATAGTCTTAGAAAATCTCCTCACTGTGATAAATTGTATAAGAAATTTAGTGGACAATTATTCCTCACCTATAAAATGTGAATAATAGTACCAATTACTACTATTTGTAATGATGATGATGATGATGATGGTGATGGTGATGATATTATTTTTGTTATTAATACAGTGTGTTAGTGTGTAACAGAGCATTTTAGGAAGACTTAGAAATAATTTAGTTTTTTAACCATTTAATAAAAGCTTTATTTCTTCATTAATTTAATAAAAATAAGTTTCCTGCTTCCTTCTCCCTTCCTCTTCCCTGCCCCAACCATCCTGTAGGCCTCTGCTAAGGCAAATCTGTCCATAGCTACGGTTTCCATAGGTTTGGGGAAATCTATTTATTTTTCCATTTATTTAGAATTTTATTTTTCCCCCAAATTACATGTAAAAACAAATTTTAACAATGATTTTTAAAACCTTGTTTTCCAAATTTTCTTCCTCCCTCCATCCCCTGTCCACCTGAAAAACTCAAGCATTTCAACATATGTTCATTATACTTGGGCAGTCTTGCAAAAAATTTCCACATTAGTCATGTTGTGAAAGAAAACAGACAAAAAACTTTAGAAAAAGAACTACAAAAAATTATGCTTCAATTTGTATTCAGATACCATCAGTTCTTTCTCTGTAGATGGATTGCTTTTTTCATAAGTCCTTCAGAGTTGTCTTGGATCATTTTATTGCTGAAAATAACTAAGTCATTCATAGTAGATCATCTTACAATATTGCTATTATTTTGTATATGGTACATTTCACTTTGCAACAGCTCATGTAAGTCTTTTCAGTTTCTTTTGATACCATCCTTCTTATCATTTCTTATAGCACAATATAGTGTTCCATCATAATCTCATGCTACAATTTGTTCAGCCATTCCCCAATTGATGGGGACCTCCTCAATTTCAAATGTACCTTTTTGTTTTTGTTTTTGTTTTTTATTTCTTTTTGGATATCAATCTAGTAGTGGTATTACTAGGTCAAAGAGTATGTATGGTTTTATAGCCCTTTGGCCATCATTCCAAATTAGTCTACAGAATGTTTGAATCAGTATACAACTTTACCAAGAGTGTGTTAGTGTCTCATTTTCCCCATATCCCTTACAACATTTGTCATTTTCCTCTACTGTCCTATTATACAATCCAAGAGGTTTGAGGTAGTATCTAGAATTGTTTTGACCTGCATCTCTCTAATCTAGTAAGTTAGAGCATTTTTTATATGGCTATAGGTAGCTTTGATTATTTCATCTGAAAACTTCATATCTTTTCATCATCTATAAATTGGAGAATCGCTCTTATTTGAACAAATTTGACTTAGTTCTATGTTTGAGAACTAAGGCCTGTCAAACCTGCTTTATATATTTTTTTCACAGTTACTATTGCTAACTGTTTCCCTCCATCCTATTCCCTGCCTGTGGCATTTATTCTATTTTCTATCTTCTTTCACCCTATACCTCCTCAAAAGTGTTTTGCTTCTGATTATCCACTCCCCAAATTTGCCCTCCCTTCTTTCACCCCGCCCCATACCCTTCCCCTCCTACTTTCCTGCAGGGTAAGATAGATTTCTATACCCAATTGCGTATGTGTGTCATTCCCTCTTTTAGCCAATTCTGATGAGAGTAAGGCTTATTCACTCCCCTCCCCCTCCCCCATCTTCCCCTTCACTCCATATACTTTTACTTACACCTTTTATGTGAGAAACTTTACCCCATTCCACCTCTCACTTTCCCTTTCTCCCAGTGCATTCATCTCACCCCTTAATTGTATTTTTTAAAGAAATCTTCCCTTCATATTCAACTCATACCTGTGCCCTCTGTCTAAGTATACTCCACTCAGATGCCCTCATAAGGAGAATGGTCTTATGAGTTACAAGTATCATCTTCCAATGTAGGATTTAAGAGTTTAGCCTTTTAATATTCCTTATAATTGCTTTATCCTGTTTACCTTTTTATGCTTCTCTAGGGTTTTATATTTGAAAGTCAAATTTTCCATTCAGCTCAGGTCTTTTCATTATGAATGCCTAAAAGTCCTCTCTTTCATTGAATTGCCATTTTTCCCCTGAAGGATTATACACAGTTTTGCTGGGTAGGTGATTCTTGGTTGTAATCCCAGTTCCTTTGCCCTCCAGAATATCATATTCCAAGCCCTCTGATCCTTTAATGTATGGAGAAGCTGCTAGAATTTGGTTTATCCTGACTGTGGCTCCACAATACTTAAATTGTTTCTTTCTGGCTGCTTGGAATATTTTCTCCTTGACCTGGGAGCTCTGTAATTTGCCTATAATATTCCTAGAAATTTTCATTTTAAGATTTCTTTCAGGAGGTGATCAGTGGATTCTTTCCATTTCTATTTTACATTATCTTTCTAGAATTTCAGGGCAATTTTCCCTGACCATTTCTTTGAAAATGATGTTTAGGCTTTTTTTTATTATTATGCTTTTCAGCTAGTCCAATAATTTTCAAACTATCTCTCATGTATCTATTTTCCAGGTAGGTTGTTTTTCCAATGAGATATTTCACATTTCCTTCTGTTTTTTATAATTTTTTTTTATTTTACTTTATTATTGCTTGATTTCTCATAAAGTCATTACCTTCTATTTGCTCAATCCTAATTGTTAAGCAATTATTTTCCTCAGAGAGCTTTTGTATCTCCTTTTTGATTTGACCAATTCAGCTTTTTCTTCTTTCTTTCTTTTTAAATAATGTTCTTTATTATTATTTTTGTTTGTTTTTGAAGGGCAATGGGCATTAAGTGACTTGCCCAGTGTCACACAGCTAGTAAGTGTCAAGTGTCTGAGGCCAGATTTGAACTCAGGTCCTTCTGCAATTCAGCTTTTCAAGCTGCTGATTTTTTTTTCATGATTTTCTTGCATCACTCTCATCTCTCTTTCCATTCTTTTCCTCTACCTCTCTTACTTCATTTTCAAAGTCCTTTTTGAGCACTCCTATGGCCTGAGACCAATTCATATATTTCTTGGAAGCTTTGGATGTAGGAGCTTCGACTTTGCTATCTTCTTCTGAGGGTGCATTTTAATCTTCCTTGTCACCATAGAAAATTGCTTGGGTCAGCATTGTTTGTTTGTTCATTTTTCCAGCCCATTTATTGACTTTTTGAACTTTGTTAAAGTGGCACAATGCTTCCAGGGAGGAAGGTGCACTGTCCCATGCTTCAGGGGTTTGAGCAGCTGTTTTCCAAGATACTTCTAGGGATTTGTAAGTCCTTACTTCTTCCAAGGTGACAAAATTAAAGGAGAAGTATGTTCACCACTTTCTTGGCCTGTAATCTGGTTGGCAAGCAAGCACAGGCCTGCTTCTCTGCTTTGGAATCTGGAACAGGGCCCAACACCACTGTGGCTACAAGCTCTGGTGCAACTTGCACTCTTCCCCTGCCTGGGACCACCACCCAAGACTCCAACACAGAGCACAGGCAAAACAACAGACTCCCATCTCAGCACCAGCAAAGAGACCTCTGCAATATCCCCTCGGCCAATCTCTCAACCCCCTCACCTTCTGTGACCTTAGTTCCAGAAGCAGCTGCTGCCACAGCTGATTCAGAGGCTCCCAAGGCCTGCTTTGCTGGGGCTGCCTATGCTTGGCTAGACTCCATTCTCACCTCGGTACAACAGACCTTTCCTGCTGACTTTCTAAGTTGTCTTCGACTAGAAAAATGATTTCACTCTGTCCTTTTGTGGGTTCTGCTGCTCCAGGCATTGTTATAGCATTATTTGGAGGTATTTGGAGGGGTCTTGGGGAGAGCTCTGGCAAGTCACTGCCTTTCTTCCACCATCCTAAACAATAATGTCTAAAGTCAAAATAGCAACACTTTTCAATACAGTTCAAATTGATGTATCCACATAAAGGAGTCCAGACATAAACAGCCAAACAGATAGCCTAGTGCTCTAAACTAAGAGAGTGAAAGAATGTACTGATTATTGCTGTATTATTTTCTTGTCAGGTTAGTTCCCTTTAGTAGGAGCATAAAGTGGGGTCCAAAATTTACCTGGATAGTTCACTAATGAAATAACAGGGTAAAATCCCATGTGCACCTGGCCTTCCGCGACTTTCTATGTGCTTAATATTTGTTGTGAATGAGCTTCTAAAATTTTACTACCTGCCATAAATACTAATCATTTTCCTGGGTACCCAGCTATGAGTACTGAATCTCTCTCATACCCTACATGAAACACTAAGAGCTTAAGTCACTATGCATACTCTAGCATGCAGGATATGGGCTTCTGGTCCTAAGCAACACATGATAGTTTGAGAAGAAAATGGAATGAAGAAGTGATCCCCATAAATCCTTTCTGCTCATCCTTTGTAATGTGAAGCTGTCTAATATACTTACTGTGCTCGACTCACCCAGGCTTTGTAGGTCACATGGTTTAATTTTAATTCTGCAACACACTTTACTCCCCTTTTTATTACACAATTCAAACCTTATTACCAGGTCATTGTATTGCAGTTGAAATTTAGAATCTTATGATCATTTTCTAAAATCCTTGGCACTGATAAATTTACGATTTTTATAGCCAATCAATAAATTTTATCTACCTATTACTAAGCCAGAGGCCCATCACACTAAATAAACTATACTGTTACCTCTGATTTCTCATTTCAGGGGAAAATTTAAATTTAAGAATGTCCTTGGAATGAGTAACCATCTTTGTAGACATTTAGATATTTATATCATAGAGGTAGCAGCAGCTACCTCTGTGCAGACATATTTGGGCACTTCCCTAACAATCTTGATTTCTTCTAGTAATTCATTCAAATTGGTGCCTAAGCTAATAAATGAGTCTTGTTTCCTGCGTTAGTCATTTGGGGGAACGTATTTAAAGGTTTGTGAATTCTTGCCACTACTGATAAGGTGACATTTATGTTTCCTCATGTAGCTATAGGCTTCACCCATTATTTCAACCTTGTTGGTTCAGATTATGAGAACTTCTGATGGTAATTTATTTACTTTGACTGATTTGTTTTCAAAAAGTTTGACAAAAAATGGGAATATCAACAGTTAATTCATTCCTAGGTGTTGAATATTTCACTAGGCCAACAAGCCCAGTACAGGAACAGCATTGAAACAATAAACATATTTAATCAGGAAAATTAAATAACAGGGCAGTATCTCTCAAATAAGTCATTTCATCCCATTTCTTCCCAGAGTAGTTTTGGAAATGGGCTCCTCCAACCTACTGATTATTCCAATAGGAAGATATGGGTTTAGTCTCTCTCTAAAACTGAATCATGCTTTTGGATGGTTTTCCTACATCAAAAATTTCTTTGAAGGGAGTAAGTCTTTGTCTGGCAACTACTGCTTCTTCTCTTTGTCTATAACTTCTTTCTCTCTTTATATCAGTTGGTTGTAGCTAGCTTACACTTTTTCAATCAGGATGTTGTATTTTTTCGTTCTACTTCATGTGCCCACAAAGCCATCAGTACTCTCCAGTACTCTACCTCCTTTGGTTAAGAACAAAAGCAAAAGTGCTTACACTTTTTTGTTACCTTTAGGTACCAGAGGGGTGTGTGTGTGTGTGTGTGTGTGTGTGTGTGTGTGTGTGTGTGTGTGTGAATAACCCCAAGATATTTCATGGGAGGGAGGGTCAGAGTGACCCTCTTCAGCAGTAATTGGAAAAAGAAAGTCTTTTTTATCTACCCTTGGCCCCCATCATCTTACAGAGTTCTGCCCCATATTCTAAGGAGATGCAAGCCATAAGCTTACTTAAATTTACTTTTAAAAGAAATATCTTCTATAAGTTTACAAAATGTATACTAGCATTCTCTTTCTCTTTTTGAATATAACTGACTAGTCAAACCTCCTTTGTCAAAATGCCTTGTGAATATTTATTAGAAACTATTTGAAGATCTAGTTTGTATCAAACTATCATCTTTTGAATGTACAGACACATTCACTTAGGTGAACTTGTGGATGCATTTTTATTGCCTATTTGTACCCTCTATGTATGAGTAAACTGAAAACTTCGATTAAACTCTTCCCCTGGTACTTCCTTAGGGAATAAAGATCATCCCAGGTTCATGAAGCCTATGAGAACGAGCACAAGCTCTGGCAAGTTCTACCTCTCTGGAAAGACTCCAAGTCATGCTTTATCCATTCTAGCCTTCATCCATACCTCCCAAGTCACCAAAAATTTGAAATCCTTCTGGGAAACATTCCTTGGCTTCTACAGATGAAATTATGAGTTATCATGCCTTGAACCAATTCTCCACTTCCCTTACTGGACGTGAGCTCCAAACCACACTCCCCACCCTCTACATTTTCCAATTTCTATTTATATATTGTATTCCCCCACTGGAATGTAAGCTTCTTGAATGAAGGACCTATATTCCTGGTTTATATTTATTGTCTTAAAACTTAGCATATAACACCATGGGCCTGACATATAGTAAGTGCTTACTAGATACTTTATTTTCCTCTCTACCCTGATGATCTGTGATTTAATTGGTATAAATAATGCCTCCATTAATATAGTTGACTGCTCCCCCCACATGCATATAAATATTCCATGTGTTCTTAGGTGGTATTTGGGAGACTTTATTCTGTAGTCAAATTGATAATGAGCCTCCCCCAACTCAGTGGGATTCTTCAATTCCCAAATGACAGACTTGAAGACATTTCAGTTTGATAGAACTTCCCTTACTTTGTTGGACATGTCCTTAGAGTGTGAAAGGTCAGGCCATGAAATACAGGACTAACAGGAGCAGACATCAGGTTCCCACCCCTGTGCTTCTGGGCTCTAACTGGTAAATATACCCATTACCTTGCCTGATCTCAGCCTACCATTATACTTCCCACACTGCCATTCTGTCAGCAGTCCAGGTTCCCCCCCTGATCTCAAGGTCCATCTTCATGCTCCGGGATCTGAATGATGAACATTAATCTTATCTTGCCTAATTTCAGGAATACACTCTGCTTTAAAGCCATCTTACCTGTAAGGTGATGCTTTCTCCCCACATTTCCCCTTTCCCCTTTCAATCCAAGCTCCTTGCAGGAGCAGCAATCTCAACAACACTATTATTCCTGACAAAGATATGATTTACCCAATGGTTCCAGTTATAATTTCCTCTGGTTTCTTTCTCAAAAATTCCCCTTTTGGGCCACCACTACTCTATATGTGTTGTTTCTCTTATTGTAAAGTAAATTCCTTGAGGCAGGAACTGCTTTGCTTGAATTTGAATCTCCAGTGCTTAGGACAGTGGCTGGTGCAGAGGCCGCACTTACTGCATATTCATTAAGGGTTGGGGTGAGGTGGGTAGACTTAGTGAAGCATTAAAAATTTGGCTTTATACAGAAGTTGACCCGATAACTGTGCCTTCAAGGGAGTTAGAGTGTTCTAGAGGTAGATGTTTTTGTTTGTTCTTCACTCCCAAAGAGGACCATGACATCAAGTTCATGTCATGACATGTAGTATTCCAAAGATGGTGGACAGTTTGTGTAAAGGCATTGAATTGGGAGGTGGAATCCTAAGTAAGACAACTGTCTTGGATGTCAATTTTGGTGAAATATTGTTGAATAATGTGAAAACAAAAAAGAAAGAGTGAATACAAATTGATGAAGTTAAATCTTTGAATATTGTGAATAATTTTATAGCTGTAAATTTCTTGATGGCAGGATCTTCTTCTTATTTACTTTTGTAACACTCCTCTCACTAAGAATAGTCTTTTCTCTGATCATACTGATCTGTAAACCATAAGTACATATCTGTCTGCCAGCAGAGATCTTTACTCTTCCACATCTTAGTAGATGACCTTCATGAGCTCTTATTCAGAAATCTTTAATCCCTTACTCAGTGGCCATCAATCTAATGATGATCAACTTATCTAAAATGAATTAGGCTGGTTAACAGTCACATGCAATATATTACAGAGGTTTTTTTCATGGACTCCTTGACAATCTGATGAAGCCTATGGATTCCTTTTCAGAATAGTATTTTACATGTATAAAAAAAGTTCTTAGGATTACAAGGGAAACCAAAGTCTAGTGAAGATAAAGATGTAATTTTAATTGAGTTCACAGGCTCCTTGAAGTCTCTTCACAGATCCCTTGGGGGTTAAGAACAAGGCTTATACTTAAAACTTTTGAGGGTTTCTCAGAACTTGTGCTCTGCTGGCAAAGCTTTCAAGAATCAAAAGTCACTTCCATTCTATGATAAGGCATAAGAGTAAGAGTTTCATGCAGGTCTTGGCACACAGTAGGTATTTAATACCACAATGCTTCAGGTGCTTTCTCTCACTGCCAAGGATTCCCTTTCTTTTTTCTCATATTTTTACATCTAGGACATTGCCTGGCACATAGTAAGCACTTAATAAATGCTCATTGATTTGACATAATGAATAATTATCTTAATTGAGTTGAAGTATATATTAAAATACAACATAAACTCTATTTTGATAACATACAAGGAATTTAATTGACTAGAAATAATATATAATATGATCATTTGTATCCCTGTGCTTATAATCAATGTGCACAAATATGGTGTGAGGCAGCTCATGATATTCCAAATCCATATTAGCATATTCAATCATTTAGTCATTGATCCTGATACAAGCATGTGACATAGTCTTGTTTGGCCTCTAGTTTTTTTTTAAACTTTTAACCTCAATTAATATCATTTCCACATGCATCACTATGCCTATTAAAACAAAATGTGTAATTGTTTCTCCCAATGCTGTGTAATTGAATTGGATGAGGATATGTGTCTGCTACACAGAATAATTAGGTCCTCAACTACCCATCTGTGGGATGAGAATATTAGGATTCCAAATGGCAGAGATTTATCAATGCCATTAGCTGTCAATTGCTGGAAAGCTGTTGCAAGCCAGGGAGTAATGCTGGCTTGTAGCCATCAGAGTTGACTTGGTACAGCTTGCATGGAATAGTCTGGCCTTTGGCTAGGAGATGATATGATTAACTCTTCTTCAGCAGAACATGATTGATGGATGTTTTTTTTGTTTGTTTGTTTACTTTTTTTTCTGGTAATGGGGATGTTTTGGACTGAGCCATCTACAATCTCTTGTCCTTCTTAAAATCCTTAACGTATATTAGTCAGGCCTAGGTACAGTATCCTCTGTCCGTGGAACAGTGTCATACTAATTGACCTGTGTGAGTAAGCCACAACCCAGAGCTCATCAATACCTAACTAGTAGGCCTCCAACCAATGAGCTCATATATTTGGCTAAGCTGAGACTGAGGGGGGAGGACGTATCCCATAAAATACAAATTAGAACCAATAGCCACTATTCACAGGATTGTCCTCTTCCTTAAATTTTGGATTTAATATTCTTAATTATGAGGAAAAGGTTTTTTGTCACATGAAGTCTTTTCATCCTCATTTGAGCAAAAAAACAAAAACAAACAAACAAAAACAACTTAGCTATATGTTCTCTAAATCTTCCCCCTAAGTAGATATGAGGCCTTGTATATCCTCTTCAGTATATCGCTCATGAGAAACTTAGTCCATTCTATAATGCTTTATTTATAGATTCATAGAAACAACTGATACATCTTAGAGGCTGGCTAGGCCAAACTTTATCTCAAAACTCTGCCAATAAATGTTTAAGAGACTACTTTGTGCCTGGCACTGTACTAAGTGCTGGGAATGCAAATACAAAAAAATAATAATAATAAAGACAGTCCCTAACTTCAAGAAATTTACAATCAAATGGGGGAAGACTACACATAAAAGGGAATTAAAAAGGGAGGATAAGAAGGGGGATAGGGTGATGCAGCTGAGTAGAAAATTCTCAGAATTTCTGAGATGTCTGTCTTGTCCTCTCTTTTGAAAAAGAAGAATTTGTGTCTCCATATTGCAATCAACGGGGCAGCTAGGAGGTTCAGTGGATATGGTTCCATGCCTGGATTCAGGAAGACCTGAGTTCAAACCTGACTTCAGACATTTATTAATCATGTGATCCTGGGCAAGCTACTTAACCTTTGTTTGTCTGTTTTCTTAACTATAAAATGGGAATATTAACAGCATCCTACTCTCTGGGTTGTTGTGAGGAGCAAATGTGATAACAATTGTAAAGTACTTAAGATAGTGATCTGCCCATGGTGGTACCATATAAATGTTAGCTATTGTTATTATATATACATATGTACTTTTATATGTCTATAATTGTGTGAGACATTTATTACACTGGCACAATGAAAATAATAAATCCCAGCACAATAAATGACTTATCATAGCCGAGCAATAAATTATATATATCATCTGTATAATAAATGGCATATCATTCTAGTGGAATAAATGATTCATTGTGCTGGTACAGCAAATGATGTATATTGCTTACATAATAAATGAAAGCATATAAGTATTTTATAATGTATACAATTTTACAAAAAATGTATGTAATTATTTATATAAATATTTAGATATGTATATACATATATAATTTATTATCCATCACAAAAATGTGTATATTTTATATTCAACATACTATATTTTACAACCTATATTTGATTTATTGTAAATATCCTATAATACACAAAGACATAAAGGTGTACTGCTCTGTCTGGCTAGAGTGCTGGCTGTGGGTCTGTAGAGGCAGAATGGGCTTGGGAGGAGGATAAATATTTGGACTTGGGGATTTATTGGAGGGCACTTCCCTAGAAGGTAGAGACTGAGGGATCAGAAGCAGAGAGGTCCTCTGGCACCTTCTAAACCCCTGGAAGGAACTTTTGCTAGGAACCTATGGCCTAAGGTTGAGTTTAGATTGGGCAAGTTGTTGACCTGGTAACTCATCTGACCAGATGATCTGACCACTTGGTGCTGAAGCCAGAAAGTACTTTAGAAGAAGAATGGTGGAGATGGGCAAGAGAGAATGGTATCAAAGGATTCAAAGGGAACAGCAAGCAGAAAGCTGCAGCCACTTTTATGGACCCCATGCCCAAGAAGGGATAGATATTGATAGAGTTCAAGCAACAAAGAGCAAAAGCAACAGTTTAGAAATTCTAAATTGTGAAATGCATTTTAAAATATATTATAATATACTATAAAATATTAAATGTCACATTTAAATAATTCCTTATTTAAAATATATTATACTTATATATCATATATCTTGAAATATAATACTTAATGCACACTATACATATGATATAATTGTTATATGAAAATTATTAAGGTATCAATTATGCCTGTGTAATAAACTGTGTACTGAGCTGACATGATAACTGAGGGTCAGAGGCATGATGGGACTTATCCAACATTTAAAAAGGGAGTTAGTAGTAGAACCAAGACTAGGACCTGAGTCTCCTTACTTTTCATTCGATGACTCTTTCCATTATACCACACTGCCTTTGCACCACAAAAGGAAATAAAACATTCCAAATTATTTGTATAAGCTGTAGACACATTTTCTCCTTTGAAGGACAAATATTTCTTTTATCACAAACATAATTCTTGCTAATTCAATGAAACCTGATTCATCTCCCATTTTAAAGCATTATTGTATTATATTAATTATTTTATAATCTTATCTTTAATTCTTTGCTATCCTGATTGAATCTAGAATCTTATAAAACAAACTTTCATTTCCCTTAGAAAATAAGAAAGGCTCAACTCATCAGCTTTGAACTTGTCAGTGAAAACAAGAGGACAGTGTCTCAGACTTTGCTCTATACAGTAAAAGTCAAAGATCTATTAAAGGAGCAAAGCTGCCATGTATCCTTAATGAAATATTCATTCACATTGTTTCATTCTTTATTTAGCTGCCAGAAAAGAAACAGTTGAGGACCCTTATACTCATCAGAATGCAAAAGCTGCCCATGCAGGCATATGTCAAGACATTCACAATTAATCTGGGGCATGTTCTATGAGAAGGGCCTTTGAACTTCTGTCAATATTTTAAAAAATGATTATGGAAGAGGCACATGACAATAACCTTCAAAATACCTCCAGTTACATTCAGTCACAGGAGTGACCAGAAGGCAACTTTTATTTAAAGAACCTTTTTTTTTTTTAAGGAGAATGTTCAAATATGAGGGAACCATAGGAGTAGGAATGTTTTTTTCTATTTTACTGACTACATTTCCTCTGTTCTATTGCCCCACACAGGCTTCTTAGTGATGTTATATTCTACAAGTGGTCTTAAGGGGGCTTAAACCAGAGAATGGGGATACTAAAGATATCAAAGAAATTGGAAAAGGACCCATTTTTATGAAAATAAAATCTTTTAGTGGCAATTTTTGTAGTTATCAAGTACTGAGAATTTAGATGTTTATTAGTAGGAAAAGGGTTTAAAAATCATGTCATATGAATGTAATAGAATATTTTGCTGGAAAAGGGAATAAACATTCATTAAGTGCCTATTATGTTCCAGGTTCCTGCACAGTGTGAAGCACCTTACAAACATATCATTTCATCCTTAAAATAGTCCTGAGAGATAGATGTTTTGATTTTAACCAATTTACAAATGAAGAAAATGAGACATAAGTTACATGATTTGCTAGTAAGGTAGTAGGTTTTAGAGGGTGGATTGTGAACTTAGCTCTTCCTGATTATAAGATCTGACCAATGGCAGATGATGTAAGAAATTATGAAGGGGAATGTTTCAGGGAAACCCAGGAAGACATGGCTGAATTGATGCAACAAGACGTCAGCAGAACCAAGAGAATGCATTGTATAATAATGACAATATAGTAAAGACAAAGAACTTTGAAAGTACTTACGTTAGGAACTTTGATTAACACAGTGACCAGCAATCCCAAGACTCCTAATAGAGGTAATAAACTCAGATAGCAAATTGAGGTTTGTTTTTTTTTTTTTTAACATAGTCATTCATTTGTTCAATAAACATTTATCTGGCACTTGCTATGTTCCAGGCACTGTGCTATATGTTAAAATAAGACTGCTGTGCTTGCTTTGGCAGCACATATACTAAAATTGGAATGATAGAGAGAAGATAAGCAAAATAAGACCGTCCCTGCCTTCAGTCTAATGGGGGAGAAAATATGCAAACAAATGTATACAAAGCAAATTATATGCAGGATAACTATGAAATAATTAACAGAAGGAAATCACTGGAATTAAGAAGGGTTAAGGAAGGCTTCCTTCTAGAAGGTGGGGTTTTTTTTGGGACATAAAGGAAGCCATGAAAGTCAGTATTTAGAGAAAATAGGAGGAAACACAGAGATAATGCTAGGAACATTCTTGTTCATGAAACAGTCATTAGTGAAGTAGTATAAAGGGAGAAGAGAAGAGGATGCGGAACAGAACCCTGAGGTACACCTATAATTAAAGGGCCTGATCTAGAGGAGGATTCATCAAAAAGGAACAGAGCAGGAGTGGTCAGATAGGTAGGAGGAAAAGCAAAAGAGAAAATCTAAAGAGAAGAGAATTCAAAGAAGAAAAAAGTGATCAAAATATCAAGGAGTTTAGGATTAAGAAAAAGCAATGGGACTTGGAAACTAGGAGCTGATAATTAACTTTAGAGAAAACAATTTCATCATAATGCTATGGTCAGAACCTAGATTTTAAAGGGATAGGAAAAGACTGAGAGGAGAGAAAGTGGAGGCACCTACTGAAGATGGCTTTTTCAAGGAGTTTAACTACAAAGGGATGAAGAGACATAGGATGATAGTAAGGATAAGATGAAAAAGTGAGGTTTTTTGAGGGGGAAATAGAGGAGACATAGGCATATTTGTAGGCATTAGAAAATGAACCAGTAGACAGGGAGAGATTGAAAATAAGTGTAATACTTGTGATGACAAAGAAAACTATGTTTGAAGAGATGGGATGGAATGGGATCACTTGAACCGATAAAGGGGTTAGCTTTTTATATTTCATGTGCAATAATATTTTATACTATATTACAGAAATGACTGTTTTATTCCATAAATTAAAAAAAATAAAAAATAAAAGAGTAAGGCTGCTTTATCATGTGAAAAAGGGTAAAGGAGGAAAAAGCGGCGGAAGACAACTGAGTTGTAGGACACGAGGAGTAGGAGAGAAGAGGGATATCATGGCAAATTATTTCAATTTTTTCAATAGAATATGAGGAAAGGTTCTCAACTGAGAGACTTGGGGAAGGGGAGACTATGGGAGGTTTTAGGAGGGATAAAAAGGTTTGGAAGAACTTTTATAAAGAATGGGATAGTGAGTTGATTAGGGAGGTATAGTAGGATTGTCCAGCAATAGTGGGGACACAGTTAAGTATATGTGACAAATTTATAGTAGTATCAGACAGAACAACTCCATTATTATCTCTACCTTCATTCAGTAGCACATTCGTATGTGCAAAGGTGATGAATGTTGTGAGTAATCCAAGGCTGAGGTTTGGTGGAGCATAATTGATACCATGATAAAGGGACTAGAGATTAAGGAGAAGATGATGATGTAGACTTGAAATTGGTTCACCATGGGAAAAAGAGAAGAGAACATCTAATACAGAGTTAGGTGGCCGGGAGAGAATCAAGGTGTCAAGGGATTAAAGGTTAAGGTGAGGACGAAGAGTAGGGTTATGTAAGATAGGTGAAAAGTCAACAGATTATGATCAGATATAGGGATTTCACATTGCTTGAACTTGTACATTTGTGGATGATAGCAAGATTGTGGACAGGACCATTTTTTGGTGCGGTTGAGGTAGTGTAAAAAAGTACCTCTTGGGAGACCAGTCAGTTGAGAAAGTGTACTTGGGGGAGAATCAACATGTGTGTTGACATGCCCTAATATAAGTGCAGAAATTGAGGAGAAAAGAAAAATCATAAGCCAGGTATCAAACTCAATGACAAAGGAAGGTAAATGACTTAAAGGTTGCAGACCCTGCCTACTAGAATTATGATTGGGTAGAATATATAAATAATAAGAAGCTCAAAAGAAGAGCAGTTACTGGACGATTGAAAAAGAGAAAGAGCCTGGAAGTGGACATGGGGAACACAGAATATTCCACCTCCCCCACATTGATCGGTGAGCTGATGATAATGAGTGAAGATGCAGCCAGTACTGGAAAGAGTGGCCTAGAAGGCTTTGTCATCAAGAGAAAGTCATGTTTCAGTAAGAGCTGGTAGATAGAAAGAGTGGGAGGGCAATAGATTTTAAATGAAGGTAAGCTTGACTATAGAAGAAACATTCCAGAAGGCATAGAGGGATGGTTGAGTGGAATTAGGATGAAAGGTCTTAGAAGAGTTTAGAGGGGTGGGAATGATGAATCTAGAGGTATGAGGTATTAAGTTGGATTTGAATAATGATCTATAGGAGTTCAGAGTCACTAGGATATAAAGGGTTTGCCCCGGTATAAGAATATTCATCATTGAGTAGAGATAGCCCCTCTGCTCCCCTAAAGCAAAAACAAAACAAAACAAAACAAAAAACAGGTGTAGCAGGAGATGGGAAGCCTGATTTCAAATGGATCATTGCTTTTCTTTGCACCAGAAGCTCTCCACATCCCATTTCGGAGATTGGGCTGGAAGCATGAGGTGAAAATGTCTTGTACTAATACAGCTAATGTGAGAATTTGTTTTGCTTCATATAAGTATTTGGAACAAAGGTTCCATTTATTTATTTATTTACCTGATTATTTATTTATTTGTTTGTTTGTTCCTTTGTTTGTTGATTCATTGATTCATTGATTTATTTGCTTATTTATTTATCAGTGGTAGGAAATTAGAGAAAGAGAATAAAAATAAGGATGGTTCTGTGAAAACATAGATCTGTTACTAGAAAGCACAAAAGCACATATTTAATTTAATTTAAATTTATTTTAATTTTGATTTATGAAATATAATAAGCATTTCCATAACATAATAGAAATTTTAAAAAAGATGCTTGCATATGAAATTGCAAATCTGTTACATGCAACTTGTTATTCCTTTTAAATATATAAGGGTTATCATGTAACTTTCTTTTTTTTCCCTTTTTTCCTCCTTCCCCATAGATTGCTACCATTAGAAATACACACGGGGGCAGCTAGGTGGCACAGTGGATAGGGCACCGGCTCTGGATTCAGGAGTACCTGAGTTCAAAAAAAATCTGGCCTCAGACGCTTGACACATACTGGCTGTGTGACCCTGGGCAAGTCACTTAACCCCCATTGCCCCACAAAAAAAAAAAAAAAAAAAGAAATACACACAACATATATATATGCATATGCATATGCATATATATGCATATTCATATATATGCATGTGCAAATACATACATATAGATATATATGTAAACTCTATACCAATTTCTATTTATAAGTACTTTCTTCTTTCATCAGTTCATTGTAGTTAATTTGGGAGCTTATGATAATCAAAATGACTTAGTTAATCAAAATATTACTATTACTATATACAATTTTGTCTTGGTTCTGCTCATTTTGCAAAGTATATATTCTATTGACTGCTTAGCATCTTCACATGAGGAGAGTGATAATATTATGGAAATTGTAAGACCTATGATCAACTTCTAGTGCCAAGATAGTGGAGTAAGGAAGGAGCCCCCTGAAGCTTTCTCAAATTTTCCTTCCAAACTAATAGAAAACTGCCTCTGAATTGTGTCAGGATAAAAGAAGCAGCCTACCAGCCTGGCATGTAAGGTTTGTCTTATTTGGGTGGGAAGTAAGTGAGTTTTAAGAGCAGCAGCAGCAGCAACAACAGCAGAAGCAGGAGCTTCTGGGCTCACGGCAGGGAGCCATCCACCAGTGAAACCCCACCCTCCGGCATATCAGCAGGCAAGTGAGCAGTCTGGGCAGCATAGCAAGGACCTTCACCAGCCACCCCAGCCCCACCAGAGAGTTCTTGACCTAACCCTTGGAAGAGAGATCTTGACCCCACTGCTGACTAGTAGTGAAGCTCCATCCCAGGTTGAGCAACAGCAAATTCTTGTCCCAGGAACCTAACAGTGGAGAGACTTTTTCCAAAGGAAACCAGCATTAGGGGCTCCAACCTTAGGGCATATCTGCAACAGAATTAGTCCTCCAGGGCCTACTAGCAGAAGTGATTCTGTTCCATAGCAACCCAGCAGTGGGGCCCCCTACACTTGGGCAGATTTGCAACAAAATTACTCTTCCAGAGCTTGCTAACAGAGAGGCCCTGTTAAAAAAGCAATCCAAGAGGCAGCCAGGTGGTGCAGTGGAAAAAGCACCGGCCTTGGATTCAGGAGGACCTGAGTTCAAATCTGACCTTAGACACTAGACACTTACTAGCTGTGTGACCCTGGGCAAGTCACTTAACCCTCATTACCCTGCAAAAAAAAAAGAAAAACAAAGCAACCCAGCAGCAGAGCACCACCACTGGGGCTGACCAGCAACAAGATCCCTCTTCCAGGCCCAGTCACCAGAAAGACTCTGTTAACTTTTGTAACCCAGCACCAGGATACCACCCCTGGAGGCCAGCCCACAAACAGGGGAGGACAAAAGGAAGGACTAATCCCCCAAAATCAGTCAAAAGGAAAGCTCACTCTACAGAGAATGGAAGAAGCTAAGCCCTGTAGCCAGTGAAAGCCACCAGAAAGACCCAGAGCCTCAGAACAAAAACTTGGGACCATGTAGGAATAGAGCCCAACTCTCTCATAAAAAACACCAGGTCACAAAAAAGTCATACAAATGAGGAAAAAAACCCAACAACAACAAAACTTAACTAATTGAAAGTTACTATGGTGATAGAGAAGATCAAGGAATAAACTTAGAGGACAATAGAATCAAAATGGCTACAGGTGAAGCTTCAAAGAAAAATGTAAATTTGTCACAAAGAATTCTTGAAAGAGCTTAAAAAACCTTTAAAACACAAATTAGTGAAGTAGAAGAAAAATTGGGAAAAGAAATGAGAATAATGCAAGAGAACCACTAAAAAAGAGCCAATAGAATGGGAAAGGAGATACAAAAATTTACTGAGGCTAATAGAATTAGCCAAATGGAAAAGGAATTACAAAAGGTCACTGAAGAAAGTAATTCTTTAAAAATTGGAATTGAACGAATGGAAACTAATGAATCCATTAGACATTAAAACATGAGGAAACAATTTTAAAAAGTAAAAAAAAATAGAAAAAATGTGAAATTTCTCATCAGAAAAACAACTGACCTAGAAAATAGATCCAGGAGAGATAATATAAGAATTATTGTACTACCTGAAAGCCATGATAAAAAAGAAAATTAAAAGCCTAGGCAATATATTTCAAGAAATTATAAAGGAAAACTGCCCTCATATATTCAGAACCAGAGGGCAAAACAGAAATTGAAAGAATCCACCAAACACTTCCTGAAAGAGATCCCAAAATGAAAACTCCCAGGAACATCATAGCCAAATTCCACAGCTCATAGATCAAGGAAAAAGTACTGCAAGTAGTCAAACATAAACAATTCAAATATCATGGGGCTACAGTCAAGATTACACAGGATTTGGCAGCTTCCACATTAAAGAACCAGAACGCTTAGAATATGATATACCAGAAGGCAAAGGAGTTAGTTGTTTTTTTTTTTAAATAAATTAATTAATTAATTTAGAATTTTCCACATGACATGTAAAAAAAAGAAACAAACAAACAAAAACAAACCAACAATTTTTTTCACATTAATTTTTTGAAACGTTGTGTTCCAGGGGGCAGCTGGGTGGCATAGTAATAAAGCACTGACCCTGGATTCAGAAGGACCTGAGTTCAGATCTGACTTAAGACACTTCTTGACACTTGCTATCTGAGTGACCCCGGGCAAGTCACTTTACCCTCATTGTCCCGCAAAAAAAAAAATAAATAAAAACAAAACAAAACAAAAAAAAACCCTTTGTGTTCCAAATTTTCTTCCTCCCTCCCTCCTCACCCCTCTCTAAGAAATCAAGCAATTCAACATAAGGTATACATGTGCAGTCATGCAAAATATCTTCACATTAGTCAGGTTGTGAAAGAAAACAGACAGAATAACTTTAGAAAGAAAGGAGTTAGGTACACAACCAAGAATCACCCACCCAGAAAAATTGAATATAATCTTTCAGATGGAAAATGGGCATTTAACAAAAGAGAATTTTCAAGCATTTCTGATTAAAAGGCCAGAGCTGAATAAAAAAAATGACCTCCAAATACAAGACTCAAGGAAAACATGAAAGAAAAAAAAAACATATGAAATTCAGTAAGGTTAAATGGTTTGCATTTCTATATGATAAGATAATATAAAGATAATATATAAAAGTCTAAACTTTATTATGAGTAATTAGAAGGAATATATGTAGATAGTGGGTATGGTTATATGGTGATATTGATGGAACAACACCCCCAAAAAACAAAATAAAGGGGTAAGAAAGAAATTGTATGGAAGAAGACAGAGGGGAAAATTGAGTGGGATGAATTGTCCCACAAAAAATGACATGAAAGAACTATTATAATGAAGGGGTATGGGGGGTGGTGGCAGGCAAAGATTAAACCTTATCCTCATCAAAGTTGACTCAAAGAGGGAATAACATATACACACAGATGGATATAGAAATCTATCTTACACTGAAAGGAAATTAAAAAGGGACCAGGATACTAGAAGGGGGAGTGTGGACTGTTCCAAGGGAGGAGATATAGGGGAAGGTGCTAATCAAAAGTAAGGCACTTGTGAGGAGGGAAAAGGTGGGGTCTTAGTGTAGGGGGAAAACAGGAAAAAAAAACAGCATGGAGGGAAATAAACAGTTATCATAACTATAAATGTGAATGGGATGAACTTACCCATTAAACTGAAGCATATAGCTGAATGGATTAAAAGCCAAAATTCTACAATATGTTGTTTATAGGAAATACATTTAAAACAGAGAGATATACACAGGGTAAACATAAGGGGTTGGAACAGAATCTATTGTGATTCAGCTGAAGCAAAGAAAGCTGGTGTAGCAATTATGATTTCAGAGAAAGCAAGAGCAAGAACTATGATCAGTACAATGACCATTCCTTATTGTAGAGGACTGGTGAGGAAACATTATCCATTATAGAGACATGATAAGTATAAGTGTGTATGTGTATGTATGTATGTATGTATAAATATATGTGATAAAAGTATATATGAAATATACACACATACATATATATATATATCTGTTGAGGGAATTTGTTTTATTTAACTGTGAATATTTGTTATGAAAAATTAATTTTCTTTCACACACATACTATGGGATGAGGGAGGAGGTTATGACTGAGAGAAGAGAAATTTCTGGTTAATTGAGAGAAATAGAGAAGTAGGAGGAGTGCTATAGATGTGAAATATTGTATGAACTTTTAGTTTTGCTTAACTTTTTATGTTACAAGAGAACTCTTGTGTGGTAAAAGTATTATGTAATGAGAAAACAAAACATATTAATAGAATTTAAAGTGTGCAAAAAATGAATTTGTTAAAAAGGTGTTTTCTTTCTTTGGATTTTTGGATTATATGTTGGCAAGTTGAATTGCTGACAATGCATGTAGCGATTTTCCATATAGAAAGTGAAGTTCCATGGTGAAATTCCCAGATTTTCTAGGAGCGTGCAATTAGCCAGAAATATGAGGAATGCCCCAGAGCAATCTAAACTCGTAGATGCTCTGTGATATATGACAGACTCGGAGAAAAGGGTTACAATGAAATTATTCAAGGAGTACAAGGATAAGTAATTAAATGACTAACTGGTTGACTGACTGACTGACTGAATGATGCATTCAATGAATTCCCTACTCAAAATTCAGCCCATTCAATTTCTGGATTATACCATTTTTATGTGTTTTTTTTTCATACACTGAACCAAACTCTGTCTGTCCCTATAACTTTTACCCTTACTATAAATTCTTGCCCCTAGGACCAACTAGACTAAACAAACCTAACCCTTTCTCTCTTCCACATGAAAGGCCAATAAATACTTACATAAAAGGAATATTTCATACTTGTCAACCCAAATTAAAGTAATTAATATGTTTTATATACCTTTATATTTCTTTTTTAAGTATTTTATTATTTTCCAGTTACATAGAAGGATACTTTTCAATATATGCTTTCATAGGAGGTTTAGTTCCAAAATTTCTCCCACCCTCCCTTCCCTTCCCTCCACCCCCAAGATGAAAAACAATCCAATATAGGTTATATAAGTGCAATCATATTCAATATATTTCTGCATTAGTGATCTCGTGAAAGAAGAATCAGAGCACAAGGGGAAAAAACTGAAAAAAGAAGGAAAAAAATAAAACCAGCCCCAAAGTAGGAATAGTATGGTTTAATCGGCACTCATAACCCACAGTTCTTTTTTCTGGATGTTGAGAACACTATCTTGAGTTATTTGAAATTTTCTTGGATTGTTGCACTGCTGAGAGGAGACAAGTCTATCACCATTGTTCATCACATAATGTTGCTATTATTGTGTACAATGTTCTCCTGGTTCTGCTCCTCTCAGTCAGCATCAGTACATGTAAGTCCTTCCAGGTTTCTCTGAACACCTCCTGCTCATCATTTCTTACAGGACAATGGCATTCCATTACATTTATATACCACTACTTGTTTAGCCCTTCCCAATTTATGGGCATGCCCTTGATTTCCAATTCTTTGCCACCACAAAGAGAGCTGCTATAAATATTTTTGTATATGTGGATCCTTTCCCCTCTTCTATGATCTCTTTGGGAGTCAGACCTAGCAGTGGTACCACTGAGTCAAAGGGTATGACAGTCCCATAGCCCTTTGGGCATACTTCCAAATTGCTTTCCAGAATGCTTGGATCAGTTCACAGTTCCACCAACATTGAATTGAGTTCCAATTTTTCCACAGCTTCTCCAACATTTATTATTTTCCATTTTTTCATAGTGGCCAATCTGATAGGTATCAGGTTGTACCTGAGAGTTGTTTTAATTTGCATTTCTCTAATCAATAGTGATTTATAGCATTTTTTCAAATGGCAATAGATAGTTTGATTTCTTCATCAGAAAACTGCCTGTTCATTTCATTTTACCATTTCTCAATTGGGGAATGACTTACATTCTTATAAATCTCTTGTAGTTCCCTATATATTTTAGAAATGAGGCCTTTATCAGAAATACTGTATGTAAAAACTGTTTCCCAGCTTTCTGCCTCCCTTCTAATTTTGGCTGCATTACTTGTTTGTACAAAAAATTTAATTTAATATATTCAAAGTCTTCCATCTTTCATTTCATAATATTCTTTATTTCTTGTTTGGATATAAATTGTTTTCCTCTCCATAGGTCTGAGAGAGAAACTATTCCTTCCTCTCCTAAAATATCTATGGCATTGCCCTTTATGTATAAATCTTGAACCCATTGGCATAAGATGTTGGTCTATGCCTAGTTTCTGCCATATTATCTTCCAGTTTTACCAGTATTTTTGTCAAATATTGAGTTCCCATCCCAGAAGCTAGAATCTTTGGGTTTATCAAACAGTAGATTACTATAGTCACTTACTACTTTGTCTCCTGTGGCTAACCTATTCCACAGATCTACCACTCTATTTCTTAGCCAGTATCAAAGACATAGTGTCAAATTTGGTATGGCTAACCCTCCTTCCTGTCCATATTTTTGTTACTCCAGATGAATTTTGCTAATAATAGCAAACTCTATAAAATAATTTTTAGGTTGTCTGATTGGTATAGCACTGAATAGGTAAATTAATTTAGGTAGAATTGTCATTATTATTATATTAGCTCAGCCTATCCATGAGCATTTGATATTTTCCCAATTATATAGATCTGATTTTATTTGTGTGAAAAGTGTTTTGTAATTGTTTTCATAGAGTTCCTGGATTTGTCTTGGCAGGTAGAGTGCCAAATATTTTATAGTGTCTACTGTTAATTTAAATGGAATTTCTCTTTCTATCTCTTGCTGCCAAGCTTTGTTGGTCATGTCCAGAAATGCTGATGATTTATGTGGGTTTATTTTATATCCTTCTACTTTGCTAAAGTTGTGAATTGTTTCAAGTAGTTTTTCAGCTGATTCTTTAGGATTCTCTAAGTATACCATCATATCATTTGCAAAGAGTGATAGTTTTGTTTCCTCCTTCCCTATTCTAATTACTTTAATTCCTTCTTCTTCTCTGATTGCTAAAGCTAACATTTCTAGTACAATATTAAATAATAGAGGTGATAGTGGACATCCCTGTATCACCGCTGATCTTATTGGGAAGGCCTCTAACTTATCTCCATTACATATAATGCTTGCTGATGGTTTTAGGTAAATACTGATTATTATTTTAAGGAAAGCTCCACCTATTCCTAAGCTCTCTAGTGTTTTTATTAGGAATGATTGCTGTATTTTGTCAAAAGCTTTCTCTGCATCTATTGAGATAATCAAATGATTTTAGTTAGTTTTCTTATTGATGTGGTTGATTATGTTGATAGATTTCCTAATGGTGAATTAGCCTTGCATTCCTGTTATAAATCCCACCTGGTCATAGTGTATTATCCTGGTGATCACTTCTAATCTCCTTGATAATATTTTTATTTTAGATATTTGCCTTGATATTCATTAGGTAAATTATCTATAATTTTCTTTTTCTGTTTCGGCTCTACCTGGTTTAGGTATCAACACTGTATTTGTGTCATAAAAGGAATTTGGTAGAACTCTTTCATTTAATCTGTGCAAGTTGATTTTTTGTAAATATTTATCCATTTCATTTATTTTGTCAAATATTTTGGCATACAGTTGGGCAAAATATCTCCTAATTATTACTTTAATTTCCACTTTATTGGTGGTGAATTCACACCTTTCCTTTCTGATACTGGTAATTTGGCTTTCTTCTTTTTTTAAAATCCAATTAATCAAAGCTTTATCTATTTTATTGTTTTTTTTAAACCAGCTCTTAGTTTTATTGATTAATTCTATAATTTTCTTGCTTTCAATTGTGAGAAAATAATGGTATTTGGCAGATACAGGAAGGCTTACCTGGAGATTAATCTAAAATGATTGAATTAATTGAGAGTGATTGACTGCTGATTAGCTTACTTCAAGTTAATTAGATTGTAACCACAACTGGCTGGCCCTTAAAGAGATATTGTTCTCAGAAGCTAAAGACTTTGAACTTAACTCTAGACTACCTTGAAGTCTAGTGGACCATTGGATTTGGATGATGGCTACAAATCAGCTTGAAGCAGTATGTAAGGACCTACTCTACTCCAGACCTATAAAAAGGTTCCACACTCAGTTTGAGGGAGTTTGTGATTGAAACATGCTCATGGTGGAAGACTTGAGGAAGAACCCAACTAGGCTGGAACTCTAAGGTAGTCAGGCCTTTTCTTAACTCTCTGAAATACATATGATTGCCTTGTATGCTTTAATAAATGTTTAATGCCCAAAGACTGATGCTAAAGCTTGTAATTTAAGGTGACCACACATTAGATTTTTTAGATAACACGTTTAGATTTTAAACATCACACAATTTTATGAATTTCTCCTTTGATTTTCAGGATTTCTAATTTAGTAGTTATTTGGGGATTTTTAATTTGTTGTTTTTTTAGTTTTATCCCCAATTCATTGATCTCCTCTTTCTCTTTTTTATTCATGTAAGCATTTAGAGATATAAAATGTCCCCTAAGCACTGCTTTGGCTGCATCCCATAGGTTTTAGCATGTTGGCTCATTATTGCCATTTTCTTGGATGCAGTTATTGAATGTTTCTATGTTTTGTTGTTTGACCCACTAATTCTTTAGAATGAGATTATTTAGCTTCCAAATAATTTACTGTCTACCTTTCCATGCCTCTTTATTCCATGTAATTTTTCTTGCATAATGATCTGAGAAGGATGCATTTACTATTTCTGCCTTTCTACATTTGACTGTGAGGATTTTTTGCCCTAATACATGGTAAATTTTTGAATATGTGCCATGTACTGCTGAGAAAAAGGTATATTCTTTTATATCCCCATTCAATTTTCTCCAGATATCTATCATATCTAACTTTTCTAATATTCTATTCACCTCCTTAATTTCTTTCTTATTTGTTTTGTAGTTATATTTATATAATTCTGAGAAGGGAAGATTCAGATCCCCCACTAGTATAGTTTTGCTGTCTATTTCCTCTTGTAACTCATTTAACTTCTCCCCTAAGAATCTGGATGCTATATCACTTGGTGCATACATGTTTAGTATTGATATTACTTCATTATCTATTATACCTTTTAGCAAGATATAGTTTCCTTCCTTATCTCTTTTAATTAGATCTAGTTTTTCTTTTGCTTTGTATGAGATAAGGATTGTTTTCCATGCTTTTTTGACTTCAACTGAAGCATAATATATTCTGCTCCAGTCTTTTACCTTTACTCCATGTGTATCTCTCTGCTTCAAATGTGTTTCTTGTAAACAATGTATCATAAGATTCTGATTTTTTAATCCACTCTGCTATTTGCTTCAGTTTTATGGGAGAGTTCATTCCATTCACATTCAGAGTTAAGATTATTAATTGTTTATTTCCCTCCATCCTCTTTTCCCCTTTGTATTATTTTTTACCCTTTTTTACCCTATTCCTCCTGACCAGTGTTTTGCTTCTGACCACTGGCTCCCTCAATCTGCCCTCCCTTTTATCTGCTGCCCTTCCTTTTCCTGCACCTTTTACTCCTTGCTTACACCCTTCCTTCTATCAGTACCACCCTTTTACCCTTCCCCTTTTGCTTTCTTGAAAAGTAAGCTAATTGTCTTTATGAAAATGGGAGTGGGGGCAGCCAGGTGGCTCCGTGTATAGAGCACCGACCCTAGAGTCAGGAGTACCTGAGTTCAAATCCGGCCTCAGACACATAACACTTACTAGCTGTGTGACCCTGGGGAAGTCACTTAACCCCCATTGCCTCACTAAAAAAAAAAAAAAATGGGAGTGTATGTTATTCTCTCCCTAAACCAAATCTGATGAGAGTAATGTTGAAACAATACTTACCCCTCCCTTCTTTCCCTCTATTGTAATGGGTACTTTTTGTGCCCCTTCTTATGATGTAATTAAATCTGTTCCACCTCCCCCTTCCTTTCCTCCCCCAGTCTCCTTTTATCCTGTGCCTTAAGTTTCTTTATATCATCACATCAAAGTAAATTTAATAACAATGCCTTAACAGAGATACTGTATCCCAAGAGTTAAAAGAATCATCCTCCCTCATAGGGATATAAGCAGTTTAACCTCATTGAACAACCACTTCTCCTCCCTCCCTCCATTGTTTAGCTCTTTATATTTCTTTTGAGTCTTATATTTTGATATCAAATTTTCTGTTCAGTTCTGTTCTTTTTTTCAGGTAACCTTGGAAGTCCCCATTTCTTTGAATGTCCATCTTTTAGCCTGAAAGAGAATGCTGAGTTTTGCTGAGTAGTTGATTATTGGTTGTAATCCAAGCTCCTTTGCCTTCCAGAACATCATATTCTAAACCCTGCAATCCTTTAATGTTGAAGCTGCCAGGTCCTATGCAATCCTGACTGTGGCTCCATATTTATATGGTTTCTTTCAGGGTTCTTGGAGTATTTTCTCCTTCACCTGATAATTCTGGACTTTGCCTACAATATTTCTTGAAATTTTCCTTTTTGGGTCTATTTCAGTAGGTAATCAGTAGATTCTTTCACTGATGGTTTTATCTTCCGATTCTACAATTTCAGAGCAGTTCTCCTTGAAAATTTCCTGGAATATGATGTCTAGACTCTTTTCTTGATCATGGATTTCAGGTTGTCTAATAATTCTCAGATTATCTCTCCTGGATCTATTTTCCAGGTCAGTTGTTTTTCCAATGAGGTATTTCACATTTTCTTCTATTTTTTCCATCTTGTGATTCTTCTTGATAGATTCTTGGTGTCTCATGGAGTTATTAGCTTCCATCTGCCCAATTTAATTTTTAAGGAATTATTTTCCTCAGTAAGCTTTCGTAGCTCTTTTTCCATTTGTCCATTTCTTTCTGCCATTTGTTCAATTTTTTCTCCCATTTGACCATTTTTTTCTCTCATTTTGCCAATTGTATTTTTTAAGGAATTGTTTACCTCAGTCAATTTTTGTGCTTCTTTTCCCAGCATAACTAATTTTTCTCATTTCTTTTTCCATTTTTTCTTCTATCTCTCTCATTTGGTTTTTAAAAGCCTTTTTGAGCTCTTCTATGAAAACTTTTTAGTCTTGAGACAACATCATCTTCCCACTTGAGTCTTCGCTTGTAGGCATTTTGACAAACTCATATAAGTTTGAGTCTTGGTTTTCCCTTTCACCATAAAAGCTGTCAATGGTAAGGGTCATTTTTTGTTTCTTGCACATGTTGTAGCTTATTTTTTGTTTTTGTGAGGCAATTGGGGTCAAGTGACTTGCCCAGCATCACAC
Source organism: Dromiciops gliroides (assembly GCF_019393635.1). Classification (NCBI taxonomy): domain Eukaryota; kingdom Metazoa; phylum Chordata; class Mammalia; order Microbiotheria; family Microbiotheriidae; genus Dromiciops; species Dromiciops gliroides. The sequence continues at coordinate 453,072,658 of NC_057862.1, read as the reverse complement.
AGCTAGTAAGTGTCAAGGTTCTGAGGCTCAATTTGAACTCAGGTGCTTATGAATCCAGGGCCAGGTCCCTATCCACTGTGCGAACTAGCTGCCCTGTTGTAGTTTATTTTAAAAATTGTAAAGTTGAAGTCTGCTCCTGGGGCATAGGGGTCACTGTTGCAAGCTTCTTACTGCTCTCAGCTTCACCACTCACAGCTTCTCCTCTCTCAGCTTCCCCAATCTTAGTTGTGTCTGTTTACAGCAGTGTTGATCTGCCCCCTGAGCCAGGCTGTGCTGAGCCAAGCCGTGCTGAGCCAAGCTATGCTGAGCTAAGCTATGCTGAGCTATGCTGAGCTGAGCTGTGCTGAGCTGCCCTCCCTTTCCCCCAGGTGAGACAGACCTTTCCTGAAATTTTCTAAAATATCTCAAGCAGGAGGATTGTGTTGTTCTGTCTTTTCGTAGGTTCTGTAGTTTCAGAAACTGTTTAGAGGTTTGAATTATTGTTGTTTTTGAGGGAAACAGGGAAAGCTCTAGCAACTTCCTGGCTTCTCTCTGCTCTCTTGGCTCCACCCCCAGAAATCTCTACCTTTATATTTCTGATAACTACCTGCAATACCTAGCTTAGTTTCTGATTCTCATTCTTGTGGCTCACTTTCCTATGCCTACAGACACCACTTCTTGAATCTAGAATGGAAAAAAAATAACAAAAAAAGCCAAACACCCAGACCCATTCTTGAGTTCGTATATCTTGAATGGAGAAGAAGACCCTGAAACTTTTTCCGTTCAGTCTTAAGCCTTTCCTTTTGGTACCTTACCAGATGTATGCTTCCCTAGAGGGAGGTGAATTAAAAAGAAAGCCAAAGCTGATTCAGGCCTTTTTAAAGAAACAGACAGCTCCAGCTATATGCTGTCAGTTGAAAAAACCTGCCTCCCAAATATGTGGTTACTCAGCCAAAACCAATTACCAAATGTCCAGATGTTTTCCATAGCCTCCTCAAGTCACTCTGCTTACATGTCATCACAATTCTCCTAAAAGCAACTCTTCATGTGCATAATCTACCAGTCAAACAGGTTGATAGTGTCTGTACATGTGCCAGACCCCCTATTACAACTTATCTTGTCAATATTTTTCAGTCAGTTATTCCATGGTAAAAATAGACACAACTGTAGAATATCATCTGATATACCCTGCTCATTTCTCTTTTAAAGCCTTTGACATATGGCTATTGTATTTTCATTTTTTTTCATAAAATAATTTATATAAATTATAAAATGGACACAATTTGTAGTTATTAATGTTATCTGGGTCACCTTTTTAATGATAATAAGTTTTTGTATTTAAGGTGGCATGGATAGTGGGTAGATGGGAGTCCAAGAAGACCTGAGTTCAATCCCCGCCCCTGAATTTTATTGGGTATGTGACCGTAAGCAAGTCATTTTCCCTCTTGTTATGCCAAGCAACTCTCTAAGACTATAAGCACCAGAGGAAATACCCATCTGCCTTGTCAGAGAATGCTTTCTCACTGGGAGTTCCCTATGCCAAAGAAAAAATAGTTTTGAAAAAAGAAAATGATTTTTTAAAATATGAAGCAATTTTGAGCTATATCTCCCCCCTGCCTCCATTATATACTTGTGTAGCTGATTGCTTCAGCTGATCTGCAGGATCACTTCTTGGCAAAGATCACGGGTAGCACAAGGATGTGGCTTTCATAATGATTTCAATCATTCTAGCCATTTTATAAGAAAACTATTTGGCTCAGTGGATAAAGTGCCAGGCCTAGAGTCAGGAAAACTTATCTTTCAGAGTCCAAATTCAGCCTAAGACACTTACTAGCTGTGTGTCTCTGGGCAACTCGCCTCACCCTGTTTGCCTATTTCCTTATCTGTTAGATAATTTGGAGAAGGAATGGCAAACCACTCAAGTATCTTTTCCTAGAAACCTCTAAATGGGGTCACAGACAGTTAGACACAACTATAAAATAACAAATCATTTTATCATTCCAGGTCTTTGAGGTTCTGAATTCTATCATCCAGAACGTTGGCTGTGATTCTCAGGTTGTTGTTGCCTGCCAACTTGATAAACCTGGCACCTGTGCATTAACTATAGTCACTGATAAAACCGTTTAGTACAATCAGGCCAGTGATAAGCAGAGGTTCTTATCCTGGGGTCTGTGAAAGTGTGTGTGTGTGTGTGTGTGTGTGTGTGTGTGTGTGTGTGTGTGTGTGTGTTTGGGTTTTTTAATATTGATGACAATGTCAATGTAATCAACTTTCCTTATAATTCAATATATTTTATTTTATGCATTTAAACAAATTATTCTTAGATGGAATCCACAGGCCTCATCAGATTGGCAAGAGGGTCCATCACACACACACACACACACACACACACACACACACACACACACACACACACACAGGTTAAGGACTATCATTTAAAGGTCACATCAGTTCATTAATTAGCCATCCTTGAATCTGAATAATCAGTTCAGAATTCACACTGGAACCTAGCCCACATTTCTGTGTCTTAAAATATAGTGCAAGATTTTGTCTTATGCCTTTCTGAAATCTAGTAACATTAAACTAGCAGCATTGTCAAAACAAATAAATAAATAAATAAGATGAGGTTAGTTTGACATGACTTGTTCTTAATGAAAACATGCTGGTTCATAGTGATCACCTCTTCCTTTTCTAAGTGCTCATAAACTATCTCTTTAATAAGCTATTCAAAAATTGTGCTAGGAATGAAGGTCAAGCTCACCAAATTGAAGTTTGAAATAGTCCCCTCCTGTCCCCTTTAGAAAGTCATGACAACATTTCCCTGTCATCAGTCCCATGGTAGTTTTCTTATTTGCTAAAATTCCTCAATGATCACCTACAGGAGCATAATCTCATTCTCACAGGCTTTTAGTACCCTCTGTTGTTTTTAACCAGGGACAAGTATTTGAAATTGATGAGGGCAGTTGTTTAAATGATTTCAATTAAAAAACATTTAAATACCTACTATGTACTATATACAACACTAAGTTTGAGGGGACACAAAGACAAAACAGAATAGTCTCTGCCCTTAAAAAGCTTAGGTTCTTTTTTTCAATCTTAGTAGTATTTTATTTTTTTCCAGTTACATGCAAAGATAGTTTTCAACATGTTTTTATAAGAATTTTAGTTCTAATTTTTTCTCTTTCCCTCTCTTTCCTCCCCCATCTCCAATAGAGAAAGCAAGTTGATATAGGTTGTATATGTACAATAACATTAAACATAGTTCTGCATTAGTCGTGAAAAAAGAATCAGAACAAAAGAGAAAACCTTCAAAAAAGAAAAAAAAAGTAGAAATGGTATGGGTCAATATGAATTGCATTCAAATTCCACAGTGTTTTTTTTATTTATTTATTTATTTATTTATTTATTTATTTATTTATTTATTTATTTATTTATTTATTTGTTTGTTTGTTTGTTTGTTTGTTTGTTTGTTTATTTATTTGTTTATTTATTTATTTATTTTTTGATGTGGAGAGCCTTTTCCATCATGAGTCCTTTGGAATTGTTTTGCATCATTGCACTGCTGAGAAGACCCAAGTCTATCACAGTAGATCATCATACAATGTTGCTTTTAATGTGTACAATGTTCTCCTGCTTCTGCTCTCTTCACTCAGCATCAGTCCACTTAAGTCTTTCCAGGTTTTTCTGAAATCTGCCTGCTCATCATTTCTTATGGAACAATAGTATTCCATTACATTCATATACCACAACTTGTTCAGCCATTCCCCAATTGATGGGCATCCCCGAGATTTCCAATCCTTTGCCACCTCAAAGAGAGCTACTAGAAATATTTTGTACATGTGGGTCCTTTTCCCTTGTTTATGATCTTTTTGGAATACAGAACTAGAAGGGGTATTACTGAGTCAAAGGGTATGCACAGCCCCATAGCCCTTTGGACATAGTTCAATAAAATTCTCTAGAATGGCTGGATAAATTCACAACTCCACCAGCAAGGGATTAGTGTTCTAATTTCTCCACAGCTTCTCCAACATTTATTATTTTCCTTTGTTATCATATTAGCCAATATGATAGGTGTGAGGTGGTACCTCAGAGTTGTTTTAATTCATATTTCTCTAATAAATAGTGATTTAGAGCATTTTTTCACATGGTAATGGTTTTGATTTCTTCACCTGAAAAACTGCTTGTTCATATCATTTGACAAATTCTCAATTAGGGAATGACTTTCATTCTTATAAATTTTATTTAGTTCCCTATATATTTTAGAAATAGGCCTTTATCAGAAACACTGGCTATAAAAATTGTTTTCCAGCTTTCTGCTTTCCTTTTAATTTTGGATGCATTGCTTCTGTTTGTACAAAATCTTTTTAATTTAATGTAATCAAAATGATCCATTTTGCATTTCATAATATTTTCTCTCTCTTTTTTGGTCATAAATTCTTCTCCTCTCCATAGATCTGAGAGGTAAACTATTCCTTGCTATAATAATTTGCCTATGGTTTCACCCTTTATGTCTAAATCATGTACCCATTTTGACCTTATTTTGGTATATGGTGTAACATGTTGGTCTATGTCTAGTTTCTGCCGTACTATCACCCAGTTTCCCTTCAGAGACCTTCACTTCATGGCGGAGCTTTTCTACAGTAAGTCTCCAGCAGGTGGTGTCATTCCAATCATTACACCTAGAAGTTTTTGTGAAATAAAAAGCCTAAATTATTATTTTTTTGTGTGGGGCAATGAGGGTTAAGTGACTTGCCCAAGGCCACACAGCTAGTAAGTGTCAAGTGTCTGAGGTCAAATTTGAACTCAGGTCCTCCTGAATCCAGGGCTGGTGCTTTATCCATTGCGCCACCTAGCTGCCTGCCTAAATTATTTTTAAGGGAAACCATACTCAAAGATAAAAAGATCTGAAATACACAGTTTTCATAGGAGTTGGGAAAATACTGATAACCAAGAGAATAAAGAAAGGCATCTTCTAGGAGCTTGACAATTGAATTGAGTCATGAAATGTGTTAGGGTTTCCAAGAATCAGAGGTGATAAGAAAAAGCATTCCAGAAATAGATGATGGAGTAGAGGTGAAGGGATGATGATTAGAGATGAGCTGAAGTTAGGTGACCTGTTACCTATTCCTTTGTTGTTTTTTAGTTGTTTCATCTTGGCCAGCTCTTTGTGACCCTGTGGGCCATAGTGTCTATAGGATTATTTTTTTTTGGAAAAGATATTGGAGTGGTTTGCTGTATCCTTCTTCAGTGAATTAAGGTAAAAAGAGTCATATAACTGGAAAGTGTGTAAGGCCAGATTTGAATTCAAGTCTTCCCGACCCCAGGCCCAGTGCTCAACTCTGCAGAGCTACATAGCTATTTCCTACCTCTTCCTTATTAAGATTAATAATAGAACCTGTACCTTTGCTGCCATGCCTTCATGCATTATGTTGGCCTTCATCCTTATTGCTGTCCTCTCCTTTCTCAAAACTCTTCAAGCTCTTCCTCTACCTTGACCTTTTCCCCTCTACCTCCAAACATGATTAGTTTTCCTGCAATCCTTAAAAGTCTTGTGGACACCTTTATACTTAATTTTTATTCATTCTTCTTCCCTACTAAAGTTCTGGAAAGAAAGATGTCTAGACCAAATGCTTACATTTTTACACTTGACTCCTCAGTTGAATTTGACATTAGTGACCATACCCTTCATCTGAATACATTCTATTTTAGAAATGGCATTTTTCTTCTCTGCCTCTGTGTTTTTTCCAAGATTCTTGTTCTCTTCCTGGCCACTCTAGATAGTTGGTACCTAAGATTTTGTCCTTGAAAGCTTAGATGTTATAGAGACCAACCTCTTTATTTTATAGATGAGAAAACTGAAAGTCAGACTTGTGTGACTTTTCTGGGGTCATATAGGTAGTAAGTTATGAGGTAGAGATTGTTATGTAAGTCTTCCTGACTTGGAGTACAATGCTCTATCTACTATATCATGTTAGTTCTTCACCTTGGAATCAAGTTCCAAATCTATATTGCCATCCCTAATCTCATATTTTCAACTTCCTACAGGACATCTCTATCTGGCTATTCCACTGGTATCTCAAAATCAATCTTCATTATTTCCCCCTGCCATTCTCTTCCTTTTTATTTGAGAATTTCTTTTTCGGAACTTCTGTCTTTTCTTCCATGTCTGAAACCTTACAGTTATCAGGAGATATGAGGCGACAAAAGAAGGAAAAGTCAACCAGTTACTGAAGACTGGCATGTACAATGAAGTGATATTTTTTTTACATCTATAACATCCTTTATATTCCCATTGTTAGCATCCTGTCACATGGACTCCACTAGCTTCCTACTGGATTTTTCTGATTCTATGCTCTCCTTTCTCCAATCCATCCTTCCTTCCACTGTCAAACTAATTTTCCTTATACTTAGGTCTGATCATGTAACTCTACTGTAAACCACTCCACGGGACCCTCTTTGTCTACTGACTAAAATTATGCCTCAGAATGCTGAGTAATGTAGTAAGAACCCCTGATGGAGAGTTGTGATTTAATGTAAAGGAAGGTACCCAATACCTTTATATGATCTTCCTCTTGCCCCAGCACATAAAAAGTTCTTTAAATTATCTGCAATGACAAGAGTACAGAAAGAGAAGGTACCGTCCATTACAGTTATGATCTGTACCACTGGAGGAAATATGTCTATCCATGAGATCACTGATCCACTGAAATCATAAAGTATCTCACATTCTTGCAAATTTCATCTTAGCCTAGGCAAGTTTTGGCAATTTAATGTTATATAGCATATATGATTATACAAAGGGTACAAGATATACCCACATACATATGTAAAAAAGTCTGCATCTCAATATAAGAGATATTTAAATCTATGTCTGTTGATAAGCAGTCTGCTCAGCCATGTTGGTCCCTTCAGACATCTCCAACCCCCCTATTTTTTACATCAGAATAAATTGTGACATTATCCCTAGAATTTTGTTCTCAAGAGTCTTTCATTCCTTTAAACTAACTTCCCTTCTATAATCCTTAACCATTGAATGTGACATATTCCATTTTTATCTACTTGAAATCTCTTTGAAATTCCATTTCTGATCTTTTGAAATATACATTGAAAGAAGAGATTTCAGATGATTCCAAAAATCCTCATTAAAAAAATCTAAGATTTCATGTGAAGCCACTTCTATCCAAACCTCTCATCATTTCTTGTTTTGTAAATATGTCTTCCTCATCATCCAAAATCAGGTCTAGAAAAAAACATATTCCTCATGACTCCCTCTGTTTTTTGAAGATGAAAATTTTCAATAAGTCAAGCATTAATGAACTATCCACCTTTCCATAGAAACTTCCAGCAGATGCCCAGATGCTTTAAGTGTCCTATCCTGCCTTCAGGCCAGTTTTATAGTACTGAAGTTCCCATGGGTTCAATTCAGTTCAATCCAAAGGAACAAACATTAAGTACTTGCCATGTGCATTGTGCTCAACTTTTGGAAACATGATTCAGACATCATCTTCTTTGCTGCTTGTTTAATGCCTATATCAACAAAAGATTTCAACGCTTCAGCAGTCATTGATTAAGTACCTACTATGTGGCAGAGACTGTGAAGGGACTAAGGATACAAAGACAAAAATAAATATATATCTGTCCTTATATTTCTTTTGTTGTTGTTGTTTTAAGGTTTCCAACAGAATGGTTAATATTATCTAACTTTGGCTTTATTTCTTATCCCCATGGAGCTCAGCATAATGACAAAACAATAATAATAATAGTTGTTATTGTTATTATATTTACATAGCATTAAAAGGCTGACATAACATTATACTTAAGGTTACCCTAAAACATAGATGGTACAAATATGTCAGAACCCATTATCTGGAAACTGATTTTGAGACTTTAAATGACTTGCCTATGACAAACCTGGACCTCAATCCCAGGTTTATGTAGATAACTATTATTCCAAATAATATATAATAGGTACATTAAAGACCTAAAAGGCAAAGTAAGTCCAAAGGGAAAGTTTGCTATCAACTTGATGTGGCAAAGGACAAACAGTGAAAGGTTTATGGGCTTTAATGGTTGAGTAAAAACAAAATCTTCGCAAAAAACGGTGTTTCAACATGGTAAAGCAGAAAGAGCATGAAATTTGGAGTTAGAGAACCTGCATTCAAGTCCCATCTCTCATCATTTATTATGGGTATGACCTTGGAAAAGTCAATTCATTCCTTTGACTCCCAATTTCCTCCTCTGTAAAATCAGTGGGTTGAATTAGATAACCTCCATAGTGCCTTATTAATCTTAATATGTCACAGGAGTAACAAGTTTGGGGGGCAGTATTTGGCTACTCCAATTTAACTATAATGAAGAATGTATTGAAAAGAATAATATGGAATGTGGATGAAAAAAGTAGTGTTCCCAGAATTTGGAGAAATTATTTGTCAGACTGAGTTTTCAAAAGATCATAGAAATTTAGAGTCATAAGAAAACTTAGATATCATATCCTTACCTGATTTTACAGATGAAAAAACTAAGACTCAGTGAAGACAATTATCCAAGGTCACAAAAGCAGTAAGAAGTAGAGAGAAGGTTTGAACCCAGATTTTCTGACTTTAAAAACAGTGCTTTTACCACTTTACTGACATTGAGCCTTAATCTTTACTCAACTGATTATAGGAAAGGCCAATACTTTTTTGGAAACATATATAATTTTACTTTTCAAATTTTAAAAACATTTTAAACTTTTGAGTTCCAAATTTTATCATTCTGTTTCTCCCTTCTGCCACCCCCTCCCCAAGATGGTAAGCAATCTGATATAAGTTATAGATGTGCAATGATGTGAAATATTTCCATATTAGTCATTTTGTACAAGACTCAAATGAAAGAAAAAATTAAAGAAAGACTAAAACTTAGCAGGCTTCAGTCTGCACTCAATTCCAGTTCTTTCTCTGGAGGTGGATAGTGTGCTTCATCATTAGTTCTTTGGGATTGTCTTAGGTGATTGTATTGCTGAGGATACTTTAGTCATTCACACAAACAATATTGCTGTTACTGTGTTCAGTGTTCTGCTGGGTCTGTTCACTTTACTATGCATCAGTTCTGGAGAGCAATTTGGAACTATGCCCAAAGGACTATGATACTGCATATACCCTTTGATCCAACAATAACATTGCTAGGTTTATATCCCAAAATCATCCAAAACAGGGAAAAGTAGCTATTTAACCATAAATATTTATAGCAACTCTTTTTCTTATAGTTAAGAATTGGAAATAAAGGGATGCCCATCAATTAGAGAATGGTTAAAGAAGCTGTATATGACTGTCATGTAATATTATTGTGGTACAAGAAATGATAAGTAGAATGATTTCAGAATGATGCCTTTTCACACATCATTTAAGTATTTTCTATGTCTCATGATATGTGCTACATGTTAGGGATTCAAAGACAAAATTAAAACATTCCTTCTACTCAGGGGGCTTACATTCTAAAGAAGAAGAAAAGAGGTAAAAATAGGAAGCATCCTGTTTTAGTGGAAAGAGAATTAATTACCTCTCTAAGTAGAGTTCCTGGGTTCAATTTCCATATCTTATGCTTTTCTGTGTAATCTTAGGCATGCAAATGTAACTTCCCTTGGCTTTAATTTCATCATTTGCTAAATAAAGCAATTGTATTAGATGTCTTTTAAAATCCCTTCTAATTCTAAATCTACAATGATAAGAGAATGCAAAATAAGTAGGTATATAACATAATTACAAAATGGTTACTATTCTCCAATTATTTTTCCTTCAAAAGAATACTAAGTAAGATTAGCCCTAGCTGAAGAGCACTGAAGTTACAAGGACAGCAAGCTTTAAGACATCAGGGATTGGAAGAACAACTTTTTAAATTACCACTGAGACTGGTAAGATGGATGCAGAAGTCCATTTGCAACTCATTTCCCAACCTTTGAGTGGGGATCCTGTTGAGGCTCTTAAAACAATACAAATAAATTCTCCCAATTGCACCCGGCATGGTATGTGTGGATAGAATTTGCTGGTTTTGCAGAAGGATTTAAATTAATAGGTGTGACCTTTCAGTGACTTGTCTTCCATCCTCATAAATTTGGCCTGTTTGCAAACGAGGCTCAGGGAGATAACTCACAGGCAGTTTCTAATATCTAGACACACAAAATCTCACGGCCATTGTGCCATCCTCTTGATCCATTTAAAACTGAGCGTTATAAGTTACTATGATCCCTTTGTGTCTTGGTGGTGTTGGAAGGTTATTAGTGAAATATATTTTGAGGTTATAAACTTCTTTAAAAAAACCCAGCAATTCATTTCTTTGCAGGGTTATTAAGCACTAAATGACTTTGTGACAAATGGCTAATCTTCATATCCTGGGGACTTCGCTGAGTGAATGACAGAGTTCCTGGTTCAAAAGAAATATTTTCAGAGGATTTTTGCAGACCTAGCTGCAAGAGGGAGACTCCTTTGTTTATAGTTCCCTCCTCTCCTGTGTCAAACAGAATGTATTAGAAGCATATTGGCAGTAATTTGATAGGAAGGAAATTTTATAATAATGCATACAAAACGGTGATCTCCTTTCTAGTATGTTAGATCATTTGTAAGAATCTGTCAGCTGCCATCATCCTGCTCACCATTTCTTTCATTCACCTCCAAAACAACCTAGTATACTTTGTAGAGAGAATATTTATTCAACTCTAAGTATTCAATTGTAAAAGTGGTATTTGTTTCCCCACCTCCTTCACACACTGCCTTATGTTACACAAAATCCACTTCTGTCTTTTCCAGTCCATGGGCCCATAGGAAAAAATAAGTAGCATGAGTGAGAAACAATCAATATGAGAAATTCTCAGAAACATGGTAAGACCCTATGATGTGAATTGATATGGAATGAAAAATGTAGAACCAGGACAATGATACAAACCTTTTTTTTTAGTGGTCATATTTCATTAATATATTTTATTTGTTTATTTTTGTTGTTGGTCAAGTTTATTTTTCTTTTTAAATAATATTTTCCCAATTCCATGTAAAACCATTTTAATATTCATACTTTAAAATTTTAAGTTGCAAATTATCTCCCTCCTTCCCCTCTCCTTGCTCCTTCCTGAGATAGTAAACAATAGGTTATACTTGTGCAATCATGAAAAACATATGTCCATATTTGTTATGTTATGAAAGAAAACAGATAAAAAATGAAAAATAGTATATTTTGGTCTACATCCAGACTCCATCAGTTTTTCTCTGAAAGTGGATAACATTTTTCATCATGAGTCCTTTGAAATTATCTTGAATCATTGAAATGCATCTTACAATATTGCTGATACTATGTACAATGTTCTACTGGTTCTGCCCACTTCACTCTGTATTAATCCATGTAAGCCTTTCCAGGTTTTCCTAAAATCATCCAGTTCATCTCTTATAGCACAGTAGAATTTCATTACAATTGTATATCAAAATTGTTCAGTAATCTTCATGATAAGAATTCCCTAAATTTCCAGTCCTTTGCCACCACAAAAGAGCTACTATTAATATTTTTATTTTAATGGGTCCTTTCCCCTCATCTTTTTGTTCTCTTTGGATAGCCATCCAGTAGTAGTAATACTGGGTCAAAAGATATGAACCGTTTCATTGCCCTTTGAACATAATTCTAAATTGCCCTCGAGAATGGTTCTATCAGTTCACAATTCTATTAACAGTACATCAGTATCCCCTTTTCCCTATATCCCTTCCAACATTCATCATTTCCCTTTTCCATCATATTAGTCAATCTGATAGGTGTGAAGTGGTACCTCAGAAGTGTTTTAATTTGTATTTATCTAATCAATAGTGATTTAGAGCATTTTTATATGATTATAGATAGCTTTGATTTCTTCATCTGAAAACTGCCTGTTCATATCCTTTGACTGTTTATCAATTGGGGAATGACTTGTAATGACAAACATTGTGAATGTAACAATGGAATTTAAAAGAAAACTTTAGAGGGCAGCTAGCTGGTACAGTAGATAAAGCACTGGCCCTGGATTCAGGAGGAACTGAGTTCAAATCCAGCCTCAGAGACTCACTACCTGTGTGACCCTGGGCAAGTCACCTAACTGTCATTGCCTCCCCCTAAAAATAAAGAAAACTTGAAAATGAGGATGAATCTTCCTACAGAAGAGATAAGGAAATACACTCAAGTTTTCTAGAGAAAACTTAAACAAACTAAGGTAAACTTATTCCCCCAGAAAGGAAAGGCCCTCTTCTCCCTCCAGAAAAAAATCATCACTTTTGGGGTAAAGGCCTGTTTTACCCTTGCTACTTATGCTTCTGTTATTCAATATCTTCAGATATACCTTATAAACAAATTTTCTTTCAGCATCTTTACTCTTTGCCTTTAGATTGAAAGATTATATGGAATTAGGAAGTTATAATGGACAAGTAATATTATGTTGATAAACCAACATAAGCCAGTAACCATGCGTAATCTCCAAATATGATCCTATTTGTCTGGTAGTGGGTAGAATTGCCATAGTCAGTAGTCCCCTGGATAGAATACAGGCTAATAGAATCTGGCATTTAATGAAATTCACAATATCCTAAGTGGTCAAATGGGCAAATGCTTCTAGCAGACATTGTTACTGGGCTATTATTCACTACCATTTATGGCTCTAATTTAGTCCCCTCCTCTCTGGGCCTCAATTTCCTTCTTTGCTAAATGAGGTGTTTAGACTATATGGTATCTAAGATTCCTTCCAGCCTCAACATTCTAGGAGCTCATTTTTCTCTAGTCACCTTTCCCCTCTTATCTGGGAAGCAGTTCTTATATTACCTCTCATATATAGAAGTGTCTGTGTGCCTTTGAAGAGGGTTTAGTTTAAAAGGGAAAAAGTGGTTTCCATGGGCATTGCTCCTTGACATGCACTTTTCAAGGAAATAAGGATGAATGGCTTGCACTCTGGGAGGGCTATCCATTAGACCTATCAGCCAATATCTCAGTTCAGACATACTGGGATCCTCTGTACCTGTTTTAATCAGATGCAAGGAAAATTTCAGAGTGCAAAAGTGTTGGATTTAGAGCTGGAGGACATGAAGTCAACTCCCAGCTCTCTCTTTGCCACCTGTGTGATCTTGGGAAAGACATTTCAGTTTTCAAGGGCTTCTGCATTTTCATCTATTAAAAGACTGGCGCTATACTGGGGCACCTCTAAATTCCCTTCCAACCGTACTACATCTTATAATCTTATAATGGCAGTTGGAACAGTCCTTATTTTTCACTCTCTGCCCTGGTGGCTTCAACTTCAGGGCCTCTTAGAAAGGAGAGAGCCACCATCCTCTTGAGCTCCTAGCCTCTTCATTGAGGTAGTCACAAGATTCTTTTATCAACTATAGCTCAGCTGAAGCTAACAGTCATATTCATCTACAGAGAATTGGATATTGCCTAAGGCATAAAGTCTTGCAATAAAAATACCGGAATGTCCCTGAGCCAAATGGAAATAGACTTCTGGCAGGGACAGATAGACTCTGGGTGCCTTTTAGAGTGAGTGCTGCTGATTTTATATGGCTTCAGGTGATGATCTGATGGCATTACCATGCTATAGTCTGTTTTGTTACCCAAACAAAGCAAATCTACCATAAAGGTATTAACTATATTAACTTAACTGCATTAAGGCCAGAACCTACCACCTGTTACAGAATACATATCCTTAATGTGAATGAATTCACAGACATTAGAATTTTATAAAAATACTGGCAGAATAAAGATGCAAAAGAGACATTTTCATTCTAATAATCTAGTCATGGACAGCATTGGGAAAGTGACTGGAATGTTAGAGTTGCCAGAGATCTTCTAGAATATTTAGTCTAATCCCTTCATTTTCTGAAGGAGGAAATTGAGGCCCAGAGAACTGAAGAGATTTGCTTAAATTAGTATAGCTTGATATTTTTTTTTTTGTGAGGCAATTGGGGTTAAGTGACTTGCCTAGGTCACACAGCTAGTAAGTGTTAAGTGTCTGAGGCCAGATTTGAACTCAGGTCCTCCTGAATCCAGGACTGATGCTTTATCCACTGTGCCACCTAGCTGCCCCTAATACTTCTAAAGGTAGAAATGGGACATATCTCAATAGGAAAGAGAACAGCACTACTGGATTTAAATCTAGAAAGGACCTCAGATAATCTAATCTAATCATCTCATTTTATAGATGAGGAAATTGAGTCTTAGAGAGGTAAAGTTCTTTGTCCACCTAAAGTCATACAGTAACTATCAGAGGAAGAATTCAAACCCAGACTAAACTATGCATGAAATGAGCTGATCCAGAAGGACTTATACTTCAGATACCTTAGGTGTGCTATTATGGTATAGTAGAATGAGCACTGGTTTGAATACTCTTTATGTCTATGCATATGCATGTTCATGTATATACACACATATACATATATACATGCACATGTATAGACAGACAGACAGATACATACATATATAGATGACAGATAGATGGAGATAGATAGATAGATAGATAGATAGATAGATAGATAGATAGATAGATAGATAGATATGATATGATATGATATAGAGATAGAGATAGAGATAGAAATACATGATCTAGATATCCTTCTAAGAAGATGAAATGTTTCCAGAGGATAACAGCCTAGTTAATGAAGGGACTGGAATTTATATTATATAAGAATTTGTTGAGGAAACTTGGAATGTTCAGCCTGGAGAAAAGACTAGGGAGTATTTAACAGCTGTCTTCCATGTGAAGGGTTGGCAGGTAGAAGAGGTATTAAATTTCTTTTTCTTACTCTAGAGACTAGAATTAGAAACAATAAGTGGAAGCTTCAGTGTGATGGATTTCAGTTTAGTAAAAGAAAATACTTCCTAACAATTAGAGCTGTCCAAAAGTGAATTGGGAAGCCTCAAGAGGTGGTGGGATGCACTTTACTGGAGATACTCGAGTATAGAATGGATGACTACTTTCCAGCAATGTTGTGGATAATCTTCCTATTCAAATATGAGTTGGACTAGATGGTCTATGAAATCCACTTAAGCTCAGAAAATCTCTGACTCTGGCTCTTTCTTTCTAACATTAAAACTATGCTTAACCCCATAAAAGTATCTAAACAAGGAACATTTATGATTGAACAAAAAAGGTATTTCTTACCCCTAGCAATGATCTTTTTGCCATATAATATTTCCTTCATCCTTGCAACAAAATTTATTATCCACTATTTGTATAGATCTGGGGTTAGGAATTTAAAAAAATGAAGAATGGCAACATTCTTGACCTCAACAATCTTACATTCTACTACAATGGATACAATATGTACACAAAATAAATAGGATACAGCATAACATCTGATAGCAGCAAAGGAGAATTCTAGACTAAGTTGACCAGAAAAATTTAAGGAGGAGCAAAACACCTTGGACTCTGGACATCAGGGAAGGTTTTATGGAAGAAAAGACACCTGGATCTCAAAAAAAGTGATTAGTTTAGCTAGGTTATGATCAGGAGGGAAAACATTAGAGGCATAGGGAACAGATAGTGTTAATGTATAAGCTGGAGAGTAAAAACTGAGATCAGAAATAGTAGGCCATTCAAACTGATTGACTTAGAGAATTCTTGAAGGTAAGTTGTATAAATAGATAGATGGGAATAAATGCCATATTAATTGCTTACTGTGTTCAAGTAACCAGACTAATTGCTAGGGATACAAAGAGAAACATAAGACAGTCCCTGGCCTCAAAGTGATCATGTGCTAATGAGAGAAAAAAAATATATATATATATATATAAAGTTTCAAGAGAACATCATTTGAAATTTGAACCATCAAAATAGATGGTGATAATGATGCATCATCCTTAATACAATTTCCAATAATAAAATTTTATCAGCATCTGATTTTATACTCTCTGACAGTTCTGAGGACTTTATTGGAATGAAATTTATTTATTTTCTGGGTCCTTTTTTCGCCATGATTGCAGCACCTGCAAGAACAATTTCCAGGCCACATCTCCTGGGGCGAGGGCAGGGGGGAGGGGGGAAGCTGCTTCCCAGGAAGAGGAATGTGCATGTAGAATTGGAACCATGCCAGTAAGCTGGGAATGCTGTGACCCCCAGGAACCTTGGACTTACCTCCTCACTGGTGGCAGTTGCCTATGCAACCCAAGCAGTGTAATGATTGGAATGATGCCACCTACTGGAGACTTACTATAGGAAAGCTCCACCATAAAAGGTCTTTGAGGGCAGGATCATTCATCTTTTCTTTGGTGTCAGGAAGTGACGTTTGCTGGTGGGAGGAGGAAGGGGGAGCCAGGCGCTTTGCCTCTTTCTCTTTTACTGAGGACGCTGGTGGAGAAGGGAGCTAGAAATGTACTCTCCCTTTAATAGATAGGAATCTAGGCTTTTCTCTCTCTCTCTTTACCAAATTCTTATTCTCCTTAATAAATGCTTAAAAGTCTAACTCTTGCTAAAGCTTATAATTTATTGGTGACCACTCATTAGATATTTTAGACAGTTTGGTTAGAATTTTAGCCCTTAACAGCGGGAAGCATGACCAATGCTGTGGAGACTACTGCTATTCTCAAGGTTCTTGGGTTCAGCATTATCTTTCTCGAGTTTTCAGATGAAGAAGTAGTTGAAATGGTGGTCATGGCTTGGCTTACCTGGCAAATGCCACATTCTTTCTACCTCAAAGTACCTTATTACTTCTGCTAAACTGTCCTGCTTATCTTATAGTTTGCTGTGGGTCAGCAGCTGGTAGGGTGGCTGGCCACTTCACCACAGGAGTTGTGTCCCAAGATATATGGGTAAAAAAGTCTGGAAAAGATTAGCACACCCAGATTATGATGGGCAATATTAATCAGGCTGACTTTTGTATTGTATCCCATAGTCAATGGGGAAACAATGAAGAAAAACTTGTCATCAAAAATGACTACTGATGGGGACTTTGGCAGGAAGGGAAAGACTCACTAATTTCAACTAAGAGTGAAAGCAGCCTTCAGGGAATATGTGTATCAATACCTATCTTGGAAAGTTATTGGGAAACTTTAGACAGTTGTACATCCAATAAAAGTACCATTTCATAATGAAAAAAAATTCACAGGAAGTTGGGTTAGTGGTACCAAACCTGGAGCTTTACTATAAAGCGGCAGTCATCAAAACTATCTGGTATTGGCTAAGAAATAGAGTGGAGGATCAATGGAATAGGCTAGGCACAGGAAACACAATAGTAAATGACACGAGTAATGTAGTGTTTGATAAACCCAAAGACTCCAGCTTCTGTTATAGGAACTCAGTATTTGACAAAAACTGCTGGGAAAACTGGAAGATAGTATGGTAGAAACTAGGCATAGACCAACATCTTATGCCTTATACTAAAATAAGGTCAAAATGGATGCATGATTTAGACATAAGAGGTGATACCATAGGTAAATTAGAAGAGGAAGGAATAGTCTACCTATCAGATCTTTGGAAAGGAAAACAGTTTATGACCAAACAAGAAATAGAGAATATTATGAAATGCAAAATGGATGATTTTGATTACATTCAATTAAAAAGTTTTTGTACAAACAGAAGCAATGCATCCAAAATTAGAAGGGAGGCAGAAAGCTGGGAAACAATTTTTATGGCCAGTACTTCTGATAAAGGCCTCATTTCTAAAATATATAAGGAACTAAATCAAATTTATAAGAATCCAATTCATTCCCCAATTGAGAAATGGTCAAAAGATATGAACAAGCAGTTTTCTGATGAAGAAGTCAAAGCTATCTATTCCCATATGAAAAAATGCTCTAAATCTCTAATGATTAGAGAGATGCAAATTAAAACAACTCTGAGGTACCACCTGACACCTATCAGATTGGCTAAAATTACAAAAAAGGATAAGTACCATTTCAGGGGCAGCTAGGTGATGCAGTGGGTAAAGAACTGGTCCTGGATTCAGGAGGACCTGAATTCAAATCTGGCCTCAGACACTTGACACTTACTAGTTGTGTGACCCTGGGCAAGTCACTTAACCCTCATTGCCCCACAAAAAACAAAACAAAACAAAACAAAAAAAGTACCATTTTACAATGACATTATTACAAATCAGATATGATTTAAGAAAAAAAAACAGTGCTAGGCATGTTGCGATAATCTTTCTATGACTTTGGACAAGTCACTTCGTTTAACTGGGGTTCGGTTTATTTCATCTGTTAAAGAGGAAATTCCATTACATGGGCTCAGAGGTTCCCTTTCTGGATGTAGATCTATGATCAAGCATCAAGAAGGTCTTCCAATACTCTCTCTCTCTCTCTCTCTCTCTCTCTCTCTCTCTCTCTCTCTCTCTCTCTCTCTCTCTCATATTCTCTCTCTCTCTCTCTCTCTCTCTCATATTCTCTCTCTCTCTCTCTCTCTCTCTCATATTCTCTCTCTCTCTCTCTCTTTCTCTTTCCATCCCTCTCCCTCCCTCTCTCCCTCTCTCTCTCTTTCCCTCCCTCTTCTATTCAACAGTTTTTTATTACTTCTTAAGCATATTTCACACTTCTCTTCCTGGCATTTAAGGCCCAAATAGCCTTGATATAATTTCTTGATATGCACAAAGCACCATATTGAGTGCTAGGGATACAAAGAGAAAAGTAAGACAGTCCCTTCTCTCAATGGCATTTCACTCTGTTACAGTAAAATTGTACTACTCTACCTTCTTCAGATGCCCAAACCCAACCACTTCCAGGCCTTTTCATGTAATTCCTCATGTTTAGTAACTAAATTTAAATGATAACTCACCTGGCAGCTGGTCCATGAATTTTTACTTTCTTTTCCCTAAAGTTAACAATCTCCTCACTTCAATCAAATCTTCATGTAGCACTTAGTTTTATGCCTTCCTTCTCAGAGGGGCTTGGTGTACAGTAGTCTATTCTATTTTGCTCAGTGTTTGCTTCTTCTTATCCTACTAGCATGAAAGCTTTGGGAGTTTAGGGGCTGACTTTTATTTTAACTTTTAATCTCTTCCAATAAAACTCATGTCTTACATGTAGTCAGCACTCAATAATGTATTAATTAACAAATGGTAAATATAAAACACCACATTATATATTCTGTGTGCCAGGCATTGATAAGTTAACAATTCAGTCCAATTCAAGAAGCATTGATAATGAACCTGCTATATGTAAGGTTTTAGACTAAACTGTAAGGATATGAAGCCAAATTGTTCCTTCCCTCAAGGAGCTTAAATTCTACTTCATGAAGCAATAAATTATACAAATATAACCTGGGCTTCAGCCCTATTTGTAAAAATTTTTTCTCATTATTGAATACTGATTACTCAATATTATTTGCCTGCTGAATTAGTGGAATTGGGGAAAGCTTGGAAAAAAAGAGAACCTCATGTTCTTGTTTCTGCCTTCAAAAGAAAAGACATGGAGGACCTGAGCCAAGATGGTGGAGGAAAGACTGTGACTTGCCTGACCTCTTCCCAAAACCCCTCCAAATACCTTCAAACTAAGTCATAAGACAGTTAATAAAACAGAAGAACCCCCCAGAAAAAACAGGGTAAATGATTTTCCAGTCAAAGACAGCTTACAAGTTTGGCAGGAAAGGTATGTTGTACTGGGGTGAGAGTGGAACCCATTACAGCACATGCCATGCCATTTCATACCCAACCCCAGCTCCAGCAAAATAGGAGCAGACTTTTGGAGCCTCTGAATCAGTACCAACAGCAGCAACTGCTTCTGGAACTCTTAGCCCACAGAGAGTAAGGGGTTGAACAATTGGCCAGAAGGAGATTATATGGATCTCTTTGTTAGCACTGTGGCAGTACTCTATTGTTTTGTCCATACTCCCATCCTGGTTGCAGACTTGGGTGGTGGTCCCAGGCCAGAGAGGAACACAAGTACACTAGAGCTTGAGGCCACAGTAGAGTAGGACTCTGTTCATAGATCTAGGGCAGAAAAGCGGACCTGTGGTTGCTTACAGACCAGAGCACAGGCCAGGAGAGTAGTAAACATACTTCTCCTTAAATCATACTACCTTGGAAGATCTAAAAACTTACAAATCCTAAGAAGAATCTCAGAAAACAGTTACACAAAAACCCTGAAGCTTGGAACAGTGTACCCTTTACCCTAGAAGCAGTGCCCCACTTTAACAAAGAATTAAAAGTCCAGAAATAGGCTGTGAAAATAAGCAAACAGAAAATAATTCTGACCATAGAAAGTTTCAGTAGTGATGAAGAAGTTCAAAATATGCCCTCAGAAGAACAAAGTCAAAGCTACTACATCCAAAGCTTTCAAGAAAAAGGATAAATTGGTTTCAGGACATAGAAATGTTCAAAAAGAATTTTGAAAATAAAGTAAGAGGGGTAGCTAGGTGGTGCGGTGGATAGAGCACTGGCCCTGGAGTCAAGAGGATCTGAGTTCAAATTCGGCCTCAGGTACTTTACACTTACTTGCTGTGTGATCCTGGGCAAGTCACTTAACCCCACATGCCTCACTAAAACAAACAAACAAACAAATGAAATAAAGAAAATAAAGAAAGAGAGGTAGAGGAGAAAATGGGAAGAGAAATGAGAATGATGCAAAGAAATCATGAAAAAAAAGTCAACAGTCTGGTAAAACACACACTCACACACACAATACTGAAGAAAATAACAGTTTAACAACAGACTAGGCCAAATGGTAAAAGCAGTACAAAAAGCCAATGAGGAAAACAATGACTTGAAAAGCTGAATTGGCCAAATAGAAAAGGAGGTACAAAATCTCTCTGAAGAAAATAACATCTTAAAAATTAGGATCGAGCAAATGGAAACAATAACTTTATGAGAAATCAAGAAACAATAAATCAAAAACAAAATAATAAAAAATAGAAGGCAATATGAAATATCTCATTGTAAAAACAACTGCCCTGGAAAATATATCCAGAAAAGATGATTTGAAAATCATTGGACTACCTGAAAGCCATGATCAAAAATAAATCCTAGACATCAACTTCCAAGATTTAGTCAAAGAAAATTTCCCTCATATTTTAGAACTAGAGGGCAAAATAGAAATTGAAAGAATCCACTGATCACCTCCTGAAAGAGATCCCAGAATGAAAACTCCCAGGAACATTATAGCCAAATTCCAGAACTTCCATTTCAAGCAGAAAATATTGCAAGCAGCCAGAAAGAAACAATTCAACTCTTGTGGAGCCACAGGCAGGATAACACATGATTTAGCAGCTTATACATTCAAAGATTGGAAGTCTTGTATCATGATACTCCAGAGGGCAAAGGAACTGGGATTACAACCAAGAATAACCTATCCAGTAAAACTGTGCATAATCCTTCAGGGGAAAATGGGAATTCAATGAAAGAGATGATTTTCAGACATTCTGGATGAAAAGACCTCAGCTGAATAGAAAAATTAATTTTCAAATACAAGACTAGAGAAGCATAAAAAAGGTAAACAGGAAAAATAAATCACAAGGGATAGTAAAACATTAAAATGTTTACATTCCTTCATAGTAAGATTATACTTGTAACTCATAAGAATTTTCTCATTATTAGGGCAGTTGGATAGAATATTATAGATATAGATATAGATATAGATATAGATATAGATATAGATATAGATATAGATATAGATATAGATATAGATATAGATATAGATATAGATATAGATATAGATATAGATATAGATATAGATATAGATATAGATATAGATATACACACACACACAGGGCACAGGTACGAGTTGAATATTAAGGGATTATATCTTTAAAAAATAAAATTAAGGGGTGAGAGAATACACTAGGAAATAGGAAAAGGGAGAGGTGGAAAGGGGTAAAGTATCTCACATAAATGAATCAAGAAAAAGCTTATATAGTGGAGGGGAAGATAGAGGTGGTCCTGGGGAGTGAAGGAACCTTACTTTCATCAGAAATGGCTCAAAGAAGGAATAACATATACACTCAATTGAGTACAGTAATCTATGTCTGCAGGAAAATAGAAGGGGAAGGGAATAAAAGTTGGAGGTGATAGAAGGGAGCGCAGATTGGGGTAGGGTGTAGTCAGAAGCAAAAACCTTTTGAGGAAGCATAAAGTGAAAAGAGATAGAAAATACAGTATATGGCATGGAGAGGGAATAGAATAGAGGGAAGTACAGTTGGCAATAGTAACTGTGAAAAAGTTTAGAAGCAAGTTTGATGAAGGCCTCATTTCTCCAACATTTATAGAACTGAGTCAAATGTATTAAAATGTATTATATTTATTATGCATTATTATATTATTAAAATTTATTGTTTTTATTATGTTCCAATTGATAAATGATCAAAATATGTGAAAACTTTTCAGATGAAATAATCAAAGCTATCTATAGCCATATGAAAGAAAATTCTCTAACTCAATATTGATTAGAAAGATGCAAGTCAAAACAATTCTGGGGTACTACCTCCTATCTTTTCAATTGGGTAATAGGACAGCAAAGGAAAATGACAAATGTTGTAGGGATAGTGGGAAAATGAGACATGAATGCACTGTTGGTCAAGTTGTAAACAGATTCAAACTTTCCATAGAACAATTTGGAACTATGGCCAAAGGGCCATAAACCCATGCTTATTCTTTGACCTAGGAATACCACTATTAGGTCAGTATTGAAAAATGATATAAAAACAAAAAGCTAAAGATCCTATATTTAGAAAAAATATTTATAGCAGCCCTTTTCCTGTGCAAAGATTTCAAAATTAAGGAGATGACTATCAATTAGGGAATGGGCGAACACATTGTTTAATGAGATTATGATGGAATACTATTGTGCTATAAGAAATGATAAGTACGATTCTATCAGAAAAACCTGGAAAGACTTACATGAGTTGATGCAAAGTGAAATGTACTGTATATAAAATAACAGCAATATTGTGAGAAGATCCGCTGTGAACGACTTAGCTATTCTCAGCAAGACAATGATCCAAGACAACTCTGAAAGACTTATGAAAAGTTTCTCTCTCTCTCTCTCTCTATCTCTCTATCTCTCTATCTTTCACCCTTTGTCACTCACAGGAGAAAAACATACTCAATCTGACTTTTACTTGGTATGTTAACATCTGTGTAACTTTTCTGATTTCTGTTTGCTATCACTTTGAATAAATGAGTTTATTTGCTATTTGATCTTCTCTGTATACAATATTTGTGTAATTGGCTTTTGGTGGTTAAGGCTTGGATAGAACTTGGGTTATTCTATCCCCATTAAAGAACAGCAATCAAGACCAGAGATGGAACCTAAAATATTTTTCCAAGATTAACAATATTTAGACGTCAGATAGAGAATATTCTAGCCTAATACTCTTT
The DNA here is from genome assembly GCF_019393635.1 of Dromiciops gliroides. Taxonomy (NCBI): domain Eukaryota; kingdom Metazoa; phylum Chordata; class Mammalia; order Microbiotheria; family Microbiotheriidae; genus Dromiciops; species Dromiciops gliroides. Next base: position 453,049,409 of record NC_057862.1, on the reverse strand, counting down.
CATTAAAGAGATCATAGTGGCCAGCTTCTAGTTCTGATCTTCTGCTTTCCCTCCTGGAAGAAATCACAGTTGCCCTTGAAGAAGGGGGATGGAAGAGACATTGGTTTATGTTTCCCTTACTGCCACATCTAGGCAATTCGCTATAGATATACATAACCAAAGTCAGCAACACAAATATGCACATGCATCTATACCTTACGGAAATATCTACGTATAAGTGTATATATACATGTAGATGCATGTATGTGTATGTGCACATATATGTATATGCATGTTAGTGTGTACATTTATGTGTATATGTGTATGCATATATGTACAATGCTCTAGCATGCATAAGGATATACCGAAAATTGCATGTTTTTATTTGAAAAGTGAAGAATAATTGAATAGAAATGCTTTCTGAAAAGACTTTATGTTGATTCATCACACTATAATTTCAACCTCAATAATGACTCATACAACTTTTTTAAATTTCACATAGATATCACATTTCTGAAAATGTGATAGAACCTAATTAATTTACTCATTAATGACTAAGAATGCTTTTCTTATTCTTTCTTTTGAACTATAATGTTTGCCATTTATTTTAGCACAGCACCAGTCTAGGCTTGGATTATCAGTTTCCTAATTGCATTTGTAAATAAAACTTATGTTCTCTGTAATTAAATACTAGCAATGGGAAACACTGAGACAGAAATAGCCATATTTGACTGATAACTGTGGACACATAAGGTCATACTTGACTACTGCATGTGGTTAGAATTCAATTACTATACTTGCTAGATTTTATCACCAGTCTTTAGATGCTTCCTGCCTTTGCTCCTGAAGCCCCATTCGCCAAATGTTGAATTCTTTCTAGAATTTCCATTTTGATGTCACTTCCAGATCAGCCATGGATTACTCTCTGGACTGCTCCATCTCCATTATACCCGTATTTGTGTACTTTCCTTCCCACTACATTTGCAGCTCCCTTTTATGTGTTGTCTTCATGAAAAAATAGGTTCTTTTTCAGCCAAGCCTGTTTATTTTTGCATTTATTTTCATACTAAATATTTAGCATAATGCCTGACACATAGCAAGTACTTAAACTTTTGAATTGACCTCAATTAATCAGGATATGTGGTGGAAGGAAGAAGAAAGGAAAAGGAAAAAATGAGGAGTGGGAAGAGAGAGAATTAGAGAAAGGTACAAGTTTAAGAATTTTTACTATTTGCCTAGAAAATCTGGTTATTGAAGAAGGAGAAATCAATTTTCCTCTTTTAGTGCAATATAAATTGGAAATAAATTAACATTTATTTGCAAGTTGAAGATCTTCAAGGGTCTCACAGTCATCACTCAGAACTAATTTCTTATTGTCCAATATTAGGATGAATTTGTTGGTGGGGAACTACTTTGTGTGTTTAATTCTTAAAACACTGATTCTTGATATAAGCTTGTTTTCATAATTTGACCTTTTTTAGTCATTTACTTCTGTCTTAAGAAGTTGCCTCATCAAAATGTTAAAAAATAAAACCTACCTATTCTCACATGGTAGAGAGAGACAGGCTTGGAAATCAAATGATCTGTAGATGCTCAATCCAATATGATGCAACAGTTATGAGACCTTGAGCAAGACACTTAAAATCTCAGAGCTTCAGTTTCCTTATCCTTAAATGAAGGTAATAATACTTGCCCTTCCTGACTCATGGAGCAGTTAGAATAATAATACCTCCTAGCACTCTAAGGTTTGCAATGTAAAGTTAGTCACAACAACCTTTTTAGGTTTAAGTAATATTATACCCTTTTTGCAAATGAATAAATTGAAGCTTTGAGATGATAAGCATCATGCAAATGACTGATTACATAACTAATAAATATTAAAGTAGAATTCAAATCCAGGTCTCCTGATTCCAAGTCCAGCACTATAATAAAATAAGTTTACAGTTATTCTTTCACTATAATCCTGGGAGGGAAATAGAAATATTATTATCACTTTCATTTTGTTGAGAGCAAACTGAGACCCGACAAGGTTAATGGTTTATCCAAAGTTACATAGCTATTAATTTATTTAGAAGAGGTTCTTAAACTAGAGTTAGTGCAACTCCAAGAATTCTGTGGAAAGATTTCAGGGAGGGCATGAACTTGGATGGGAAAAAAATACATCTTTATTTCAATAGAATTGGTTGCCTTTGTTTCATTTTATGCACTTAAAAACATTATTCTGGAGAGGGCTTTGTAATACTGACAAATGGTTCCTCTGTGCATGCACATACACACACACACACACACACACACACTCACACAAATGTTAAGAACTCCTGTTATATAACACAGGGAATTGGGTTAGATGACCTGTGTTCAAATTCCTACTCTTCTATTCACTACTTATAAGGGTGGTTCAGATACTTAGCCTCTGGGCCTTACTTTCTTAATCTATAGAATGAGTTTTATCAGAAGACCTCTAAGGTCCAAAGTTTTACCATATGGCCCTAGACATCAGGGCTTGGAGTCATGTCTTCTTGCTCCAAATTCAATTTTGTTTTGTTTTATTTTCCTATATTATGTTTTGTTGATATTTTGTTATTTCTTCTGCTTGGTGAGCATTCATCACATATCTCCTGGACCAGGCCCACCACTTTTCTCTTAGACTTTTTCATTTCATGCCTCCCATGATTCTCCAGTTTCCAACCCAAGGTATGAAAACAATAATCAAATTGATTCTAATCATAATGATGTGCAACTGGTTTAAAAATTATATTAATAGCTAACATTTATATATCACTTTAATGTTTGCAAAATGCTCTACATGTGTATGTCAACTCCTTTGATCCTCAAAATAATGCTGTGGATAAGGATTTATTATTTACAATAAGGAAAAGAGGTAAGGAACAATTAATTCAGTCACTTGAGCAAGCTCACACAGCTAGGAAGTGTCTAAGGCTAGTCAAGGGCACCTAGGTGGCACAGTGAATAGAAAGCTGGGTAGGGAGTCAGTAAGACTCCTCTTCCTGAATTCAAATCTGGCCTCAGATACTTAGTAATCATATGACTATGGGCAAGTCACTAAATCCAGTTTGCCTTAGTTTACTCACCTGTAAAATGATCTGGATGAGGAAATGGCAAACCACTCCAGTATCTTTCCCAAAAACAACCCTAAATGACATTCTAAAGAATCAGACATGAATGAAATGACTGAACAGTGACAAAGGCTGGATTAGAAATAAGGGCTTTCTGCCTTCAAGTCCATACTCTATTCACTGCATCACCAAGTTGCCTGTTATAGCAAAACACTCCCCTCTATCATTTTTCTATATGTGTAATCTTCCCCATTAGAATATAAGTTTTTTGAGGGGAGGGATTGCTTAGCTTGTTAGTATTTGTAGCCCCCCAGGACTCAGTTTAACTCCTGGTAAAAAAGGATTTAAGAAATGCTTTTTTTTTCATTCATTCTGAAATAATGGAGTAATATTCATTTAAAAAGTAGTTTTACATCTTCATTAGTTGGATTCCTGGTAATCAATTTTTATCTATATTTCCATCTTGAAACAGCCTTTATTGAAGAGGTGTGGCCTTCCATGTTAGTTTCAACATTATATTCTAGTTAAGTACACACCTACAATCCTCCTGGGCCCAAAGGAAATGAGAAACTCCCATGTTCTTTCTTCTCTCTTAACCACATTGACCTGAAGAAAGCTTGGAATTGAAGCATTTGATGGCTGGTATGGGGAAATGCCTGCACTGGAACCAAATAGCTGGTCACTTGAGTATAGTTCTCCTTAGCTCTGTGTGGTGTTTTCAGAAAATTACTTTCTTGCAAATGAACTTTGTAGTTGGAAAAAAGGGAGAAAACCCCTATTCAAAGCATCAAAAATGAAAAAGAAGAAAAAAACAACTTAGGCACTCCAGGCATACATTCACTGAGTAGTGTTCAGTGCTCAGACATGGCTTACACCAATGCTATTTTCAAGGCAAATCATAAACAGATGGAAATACAAGCCATGATCAGTCCTTTGATTTTTATCCCCACTTCTTTTGGATGTAATGATTATCCCCCCGGCTTCATTTGCAATAAAATGTTTAAGAGATAGTTTAGAAACACTTATTAAATGTTACTATTGTGATCTATACCCTCACCTGTATTTGGAGGCGTGGTGAACAATTGGAAGACATGTATTACCTGAATGCCATGGAGCTGGGAAACAAGTATGGATCATTCATTTCTTTTATTCTAAGTTAATCATATATAATGCTAACCTGAGGATCATGCTATTCATTCTATTTACTTCTCCAAATATATACAAGGGATAAATAATAACATTGAAAATATCCCCACATTTAAATCATATGTTTCCAGAAATGAGTGGCACATAGGTTACAGACATATGAAAATCAATCAGCAATAATTAAGTAATTATTATATGATAAATACTGTGCTAAGTCCATAGGGTAAAATACAAGGGTAGGCAGTCAATTGAGTAAATCATCTCACCCGAATTAAAACAAGTACCAATAACCTAGCACTCATACTTTTATCAGATGACATCTCTGCTGAATCAATTTACCTGTCTTTAATTCTTTATTTCTATCATCTACCTATTTATCTATCCTATCTATCTATGTACCTGTTTGTCTGTCTATCTATCTATCTCTAATCTCTCCATCTATAGCATTAAATTCACGCATGCTTTGACACACCCTGTGAGTCTTCTATAAATACCAAACTATGAATCCCAATATTCAAGTGACTGAAAAATTGAGAGAGAATAAATTTCTAGCCAAGAGATTGAGAGAAAATCACTGCTGTTGGTTGAGAGATCGAGGAAGAGGAGAAGTCTTGTCTTCCTCCCCTACCCAACTTTGACCAGAATCAATCTTATAAAATTCAAAAGTTCAGATGATTTGTGCTTCTCATCAGGACATCTGGAACAGCAACAACTAATAGCACCTGCACTGAACATCAAGGATAGCTAGACACTGAGGAAAAGCAGCTTCAGGCCTATAAAAGGTATCCTGCAAAAAAATGACACCATGCCTAATGGTAACTTCATTAGGGTCCCACATATAAAATGACTTCCAGTAAAATGAATAATGAATTGCTTCCTTACCTCATCTCCAAACATAAACCCACTTTCCCCTCTACTCTGTATGTACTTGTGGGAGAGTATGACCCTAGTTTTAGGGCACTCTTTAGTCATAATGTACCACCTTAGGAAATAACCATTGTTAAAAGATAATTAAGTATAATTACTTAAATAAAAATAAATAGGAAAACATGCAATTACTCAACTTAATATCACTCTAGTACCTCCTGAGAGGATCACCTTTTGTTTACTCAACTTATCAGTCTGATCGAGATGGTAAACCCCAGAAACTCATAGAAAAGTAAAACAAGAATTGCTCCATGCTTTTAAGGAATTTATGGCCTAATTAGGAAGAGAACATGTACAAAAAGGTTTAAGCAAAATTCATTTGAAGTAAATCCCAGGTAACCTCAGGATGGTGAAGACACTACCACTCGGGGGGAAATGAAAGATATTTTACATAATAGCGTCTGAGATAAGGTTTTAGAAAAATAATGTTGCAATTAATAGAAAAAGTTTCAAAACTTCAATTCATCTGTGGCCTCATCAATATGGATATTCCCTCCAGTAATGCAGATTGCAATCCATCTATACCTTATTCTCTGCAACTTCCCGACATTTCCTTTCAAAAATTATCTCTAGAGAACACACCATAATGGACATCAAATACTAATGTTGACAAGAAACCCATTGTTATTAATAACCCTAATTCACACATATTTAGGATAGAACTTTATACTTTATGAGGCACTTTAAAATTTTGATATTTCACATGATACTCATACCAACCCTATATGGTAAGATTGTTTACATCATTACTCCCTTATTTTACATTGAGGAATTTTAAATTTAGAAAGGAGATCAAGTGATTTGCCAGCATTATATTACTATTACATGTCTGAAATGGAATCTGAACCTAGGACTTCCTAACTGCAAGTCCAGAATTCTATATCAAACACTGAATATGTGGGTGTCTATGTCTTTATTGTTGCTATAAAAATTATTGGGAAGCTAGGTGGTGCAGTGGATAGATGCTAAGCCTAGAGTCAGGAAGAATCATTTCTGTGGTTTCAAATCTAATCTTAGACACATACTAACTATATGACCCTGGGCAAGTTACTAAACCCTGTTTGCCTCAGTTCCTCATCTGTAAAATGAGCTGCAGAAGAAAATGGTAAACTACTTCAATATCTTGACCAATAAAACCCCAAACGGAGCCATGAAGAGTTGACCATGACTGAAAAACAACTGAACAGAATGGAACATAGAGAAGCATACCTTCAATTTTTACATTTACATGTTTGTACTTAGCAATAAATTTCTTGCAAATCTGTATGTGTATAACCAAAGAATGCTCTTTTTATTCACACTAAAATATGTCTATTTGATGGGGCTTAGTCATTGCAGAATCCTCTTGTCTTAAAGATCTTAAAAGTTTCTGGCTGGGAAGGGATAATCAGTGCTAACCACAAATTCCTTCCTGGAGCATGTTATTACTTATTCTTACATTGAAATGGCAAGAAATACATATTCACATAGACCCGTAGACTTGTACATAGTCTTTTTGGGTTATTGTCTAAAAGAGAGATTCTTGAATAACCTCATAAAAGCTTTCTGACACAATAACAAGTTAAATTCTTCAGAAAACAGTTTGGCCTCTGAAACAATCACTAGCAAAACGACAGAAGTAATCAGCCCAAGGAAGATGATTCATGATCTTCCACACCTGTTACCATGGGGAAATTGTTGGCAACAATTACACTCTGTCAGTTATTTGGAGTCTCCCTTCTTATATACCAATTAGTTAAAAAATAGGCTCTTTGGATTGGTGGAAAGCGGAGCTCAGGGTCTTCCACATTAAATCATTGGTGGTTATACATGGACACATGGTACAATAACTAGATAATTAGGCAGAAATAACTATTTAGAAAGAGTCAGTGTTGCTGCTCCAGGTTAGTTCCTAAAGGGAGTGGTTTCAATATTACTGCCACATTAGTGTTGGATGAAAAAAAAGCCAGCACTTACATGGAGTGGATAAGATTTTGTCTACTTGTGCACACAGAAGTAAAAAACTGAGGCATTTTCTAAAGAATCTATGGAAAAAATAGAGGGATTTTGGGGGAAGAGAGAGACTTTGTATTATTGTGATGACATCTCCAGTTCTCCATTGCTCTTTGCAATAGAGTTTTTCTTGTAATGACAGGCAAAGCTTCCAGCAAGAATGATTGTATTCCTGTTACACATGGAAAGTACTTAATTAAGCCAATTACCTGGATTATTCTGGTCCAACTTGGTTGAATTTTGTGGTCTTCAGAGTCAGAATTAATCTTTGGCTTTAGTTCACCACTTTTGATATTAAGATTCCACCTTGGGGCAGCTAGGTGGTGCAGTGGATAGGGCACTGGCCCTGGAGTCAGGAGTACCTGAGTTCAAATCTGGCCTCAGACACTTGACACTTACTAGCTGTGTGACCCTGGGCAAGTCACTTAACCCCCACTGCCCCACAAAAAAAATAATAATCCACCTTTTATTATTATTACATAAACAATATTATGTTATTTTGTTTAGGGAACAGAAATAGCAGTCAACAAATCCTGACAAAATTTGTTTCATGTTGTAACACACTAGGTGGACATTTACATTTTCACATTTCAGTCAAATGGAAATGATCTTTAGGTACATTTTCCAATCTTCCAGTGGTCCTTTATGCCTTTTATTTTGCTCCAAACTTGTGGAGATCCCATTGAAGATACTCCCTCTATCAATACATATCTGCAACCATCCTACAATTTAGAGTATTAGAGAATTGCCTAGAAACCTTCCTATGCAAAATGGGGGGGGGAATTCAGATCATAAACTAATATAATGTAGATTTTACATAAATTTCCCCAACATCTCCCTTTGTACTCCATTGGGCACCAAAAGGGTAAATTAGAAACTGTGATGGTCTCCAACAGTGATTGCTCATGAAACTATAGGCAAATAGAATTGGACAACCTGTTTTCCTCCTTTGAAATTTAAGTGACTTACCAGTTCATTGATAACTCCCTTCATCTAATAAATCTTTCAATAGAAGAAATATATTGGCATGCCATAAAATTGTTACTTGTGACATCTGATAACCAAGTATTCTGGCCTTTTAGGAAGGTTCATCATTATAATCAGACAGTGTTTAGAGTGAGGATGATTATCAGCTAAATAAACCACATATGCCTTAATGTCCTCTATATGGCATAAAACTTTTTTTTTCTTTTTAAAAAACAGGAATGGAAATATTTTCACATTTTTCCCTTTCTGTAATAAAAGTCAGAAAGACCTCATAAGATAGCATGCAGATCCCAGGAGCAAGGATGGAGGTTGTGGGGAGAGATTTGTGAGAGCAAGATAACCTGGGGAGTGGGACACTGAGAAAGGAATTGAAAAAAGATATATAAATAGCATATATTGGATTTTTTTATGCCTTGGGGAGGCATAGGGAAGGGAAGGTGGGAGAAAATGTGGAACTAAAAATCCTATGAAAACAAATGTTGGAAACTGTTTTTACATGCAATTTGTAAATAATAAAATGCTTTTATGATAAAAAAGATACATGAGATCCATCAACAAAACAATATCTACTGAGAGTCAGCTTTGTGTCAGACACCATGCTAGGTGCTAAGGATACGAAGAAAGAAAATGCTCCCTGTCCTCAAAGAGCTTATCTTCTATTGGGGAAATTGCAAATATAAGTTTTAATAAATAATGATAATTATATCAACAAGGATAATAAAACATTTATATGATGCTTTTAGATTTGCAAAGTGCTGTATGTGGGTTAGCTCATTTGATCCTTACAACTCTGGGACACAGGTGACATTTTTTTTCCATTTTACAGATGAGAAAACTGAGGCAAATAGAATTTAAGTAATTTACCCAGAGTCATATAGCTTGCAAATGTCTAAGGCAAACTTTGAACTCAAGTCTTCTAGATTCCAAGTCCTGCACCCTATCCACTGTGCCATCTAACTATTCCAATACATGTATATGTGTAACAACAACAACAACTAGTATTTATATAGTTCTCTAAAGTTTGCAAAGGGCTTTATATATGTCATCTCATTTGATTCTCAAAACCTTTTGATTAATTTAAAATAACAACAACAATAATAATAATAACCAAAAAGTGTTTTTACAGGAATAGCAGAGTTTTTACTTTTTAATGTAGATAATATTATTTTTTGCATTTCACAGATGATGAAACTAAGGTCGAGAGTGGGATTAAGTGACTTGTCCAGGGTTACATATATAGTATTTGAAACTGAATGTGAACTAAGGTGTCCTTTATTACAAGTCCAAGATTCTAATACACCATCTAGCTGCATCTTTTTTGCTTGTTTGTTTTGTTGATAAAAGTTTTTTGTTATTTTCCATTTACATATGAGGATAGTTTTCAACATTTGTTTTCATAGGATTTTTAGTTCCAAAGTTTTCTACCACCCTCCTTTCCCTCCCTCCTCTCCAAGAAAGAAATCAAATTGATATAGGTTATATATGTGCAATCCCATATATAACCTGCCTGCATTGGTCATATTGTGAAAGAAGAATCAGAGCATAAGAGGAAAACCTCAACAAAGAAGGAAAAAAACAGCCCAAAAGTAGAAACAGTATGGTACAATCTGTGTTCATAATCCACAGTTCTTTTTTTCTGGATGTTGAGAACATTTTCTATAATGAAGTTCTTTGAAATTGTTTTTTATTATTGCAGTGCTAGAAAAGAGCCAAGTCTATCACCACTGTTCATCACACAATGTTCATGTTATTTGTACAATGTTCTCCTGGTTCTGCTTCTCTCAGTTAGCATCAGTTCACATCTTTCCTTCCAGGTTTCTCTGACCTCCTCCTGCTCATCATTATTTTTCACATTGATTTTTTAAAAACTTTGTGTTCTAAATTTTCTTCCTCCCTCTCTTCTCAACCCTACCTATGAAATCAAGCAATTCAATATAAGTCATACATATGCAGTTATGCAAAACATCTTCACATTAGCCAGGTTGTGAAAGAAAACAGACAAAATAACTTTAGAAAGAGGAGCTAACAAATAAAATTATACTTCAATCTGTATTCAGATAATATCAGTTCTTCCTCTGTTGATACTTTGTATTTTTTCATATTTCCTTGTGATAGTATCCTGCTCATAATTTCTTTCACAGTTATTATGGCTAATTGTATTATCCTCCATCTTATTCCCTTCTATTGATATTTACTGATTTTCTATCTTCATTCAACCTATCCCTCCTCAAAAGTGTTTTGCTTTTTGCTGCCCCTCCACCAATCTGCTCTTCCTTCCTTCCTTTGCCTCTCCAGCCTCCATCTCCTTCCCCTCCCACTTTCCCTCAGGGCACAATATAGTACTATACCCACTTCAGTGTGTATGTTATTCCCTCTTTGAGCCAATTCTGATGAGAGTAAGGTTCACTAACTCCCCTACTCTTTCCCATATTCTCCTCCATTCCATAAGCTTTTTCTTATTTCTTTTATGTGAGCTACTTTCCCCCAGTCCACCTCTCCCTTTACCTACCTTCCAGTTCATTCTTCTTACCCCTTAACTTTATTTTAAGCATGTCATCATGACTCAGCTGGGTGACACAGTGGACAAAGCACCAGACCTGGATCCAGGAGAACCCAAGCCCATATGTGGCCCCACACATAAGCCACCCCAACCTGCCTGCTCTATTCCCCTCCCCTCCACAGGCTTTTTTCTTGTTTCCTTCATGTGAGCTACCTCTCCCCTCTCCCCTCTCCCCTCCCCCAGTCTATTCCTCCTACCCCTCACCCCTATTTTAAAGATATCATCATGGGTTAGCTAGGTGGCACAGTAGACAAAGCACCAGCCCTGGGCCCAGGAGGCCCAGAGCACAAATCTGGCCCCAGACACAAGACAACATACACTGTTTGCTCCACAAAGGACAAGGATACACAAAAAATAAATGCTTTACAAATACCATCCCTTCATATACAGTTCATACCTGTGTCCTCTGTGTATTGCTTATTGAAAAAGTTCTTATGAGTTGGGAGTATTATTTTCTCATGTATGACTGTAAAAACTTTAACCTTTTAATGTCCCTCATGATTTCTTTTTCTTGTTTACCTTTTTTATTATTCTCCAGGGTCTTGTATTTGAAAGTCAAATTTTCTATTCAGTTCAGGTCTTTTCATCACAAATGACTGAAAGACCTCTTTATCATTAAAATCCCATTTTTTCCTCTGAAAGATTACGATAAGTTTTGCTGGGTACATGATGTTTGGCTGTAGTCCCAGTTCCTTTGCCCTCTGGAATATCATAGTCCATGCCCTCTGGTCCTTTAATGGAGAAGCTTCTAGATCTTGCTATATCCTTATTGGAGCTCCACAGTATTTTAATTCCTTTTTTCGAGCTTCTTGCAATATTTCCTCCTTGACCTGGGAGTTCTGGAATTTGGCTATAATATTCCTGGAGGTTTTCCTTTTGGGATCTCTTTCAAGAGTGATCTGTGGATTCTTTCACCTTCTATTTTAGCTTCTGCTTCTAGAATATCAGGGCAATTTTCCCTCACAATCCCTTGGGGGGTGGTGTCTAAGCTTTTGTTTTGGTCATGGTTTTCAGGTAGTCCAATGATTTTCAGATTATCTCTCCTGGATTTATTTTCTAGGTCAGCTGTTTTTCAAAGTAGATATTTCATATTGCCCTCTATTTTTTCATTCAATTGGATTTGCTTTACTGTGTCTTAGTTTCTCATATGGTCACTACCTTCCATTTGTTCAATCCTAATTCTTAGACAGTTATTTTCATCAGACAGTTTTTAAATCTCCTCGTCCATTTGGCTTTTCAAACTGTTGACTTTTTTTCTCATGACTGCTGCATCACTCTCATTTCTCTTTCCATTCTTTCCTCCCTATCTCTCCATCTTCCTTCTATCTTTCCTACTTTCTCTTCAATGTCCCTTTTGAGAGCTTCCATGGCCTGAGGCCAGTTCATATTTTTCTTGCAAGTTTGGAATGTAGGATCCCTGTTGTTGATTTCTTCATCTGATGGTGCCCCTTGATCTTCCTTGTCACTGAAGAAGCTTTCTATACTTCTGAATTTACTTTGCTTGCTCATCTTTTACTTGACTTTAAACTCTCCACTGGGGGACCATGCTTTTTGTTTCCACTACTCTCCCCAGATTCTGAGGGTCCTAGGTGTTTTGGTTTGAGGAAGGGGAGGTTTTACTCTTGCCTGCTCTGTTCTCTGGTCTGAAGATAATCTCAAGCCTACGTACTAAACAACCAACCAGCAAAGCTTCTGTGGTGTGGTTCTTAGCTTTGACATATCTGTGCCCCTCCCCCACCTGAGCCTCCTGCCACTCAGGATCTCTTCCTGGTTCCCTGCTGGGATGGGACACCCAAATTCCTCCCTATGTCCTGCTGCTACCCCTGAACTTACTCCCTGTCCAGCTGTTCAACCCTCTTACCTGACTGCACGCTCAATTCTAGAAGACGCCAGTGCTGTAGCTGATTCAGAGGCTCTGGGTTAAATTCCTCTGGTTGTGTGGATAGGGTCTCTCTCGGCTCAATCACTTGGTTGGACTTGACTCGCAGCCCAGCACCACCTCCTGTAAACTAACTATAGCTGGAGAATAATCTCAGCTCATATTTTTGTGTGTTTTTCTGCTCCAGGGTTTCTTTTATTGCTGTTTTTTGGGTAATTCTATCAGGAGCTTTGTGTGTTTAATGTCTTTCCTCAGCCATCTTGGCTCTGCCCCCTTTGCTTTATTTCTAATGGAGTTCCTTTGTTAGCTTTTGATGCTGTTCTAAGTCTGGCAGGAAGAAAATACATAAAGATGCTATAGAAGTGATCAAATCTCATAGGCCTACTGATGCAGCTTAGACCAACTCCCAACCCCTCCCTTTATTCCCATAGTTGTTTCACACAAACACATGCACACACAAACACACACACACATGCACATACCATTTAGTTATTGGTTAATTATTTATTCATCAGAAAAAAATTCTGGTTAGGTTAGACTTGACCTAGAAATGAAAGAATAAGTTCAGTGATAGAGATTCCCCTAAGGTTTCTGGACCAGGACCAGCATTGATACTCAAACCTTTCATCAGTGACTTTGTTTCTATACCCTTTTTGGCTTGACTGTGACTTCAATTTTCTCCTTGGAGATCGATCTGAGAAATGTAACTCATGGAAAGAACCTTGGTCTGTTGGTCATCCATAAAGCCTCTCAGAAACATGAAGAAACAATACTGGGAGTTGTATTTATTCTAATAGGGTGTTGTTTAAGCATTCAGTGTGATTTTCTTTCCTGCCTGTTAACAACAGCTGCTATATGCACACTCGCACATGCATGCACGTGCATACACACAAGCACCAATTATCTCTTTGCAAAGCCTTCATCAAGGGAGCCAATTAAAAACACTCCATTTTTTAATATTCCTTATTAATTATAAATACATTTAGCAAGTGTGTATAAGTGTAATTAAATGACCAGCTATTCTTACAAGCCCAGTCAGACTGATTCTTTTCTAGAATGGATTGTTCATTTCAGCCAGTCAGGCACTTCCATATAGTCAACTTGTTTAAATTATGTTTTGTTTTGCTGTCTATATAACTTGGATTTCTAGCCAAGCCTTAAGTATTTTGCACAAGACTCTCCTACGCAGAAGGAAGACTAAATCTACATCTGTAGGTCTTTGTTGTTGTTGTTATTTTAATGCTGATGAACTCACTCTATTAAAATTCTTTCCCTGTGCCTATTGATTGTCTGGAGGTGGTTCTGGGATTTTATAGGCCATGCCAGGAGGGTATAAGCTGTGGTTAATCCTATAAAGACAGATGGAACCAGTAAAGCCTAGATGTTTTGTTTGAGGACCTGTAGATAGGTACAAGGAAGACTCATCACTATGGAGGACACAATAATGATAACATTTTCAGAGACTCTCTCCTAGGTTGCAGAGGTGCTAAGATCTAAAGTAGTGAAAGGACTATATGCCTTGATGAAATTACCATTCCTTGAATCATAAGATCATAGAGCTAGGGCTAGAAGGAAACTCAGAGATTATTGGTTTTAACCCCCTCATTGTTCAGATGAGAAAATTAAGGTCCAGGAGGGTTAAATGGAGGAGTATGTTAGTAAATGTTGAACAACTGGCTTTTCCCAAAAATGTATACACAGGGTAGACTTTTAAGTTTATTCTGCATTAGTTTTCTCCTTCACTTTCTTAAGTACAGGCAAATAAAACAGTAATAAATCCCTGACTGGTAGCATTTGCCAATTTCCAAGATATAAATGCTCACACTGAAAATTTAACAATTAGCTCTCATGAGCCACTCCAGGATGCTGCTAGTTAAGGGACAATGCCTTGGAGTGAGTGGCAGTGGCAGGATTGGAACCTAGATGTTCAGACTCCAAAGCCAGTATTCATCATACTGCATATCAGTATTGAAGAAGCACTGAATTTGCCAAGTGTTTTGGTGCCAGGTAGAGACAACCATAGACAAAAGTACCTGTATATTTGGTGAACTTGTATGATCCCTCTCTACTGATAAAGAAAAAAAGTACTCATTTAGCAATTACCTTTAGCTTAGTTGAAAAGCACTCTAGTTGGAAACAACTTCCTTTGAAGGCAAAAGGAAATATTTAGGGTATAAAAATTGTGAATTCATGATTATGATTAAGGAAAAAGAAATAAATCCCCAGGGTAAAACATAGACCTGTTAAAGGACACTAAATATGTTAACCTGGCACCTATCAAAACATCTTTTACCTAGTAGGAATTTAATTAATGATCATTTAATTGAAGTTCTATTAAAAGGCAGGTGTTATGGTAGAAAGAGAATTGGACTTGGGAGTCTGAGGACTTGGTCCAAGTTCTAGCCTGGATACTTCAGTCTCTCTTAGTCTTACTTTCTCCATCTGTTAAAGGAAGATCATAGGATTTTACACCTGGAGGGGATCTCTTAGGTCATCTATTCCAACTCCTCTTTTCACAAATGAAGAAACTGATGCCGATGAAGGCAAAGTGCTTTGCTCAAGGTGACTTGGACAATCATAACAATTCCTAATCACAGGTTTTATTGGTTCATAAGGAAAAACCTTCAGTCAAAAAGAAAGGTTTACCTCCAATACCACCCATCTCCTCAACTAATATGCTCTTTATGGGGCTGGGACTGTGGCAAAAGAGAGAGCTGGGCTAAATCATAGAGAAAATCATATTAGCTAAGCTCTGGATCCCTATTAGGTCAGTGTTAGGTTCTACAAGGTGTTTTCACATACTGATGATCTCACAAAAGTCACATGAGGTAGGTAATGCAGGTACCTATAGTTCTTATTTAAATAAATGTACACAGCTCTTATGATTGGTCTCAAGAAATTGGCCCAAAGCAATTATTTCCGTGAAGATATCTTATATACTTGACCCTCTGACTATATACAAGGTTTCAGAAAAGTATCAGAGCAATTTTAAGATGTTGAAACATAAATATTTATAAATACCTATTATGTGCTATGATAATGTTTTAAGCTATTAAAGTTTAAAACTGCTCTTAGACTTTTGGGACACTTGTTTTGTTTTGTCAATGCCAATAAAAGCCATTTGGTGGTATGTTTTTACATATATACATATGCATATTCATGCACATATGAACAAGTGGTCCCACTGTGGACCCAACTGGCCAGCTCCATTTGAGCAACTCATCTCCTTCCTCCTTTACCTCCCCTCCTCTCCTCTAGCCTTCTTCCGTTTCCCTATAGAGAATCAAACCCTTACCTGCCAGCATTCTGTCCAAAGGAATATAAGATTTATTGCCCAAGACTCAGAAGATGTCTTTGGGTTTACAACCTAGATTTCTTTTAAAGACCCCTCCTTAAACCCAAATAACTTTGGATCTCCTTGATATAGGTCTCCACCAAAGTCTCCTTTGGCCATGGTTTGACCTCTTGACGGCTCAAACTTGGTTTTCATATCAATTGTTTCTATTTTGACCAGAAATACTGAGGGACTTCTGCCCTTCCGAGGTTTATTTTTTTATTTATTTTTATTTTTGACTAGGTAAAGGAGGTCATTCTTTGCCTCACTTCTTACCTAGTCTTAATCACTGAATGGGTATTGTTTCAGGCAAACTGAGACCCTGAAAGACATTAACTTCAAAAGCCCAAGTCTCCCATGATATCCAGGACCATGTCCAGCCCACCTGATGTGTATCTCCTCAATAGGCTCTGGAGGAGAGAAAGAGGTTGGTGATTTTGCACAGCCCTCTCACACTTAAATCCAAATCACTGCAAGTCATGATATCACCTTCCCAATGTTATGGTCCTCTTCAAGAATGAAGGACAAACAACAACAATGGACACACACGTATATAAAAGCAATTTTATATGTGTATATGTCTTTGAATGTATTTGTATTCAGCATGCATAGACAAATACAATTTGTACTTTTCCCATTGGATGAGATTTCAGCAGCAGTAGCAGGAGGAAGAATAATGTTGCTTGCTTATTGCTTCCTTTTGTAGTCTGAGCCCAAATCAAAATAACCAGGCTGCCTCCTGCTATGTAGATAGGATTTTAATTCAGTAAAATGTACATGGGAAATCCAAAGGTGGCCTTATGTTTTCAACAGTGACATTACACACATGAAATCTTGTCTGATATTGACAGAAAGTTAAAGTACCAAAGGAAAGAGGTTTTTGGAAGCAGGAGATAAAATTCTGAAATAATGCATTATCTGAGAGGCAAAAACTCAATACTCCAAGATGTGAATAGGGAATAGTCCCTGATTAACATGTCTACTGTATGTCATTCATATAGCCTCTGGATTGCAGCTGACAGATCATTTACTGGTATTATAAGAGAATTGTTCAAATGAGGATTCTGATTTGACTACAGGAATTTATAGCTTTTCGTTTTCCACTCACAGACAGATGATATAGGGAATGCATTTTCTATCTAGTGTTACTAAAGGCCCAGGACATTAGAAATGCTGAGATCTGCCCATGGGGGCAGAGTGATGTAGCTGAAGCAATTACCACAGGAATCTCGATCCCCAGATCATTTTAATCTGAGGCATCTACATATTTATGGCAAAGGGGAGGTTTTTGGTTTTTCTTTTGTTTGTTGGGGAGGGAAGGAGGCTTGATTTATAAGTTGGTTAAAGCTTTATGTTAAGCAATACCAATTCACGGAAAATTTCAAAAGTAAAATGTCCTAGAATGATAGAGAGGAATTCTGTACCAAGGGATCTTAGCCTGTGCTTATGTGATGGCAACTTACTTCTAAAGAAAGAAACAGGCCTTTTTTATATTCAAACTTTTACAGAAGCTTCCATTTTTCTTGTCCCTTTTTGAACTTTGCTGACCATTTTGTCATGTTTAGCAATGTCCCTTAGAAACTTGCCATTACTTCAACAAATCTTTAGATATTTAGATGATAACTTTTATTTGTTAGAGGGCAGTGCTTTTGCTTAGGAAATTTTTGTGGCTCCCCATTGCCACCAGGAGGAAAGTGAGACCCTTTAGTTTGGCATTCAAGGACATTCAAAAATGTCTCCAACCTATCTTCCCAGCCTTTTTTGTACTGCTCCCCTACAGCCAGACTTGCCTGATAGCCATTCTCTGATTCCTCCTGGTTTTCCAAAGTCCTGTGAACATTTTCACAGACCATTTCCCATACTTGGCACAGACTCTGGTCATTCTTCTTGCTTGATGAAATCTTTTTATTTTTTCAGGGACTAATTCAGGTATGACCTCTTCTAAAGAATATTTTTGTCTTCCTTTCTAATTAACCCCTACATAGAAATGATACCTTCTCATCCCACTTTGTTGGCCCTCCTTTTTCCAACAATCATATCTTAATAGATTATAATTATTTATATAAATATCTTATGCCTCTACTAGACCATCATCTCCTTGAGTTCAGGGCCTTTGGGTTTTTTTTCTTCTTCACATACCTAATATCCAATGCTTTGCACACAAGTAGCTATTTTAAAGAAATGGACAAATCTGAATTGAATGTTATAATTCTATTTAACACATCAATAAATATTTATTAAATGCTTATTATGGATTTTAGCACTGTAGTAGGTGCTGGATTTGCAAAGACAAAAGCAAAACCATCCCTGACCTTGAGGAAGAGATAAAACAATCTCTCTACTGGGGAAGGGATAATAAAAATATTTACAGTGGAGAAGATCAGAAAAGGATACTTGGTATACAAGTACAAGTTGTCTCTTGAAGGAGACTAATACCCAAAAGGCAGAGATGATGAGGGAGTATATTTCAGATGAGGAGGATGACCAGTGCAAATGCATGGAGAAAGGAAATGGAATATCAAATCTGATGAAAAATGACTAATTCAATTTGGCTGGAACAGGTTATGTGAAGGGAATAAAGTATGGGGCAACTAGGGGGCACAGTGGATAAAGCACCAACCCTGCATTGAGGAGGACCTGAGTTCAAATCTGAACTCAGAAACTTGACACTTATTAGTCATGTGACCATGAGCAAGTCATTTACCCCTCATTTCCCCACAAAAAAGGGAATAACATGAAAAAAGGCATGAAGGGAAGGTTGAAACAAGATATTAGAGGACCTTTAATTTTAGGGGAAACAGTTTGCAATTTATCCTATAGGTATTAGAGATTTGTAGAAGGTTTTCAGGTAGAGTCTAGACATTGTCATATATATGCTTTGAAAAAATATTTTGGCAGCAGTGGAGAGGACAGATGCAAGAGAGAAGAGTCTGGAAGTGGGGAAGATAAGTGGTAGGTTATTATAATATTCCATATAATAGGAGTGAGGGCCTGACTTTAGGTAGGGACTTTGTGATTATAGAAAAGGGTTAAGGACGGTGCTATAGAAAGCAAGACATGTTAGGGAAATAAACTGACAAAGCTGGGTAACTCTATGAATATGGGGAATGTGGAAGAAATATAACTAAACAATAGCACTATCAGACACCTGATACTGCAAATGATGAAGGGAACAGAATTAATTGGTTCAGTGTAAACCATAGTCATTCCAAAGTAGGAAACCATTCACTAGGTAATGGCTAAACATATTGTATAAAAACTATTGTGAAGAAACACTCTTCACTCTGGAGAGAGAGAGATGAAGTGACTATAGAGGTGAGGGGTGGCATACTATATAAACTATGTCCTTTTTTTGCAGGTGATTCTTGCTTAACTATTTTTCATTCTTGTAAGGGAAAATTCAATGGGAGAGAGAAGGGATATTGTGAAATGGTTATGGTATACGAAAATAAAGAAATCAGTAAAACTTTTAAAATAGTATAGTTTCAGCTGTTGGCTTTTCCTTTAGTTCTTTTGAGCAAAATATTTATAAGAAGGAAAAATATAGTCCTATTACCTTGGACTCCAATTTTTAATTTGCCTAGTTATAATGCTGAGTCTACTTAGTTACTGTATATGTGGCAAAAGTCTTAGCGAACCTTTTTCTAGAAATCATAATGATAATGGAATTATCTCAGATGGTCACATATAATTGTTCATAAGGGGGACTGAGTAGTTTAAAAGCACAGATACCTCAGGGCAACCAATAACTAGTATCAGAAAATCATTTCCAAGGAACTGTCCTACTAATAATGGCTCAATAAAGTTGCTTTCGTATATGAAAACTTGTTTTATAAGAAAAAAAGACTACACCAGGGAGAAACTTCCTTAGAAAGTCTGCATCTACTCAGCACAAAATGAAATTGAAGTTTGTAATGATTCAGGTAATTTGGTCAATGTAGCAACCTATTCATACTTTTTAGTCTATCCTCTCAGAAATTATGTAAATAAGTTTTAGATTAACATTGTATTATCATTTTGGGTAACCCGACTGAATTCTTGATGCCTAAAGAACCAAGCTAACATCATTGTTGCAAGACCCAAATGAAATAATGTCTAGTGCTTTGTAAATATGCAATACATTACACTTATGAGACTAACGATAAGACTGGCCTAGTGTTTACTTCCTAGGGTGTGTATAAACAGCCTTAATGTCAATAATGTCTCAACATTTTTTCCACCTTATTGTTCTTGGCAGAAAAGAAGTGACCACAATTATAAACTCAACCATTTACTAAAAGTCTGTCATCATGGTTGTTTAGATGGCTAATTGCTTTCCACTAATATGTACTAAAACTGTTACAAGCCACTTTTGCCAAGCTAATTTAGGAAGCATATATTACAAAGACCAGGTAATTTAAGAGCATCATTCTAATTACCATCTTTCATTATTCCTATAACAAACAATGTAATTGTTATGGGCTTAGCCTACCTACAGATAAGCCTTTAGGCAAGCCATGAGCATTCAGGATTTGAGCTGAACCTTTTCTCCCTGCCCAGGCTTATTATTATGTACAAAGGTGCAGAGAAGAACAAAACTTATGGGTGTGTGTGTGTATGTGTTTCCCTGAAACATAATTTATCAGGATTTGTCCTTGGAGAACCAGGCATAATTGCAAAAACCCTAACAAATAAAAGAAGAAATCTGTCACATCCTGTTTTTATCAACTTCATTTTGAAAGCTTTCAATGTACAGCCTCTTTTATTAAATGCTTTTATGCATATATTCCCATACAAGACAGAAAGACACATGAGTGCTATCCACTGCATCTAGGGTCGTCAGTTAGAGCTGCTACTTCAATTAAATTTAATTACCTTCCACTTCATCTGGAAAAACAAGAAAAGAGTCCATAAACTTTATTTTAATTTTAAACTGAATGCATTGTCTCAAAACTGAAGGGCCTATAAAAGACATGATCAAGAGTTTCTGCAAGAAGTAAGGCCTATCACTGAAAGAATGAAAGTAATTGATGACTAACGGGGAGTATAGTAAATACCATCAAGGAAACTGTCCAATATTTCCCTCTATCTTCACTATTGAAATCTAGGTGCAAAGCTTAAGGTGGGGGCAAAAGAGTTAGGAAAGGGAGGTGGACAGGAAACACAGTACTTTATCAGTACTGTTTTCAATTATATTATAAAAAAGACTGGGGTATCTAGTCAGTGAAGACAATAATAGTCCTATTTAGTTTGACCTGATGAGGTAACTGAAAATATAGTAGAAAGATGAAGAGATTTAGAGACATGGGTTTATATTTTAACTCCCATGGACATCTCCCAAAGTTTCAATATTCTTACCTCTAAAATGGAGATAATATGTCACACTTTCATTTTTTACCTCACACAATTATTGTGAAGGAAATCCTTTGTAAGCCTCACATATTTTTTAAAAGTCCAACAGGCTCATGACTTTTGTTACATGCCAAAAATAGAATATTAAATAAATTAATAATAATCAAACAGGATTCCAAGTCTTGTTGCAATTTGAAGTTTAAAAAGCTTAAACTGCACCAAGATCTATGAGATTCCCTGTGTAGTACTTTAAAGTTTAAAAAATGTTCTAAATACATTATTTCATTTAAACCTTGTAACAATGACATATTATTTGTACTATAAATATTATGATCCCCGTTTTTTTACAGATGAGGAAACTGAAGCTCAGAGGGTTTTAAATGACTAAGCCATACCCACCCAGGTGTTTCAGGTAGAATTTGAATTTATGTCTTCTTTATTTCGTTTTATCTATAGAAATATTGACATCATTAATACATTGAATTTACAGCAACTCTGTGAAATGAGTAGAATTTTCTTTTTTGTTGTTGTTTTTTTGCAGGCAATGGGGGTTAAGTGACTTGTCCAGGGTCACACAGCTAGTAAGTGTCAATTGTCTGAGGCCGGATTTGAACTCAGGTACTCCTGAATTCAGGGCCGGTGCTTTAACCACTGCACCATCTAGCTGCCCCCTGAGTAGAATTTTCAATGTACAGTTGGTGAATCTGAGAATAAAAGTAGTTCAAATTTCAGTGACTTAGTCAAGAACTCATTGCTACTCAGAAAACTGGGACCTATATCTTCTGACTTCCATTCAAGTATTCTCTCTATTCTTTGCAGAATTGTATGAATAATATGTCAAACCAAATTATATTCTTTTTTCCTCTTTTCCTCAAGTAAGTCACTCTGTGGGGCTCAAATTAAATCATTCATCACAAATGTATTGCCCTCTTCCCATCAAAATGGGGTTAGTGAATCTTTAGACTTCCAGAAGATAAGGAAAAGTGCAATTTTCCCCATTTATCTGATGAGTTATGGAAGAAACTGTTATAAAAACATAAAATTCCTTGGCCTACTCTCTTGTACCCTTTAGCACAATACCTGGCACAAATCTGACACTTAATATATTCTTGACTGGAAAGAGCAAAGCTTTTATTTCTGCCTTTATGTCAACAGACCTGCATTCAACTTCTAGTCCTGGTACTTATCATGTCTGTCTTGGGACAAGTCACTTTACCTCTGGGCCTTAATTTGTTTCTCCTATAAAATGAGGTACTTAGTTGAAATAAATGATTATGAAAACCCATCCCAGCTCTACAATTTTGTCATTCCTCCTCTGTAATAGTGTAGCAAAGTGAAGAACCAGGGATCTTAACAATTGGACCCCCTTGGAATTGAACAGGGACTGAGTGATTTAGACTTATAAGTGCTGGAGGGAATAGCAATAGGTGTTTTGGGTCAGTCATTTATGGCAAATAAATAACAGAATAGGGACCAGTAAGAGTCCTGAAACATTTGGCATTTTTGAACTATTGGTAAAGTATCGAGGCCTTTTGGGGAATGCTCAAGTTCAGCTAGAAACATTTCTCTATAATGCTTTTATGTGTACCATAACTTTCTTCTGCCCAGGTAATACAGTGTTCATGTGTTGTATGGTTGAAGTAGACAGGGCAGATAATGATTCTTTTGCAATATATGAAAACTGAGTATAAATGAATGGGTTTTAATTGAATTTTTCTGAAAGTTCAATAGTACAGAAGACAGGATGTTAGCAATTCTCAAAGGTTTTTGTCTACCCTCTACCCAATTATTCTGATATTTAGCTTTCACTTCCTTTCTTCTTGCTAACTTTTCAACCCAAGACATTACAGAATTTTAGAGTTAGACCTAAAGAGTCACCTAGTCAAACCAAAATCTGAAAAAGAAATCCTCACTTTAATATTATACATAGGTGTCTCGAGGGCAGATAGGTGGCACAGTGGATAGAGCACTGGGCTTGGAAATAGGAATACTCATCTTCATGAGTTCAAATCCAGCCTCAGATTTTTACTAGCTGTATGACCCTGGGCAAATAACGCTGTTTGTCTTAGTTCTCATCTGTAAAATGAGTTGGAGAAAGAAACAGTGAACCACTCTAGTATCTGTGCCAAGAATACTCCCAAATGGGGTAAAAAATACTTAGGCATGACTAAAATGACTCAGCAACAATAATATAGCGGACTCAATGGATAGAGTTTTAGACTTGCAGTCAGGAAGACATGTGTAAAGTGATTTGTAATAAATGTTTGTGTAATGGAGTGAACTCTTGTCCACCACATTTTTAATCTGTTTCTTTGAAATGTCTCTTGATGATTTGGGTAGTCTTTAAAGGACTTTATTTTTTTCTCAGTCTGCTCTTCTTTGTGGCCCTGAATGCTGATGTTGGTATTTGCGTATTTCAACTTGTTTTTCTTGGCAATTCCTATTGCCCAGGGCCATTGTCTACAGGTCAGGTATGTTCTAAAGCTAGTGACAAATCATAGCACAAAGTCTATTTTGAATCAGTTACACAAAAGACATTTGAAAAGGTTTAAGGAGGGAAATGGTTTTTGTTGGAGACTCAGGTTTATTTCAAAAACATTTTTATTTCTATGGAAGGAAAAAAAAAATGTTTTCCAAACATCCTTATTTCCCAGGTCACTCGGGAACTACCTGCAAATTCGGTGATGCCGCAGAACAACTCCCACCTCCCCCCTTCAGCCCTACCTGCAACCTGACCAAAGACTTAGAGAGAAAGCAACAACAAGGTATGTAACAAGGCTTACATAAAGACACTGCCACTTCAATTCATACTGCTCTGGCTAGAGAAAGAAAAGGCAGCTGAAAATCATTTGTATGTGTGAGTTGTTTCTAAGCAAAATCTGTCAAATCCTTTAAAACCTAATTTCCAAAAGAATCATGAGATTGACCAGGCATGTAGAGCTATTTAAGAAAGACTTGTGAGGCAATGAGCTATTTCCTTCACCCCCTGCCTCCAACGACATCATGAATAGGAAATAGCATATGTGTAGACAATAAAAAAGGAAAGCATCACCAATGTATTGTAGGCAGCTTGGTGGTGCCGTGGATAACATGCTAGGCCTGGAGTCAGGAAGATTCCTCTTTCTGATTTCAGATGTGTGACCCTGGGCAAGTCACATAACACTAATTGTCTGTTTCCTCGTCTGGAAAGTGAGATGGAGAAGGAAATGGCAAGCCATTCTAGTACCTTTTCCAAAAAAACCCCAAATGGGATCATCAAGCATCAGATGCAACCGAAACAACTGAACAACAAAACCAGTGTCTATATAGACAAACACACAAATGCACTTACATACATCATATAGAAGTTTCTATAGTTATGAGTGTGTCTATCTTCTCTCCCCTCATCAAGTTCTTTATGTTTACTTTGCTATATTATAGTCACTTACATGTATAGATACTGTTTATGTCCAGTTAGAATTAGTTTATAACCCCTGTTCTTATTTTTTTGGTATTGTTGAGGAAACTACCAGGGTGGGCTGCTAACTGGTGCAGTGGATAGAGAACTGTCCCTGGAGTCAGGAGGACTTGAGTTCATATCCCATCCCAGACACTTGCTAGCTGTGTGACTCTGAGCAAGTCACTTAACCCCAATAGTCTCAAACATCTGGGACCATATCCAGTTGTTTTGATGGATATCTTTCCACTGGACCCAGATGACTCTGGAGGAAAAAGTAAAGCTAGCTCTTAGCACAGCTTTCCCTCACTTAAATCCAATTCACTGCAAGTCATGACATTGTCCTGGTGTTATGGTCCTCTTTGAAAATGAAGGATGGGGGCAGCTAGGTGGTGCAGTAGATAAAGCACTTGCCCGGGATTCAGGAGAACCTGAGTTCAAATCTGGCTTCAGACACTTGACACTTACTAGCAGTGTGACCCTGGGCAAGTCACTTAAACCTCATTGCCCTGCAAAAAAAAAAAAAAGACAAAGAACAAGAAGCCAGGTCCATGACCACAGTATGATCCTTAATGCCTCACTCTCAACCAACATATCTAGTCTATTACCAAATCATGTCACTTTTTTCTTGTCACTTTTTTTTTTTGGTGAGGCAATTGGGATTAAGTGACTTGCCCAGCGTCACACAGCTAGTAAGTGTCAAGTGTCTGTGGCCAGATTTGAATTCAGGTACTCCTGACTCCAGGGCTGGTGCTCTATCCACTGCACCACCTAGCTGCCCCTTTCTTGTCACTTTTAATAACAATAACTAGCAATTATATAGTTTTAAGATTTACAAAGATTTTTATGCATATTATCTCATTTTGTCCTCATAACATCCCTAAAAGGTACGTTCTATTATTATCCCCATCTTACAGATGAGGAACCTGCAGCAGGCAGACATTAAGCAATTCACATAGGGACACACAATTAGTAAGCATCCAAGACTAGATTTGAAAAATGAATGGAAGAAAA
Organism: Dromiciops gliroides; assembly: GCF_019393635.1. Taxonomy (NCBI): domain Eukaryota; kingdom Metazoa; phylum Chordata; class Mammalia; order Microbiotheria; family Microbiotheriidae; genus Dromiciops; species Dromiciops gliroides. Next base: position 453,023,747 of record NC_057862.1, on the reverse strand, counting down.
TTAAGCAAATACAACCAACAAAATCTTCCAAATAATTAGAAATACCCCACAGTGTAACGAGCAACCTTAAAAGGTACTTCGTTTCTCATCCCTAAATGTCATTTAAAGAAAGTTGGAATGATGATAAATTGTTAGGCATGCTATAAAATGTATTTTTCAAATTGTATTGATTTCATTATGAACTTAAATAAAACAAGCATTTCTATGATGTAGTAGAATAGAAAAAAAGGATTGTACATGAAATTGAAATTTGATTATGTTTACCTTGCTATTGCTTTTAAATATATAATAAAGTTATCATATAATTTTCGGTAGGCTATTTTTGATTAGCATGAATTGACCAAGTCACTTAACTCTCCGTGTTTCACTTTCCTTAACTGTAAAAGGAGCTTTTTGGAATAAATGATCTCTAAGACCCTTTCCTGACCTAGATCTAAAAAGGTCATACAAGTGGGTAAGTGTCAGAGTTGAGATTTGAACTCAGGTCCTATTATCCTAAGTTCAACACTTTCTTCCATGTACCATACTGATTTCCACAGAATATCTGAGTTGGAAGGGACTTCAGCAGGCATCTTGTCTAATCCATGCTAATGAGAAACCAATGATAGCGTACATCAAGGGAAGAAAAGGGTAAGAAGATTGTAGAGGTAAGAAGAAGACAGGTTATAAAGGACTTTATATTTGACACTGGAGGAAATAGGGAACCCTGGAATTTATTTAATATGGGGGGTGACAGGTGATACCTATGCTTAGGATGATCATTTTGATAACTGAGAGGAGGATGGACTAGTGTATAGAGACTTGATTCAGGGAGACCAATGAGAAAGCTCTTGCAATAATCCAGTTGCTAGATTATGAAGACATAACCAAGATGGGAACAGTATCAGAGTAAAAAAGGGAACATATACAAGAGATGTTACAAGGCAGAATTGATGGACTCAGGTGAGATTGGATGCTGGGTGGGGAGTGGAGAGTGAGAGTGGAGTCAAGGATGATATCATTGGTGAGCCTTGGCAACATGGAGGGTGGTGGTATCTGATGCAATATTAGGCATTCTGGGAAAGAGGAAAATAATGACTAAGTTTCAGTCTTATTAAATTTACGATATTTATGGGAAAATCAAAGAAATATAATAGGCAGTTGGGATAGGAGATTACAGGTCAGGAGAGAAGAAAGGAATGGAAAAATAGGCAGGAAAATTATCTGTATTGAGATGACTATTGAATCTAATACCAATTCTGAGCTTGTGGGCTATCTTTCAGAGAGGTTATTAAGCAAAAACTGGATAACTACTTGGAAAGATGTTTGTGGAGGGTATTCTTTGTGAATTGTAAATGGGACTAGATGGCTTTTAAGGTAGCTTCCATCTCTATGATTCTATGTAATTGACTAGACAAAAGAAAGCCACTTCTTCATTTATTAAACCAATAAAATTTTCTCAACTTACTCTAGAACCAGCCTGGACAATGGTTAAAATTTGCTCATGCAATTAATCTAGCACTTCCACACATTTACACATGCTCCAATTACTATATAAGACAAAAACATTAGGACCAATGATGTTACTAAATAAAAAGACATTCAAATATTTATATCACCTCTCTCTGCAGAGTCTATAAATAAGCTTGCAAAAACAGCCTTTATTATTCTTAACTGCAGCAAAAGTGTATCTATGAGACTTTTGCTTTCTCTCCTCCTTTTTAAACTGCTCTTTCATTTCAAATGCAGCTCTCCAGGTTCTGTTTCTGCCTAATCATTTATTGCAATACCAAAGGGAAGAAAATAAATCTTGAGAAGTTTGAGCTAAATCAAGTTCAACTTTTCCATTATCACAGCAGGAGAAAAAAAAGATGTTTTCATGCTTTAGAATCATCTAGTTTTTTGGTTGTTCAATAAATATCTAAGCTCAAATAATATTGGACACATTTGAAATGTTTTTAAGAAGATGTTATAATGGATTGATTTTTACATACAGATCTCATACTATCTTTTCATTATTTTCCCTTATGTTTGACCCATTTGCAAATAGAAACTGAGTTAGCCACTCATTGGTAGAATTCTGCCCATGTGAAAAAACAAACTTGGTTTTAGAATTTTAGTTTTCTTTAAAAGTTACATCAAAAAGGCTTTTGTGTCTGTGTGTTCAAGTTTTAAAAATAAAATTTGTTGATGTTGTTTTCAGTCATGTCCAATTCTTCCTGACCACACTGGATTTTTTTTGACAGAGATACTGGAGTGGTTTGACATTTCCTTCTCCAGCTCATTTTATAGACAAGGTATTGAGGCAAACAGGTTTAAGTGATATGCCCGGGGTCATACAGCTAGTAAGTATCTGAGGTCAGATTTGAACTCAGGGAGATCAGTTTTCCTGATCCCATGTCCAGTGCTCTATCCACTGCTCCAAATAAAAATCTAATAATCCCTTTTTTCCCCATTGATTTTTAAATTAAATCCATTGTTCATATTTAACTGTTCATTAACTCAACAAAAGTGCTAATTAACTGAATGTTTGGGTAATTATAGCTATTGTTTACATTGTACTTGAAGCTTTTCAGTGTGTCCATTCCACCATAAGAGTGAAGGTCATTTATGTGTCATTGCCATTTTACAAACAAGGAAATAAATGGAGAGATTAAGTGGCTTACTCAAAGTCAAGCATTTAGTAATTCTCAGTAGCAGGATTTGAACTTTGCTCTCCTAATTCCAAGTAAGTATAGTTTTAAAATTTTTGGTTTAAGGTTTTTCAAAATTGAGAAACTCAAAGAAATTTTGTTATATTGGGAAAATATGTATATGTAAAAATGTATTCTCTCTCAGTGTTTATATACATATACTTATATATACATATATGCTTTTATATATATGTATATGTATATTTGTTTATCATATTATAAATTTGTTTTTTGTTTTCTTTTGTTTTGTGAGGCAATTGGGGTTAAGTGACTTCCCCAGGGTCACACAGCTAGTAAGTGTCAAGGGTCTGAGGCCAAATTTGAACTCAGGTACTCCTGAATCCAGGCCCAGTGCTCTATCCACTGCGCCACCTAGTTGCCCCTACCATATTATAAACTTAAAAGTCTTAGTATTTTTTTTTTGCAGGGTAATGAGGGTTAAGTGACTTGCCCAGGGTCACACAGCTAATAAGTGTAAAGTATCTGAGGCCTTGAAATCAGGTCTTCCTGAATCCAGGGCCAGTGCCAGCACCAAGCTGCCGCAGTCTTAGTATCTTTTAAAAATGTTTTTTAATTCCAGGATCCCCTGAAATATTCTTGGAAATTCCCATAAAGCCCTAGAACACACGTTGAGAACCAGTACTCTGACTTAAAACATCCTTACTACTATATCATGCTGCCATTCTAACGTAGTGGTTTTTTTTAAGTGTTTCTAAAATAAGTGTTTTTTTTTTCTAAATAGTTTCAATTTTTAAGGCCAAATAAAGCATTTTCTCTTCTTTATCCTATCTAGAAGTTTGGGGATTGAACTGGTTTCTCGATGTAGGCTTTAAAAAGGAAAGACAGGACTCCATTATTAAGCATAATCTTTCAGTGACTGAAACATTGGAGCTATCTCCAAGCTGATAGAAACAGACATCCTGGTGTGCAATGAAGAAATGATGCCTGAATCACTTCTGTCCCAAGCCTTTGAAAGCTCATTCCTTCATTATGCATTTTTATTAAGTTACAAAAGAGAAGAGTATATCTTTGTGTGTCTCCTTTAACTAAACCCCAGAAATGAGAGACAGTCAGTGGGAAAGGGTTAAGCTCCTTCAGGTTTCTCATCAGTTGTCATCTATGAAAGGTGACCTTGCAGAAGCATAGATTGGATGATAGATTTAAATCCTGAAAGGACCTTAGAAGCTATCTAGTCCAGTCCAGTCATTTTACAAATGAGGAAACTGAGGCATAGATATATTCCGTGACTTGTCTGAGGTAACAAAAGTATTAGATGTCAGGACTTGGATTTGAACCAAAGTTCTCTAGTAACAATGAAGCACCTTAACATTTGCACCTGTAAGAGTTCTGAAATTCCTCTCAGGTACTCACCACTGTCCATTGATCAGGACAAATCATTTGCATTTAAATCCCATCTCCAGCTGTCAGCCAAGTCAGGCCCGTTTTGACTGAATTGGCCAAGCAGCCCATCAGCTGAACAATTTGTTTCACTGATTTGACCAATTGTTCTACTGATTAGATTGGTATTTTGGCCATACTTTAGATACACCCTCAAGGTACACAATTGCTTCTATCCTATGAGACTAAAATTGGGTTGAGTTGGGGAAAGGTTAGCTCTGAAGAGCTTTAGTAAATGCTTTGAAAGGTCATTTCTTGAACAGAGAGTCAATCTTTCACTAGCATTTCTAAACAAGGAAGCATCTAACTACAAGTCCAACTTCATGATCTCCCAATACTTATCTGTAGGGTTCCAATGTCACTTCAGTGATTTCCCATCTTTATACAAAATACTAATAACAGAGGTTAGGTTGATGGAAAACACAATTATTAAAGATTGTCCAATTAGGGCACAGAGAGAGCCAACATCAAAAGCAGGAAATTTTTAGGTCAAGTCCTGCCTATGATATAGAGTTGCTGTGTGATCCTGAACAAGATACAATCCCCTAGTGACTCTGTAAATCTCTAAGTCCTGCCTTCCTTTTGGTATTGGGAATTCTTCATCTGGAAGCTCCCTTTAAAAATGAAATCATATTATCTAGCCCTCATCCCTATCCACTTATGGAGAACATATACACTGGCAGGAATCTGCCATTCCCCATCTCGACTGAAGTGAATTTCCTTCAATATACTCCACAGATTTTAATTATTGTATGGAACAACTGTTTCCTCACATTTCTGTGCACCAACTGTTAAGTATTTTAAGATTTGTGTTGATATCCATTTCAAAAGGGGAAAAAGTACATTGTTTCTAAGTCACCTTCAATTCTCTTGACTGCTGTCTGGGGACTATAACATCTACATTTGCCATCAAGGTATCTTTTTACCAGGAAAAGGTATGTGAGCCAAGAAATGGATTTTTATGCCTAGCTGGCTTGTGGCTTTTCCTGACAACCTTTTTAAATATTATTCTTCCTGGTATCTTGAATGTTGAAATTTAATCTGCATAGTATGTCATGATCCTAGAATTAAGGGTTTTTTGTTTTGCTTTCAAGTATGTACTTCTATTGCTTATTCAATCTTGAAGACTAGAGAAAAGATGTAAGTATAAATGTTTTTGATGAGTCACAAGTATGAACATACCAGTGGTGGGTTTGCAACTGGGAATGGGATGAAATGGTGGTGGATCAATTATGCTGAGATGATGTTTAAATTTTAAGAGTGCTTAACACCTTTTTTTTTTTTTACCAGGAGGGACATTAAAGCATTTTTAAAAGAATTCATAGGGAGAAAAGGTACCATATGGCCTAGATGTGGCTACTAAATAAGCAAATAGAGCTATCATTAAAGGTCATGGATCTTAACTCATGATTTCCTTGGATAGAGGCCAACTACCACAAGTATAGATCATAACCCCTGTGAATCTTGCTTAGTAGATGGTTTCAAAAGTTGTTTTGGTCAATTAGAATACATTCCAGGGGCAGTTAGGTAGTGCAGTGGATCGAACACCAGTTCTGGATTCAGAGGACCAGAGTTCAAACCCTTGACCCTGAGCAACTAATTTAAGTCCAACTGCCTCATCAAAAAAATGCATTCTAAGCATCTGCCTCATCTCCTTCCCACTGTAATTCAGAATCTTCCCTTAGACCCTGGCCTTTGATAGGCGACCCATTTCCTAATTTTGCCTGGAATCTGACCTCCACATAAATTCTAAATAATGGCACGAACCATGTTTCCTTTCCCTTCCCCTTTCTAACTCTCCTTCATGTTTTATTTCCCTCATTAGAATATAAGCTCCTTGAGGGAAGGACTGTCACGTTTGTCCATATTTCTATCTCCAGAGCTTAGCATCATGACTAGCATATAGTAAGAACTTAATACATGCTTTTTAACTGATTCATTCATTCACATTCTTCCTCTAGTACCTGCTTTTCTGGTAATTCTCTTATCTGTACTTATCCAATGTCATCCACAATACACAAATACAAAGTATCATGGGACCAAAACTCTATAGGAAACACTGGAGCTTGTACTTCCCCTGCTATAGCCTTTGAGAATGTAAGGCACTGCCAAACCATGATCCACTCTTAAAATAAGATTTTAATGGATGTTAGAAAATGTTTCATTTTTTTCCTTTCAAATGTGTTATGAAACATTTTACTCACTACCGTTTATTATATCTGATTATTTACATTTCCTTCTGTGAAAGCATATTTTCAATTTTAAGTCAAAATAGCCCCTGCCCCCTAAAGATCTTACATTCTAATAGGTGAGGCAACATGGGCATATATAAGATTATACATAACATATACAAAATGAACACAAAGTAATTGTTTAAATAGGTTAATTTTGCTGTCAACTTTTCAAGAACACAACTCACTTTATCTAGCTGACTGTAGAACATATGGCACATCTCATCCAACCAGCCCTTGGCCTGGCTTCCCACTGATCTTCAGAGATCATGCCTCCTCCTCCCTAGAAGAATTAAATCATACAGCTTTAGAACTCTGGATAAAAACTGAACTGTCCTGATTTGTGAGTCAACACATGGAGCAGGCTCAACATTATGTTTAAAATGCCATCTACATATTCACTTGGTCATCTTACTATCTTGTCTGCACCCATATATTGATCCCCACTCCCATCTGTCTCTCCACCCACACCCTTTCCATCTCTTTTTCTGATATCAACAATCAAAATAATACCATTGCTTGTCAAAAAAGGCATGATAATAAATTGTCTTATGGTTCCTACTCACAATCCTTATGATTCCTTTGACTAAAACTCCCATCACTCACCACAATTCTGCTGTATATGTTATCTTCCTCTATTAAGTGAAAGATTATTGAAGGCAAAGACTATCTCACTTTTGTTTTTGTATCTCTAGCCATAACATAGTCCCTGGAATACATCAGGTGTTTAATATATTTTTTAGTCATTCATTCATTCCCACACAATAAAATATAGGTATTTGGAGTGACCACATAATTCTGATTCAAATATTTTTTTTTTCCAATTAGAGATCGGCACTTCACGGTTATAGATTTCCTAAAGAAATTGAAAAGTAATTACTTAAGCTTGTGATCCACTATGTGCTTGGAGCAGAAGACAGTCATATAAAACAAATATGAAGTCTAACCTTCACCTTTTAGACAATTGAAATAGAAAAAGAGGTAAGAGATAGTCCTTGCCTTTAAGAATCTCATAATCTAAAAGGGAAGACAGGAAGCAAACACATATGTGCAACCATTCTATGTGCAGGAGAAATAGGAGGATCCTATTCCTAACAAGTGAGATTATCAAATTTCCATTCACTGACCTCTAGGGATGAGGAAATCACTGCCACCACCATTCCACTTTGGGGTTATTCTCACTGTTGTAAAGCATTTCCTTATGTTGAGCCAAAATTGCCTCTCCATAGCTTTTCTTTTCATGGTCAGCCAACCTGTAATGTTTAAAATCTAAATGTGTGGTCACCTTAATTTAGAAGCTTTAGCACCACTCTTTGGACATTAAGCATTTATTAAAGCATACCAAGTATTCACGTGGAATTCAGAAAGTTAAGAAAAGGCCTATCTAGCCTAGAGTTCCAGCCTGGTCAGGGTCTTCCTCAAGTCCTCTGCCACAAGCCTGCTTCAACCATGAATTCTCCTCAAACTGAGTGTGGAAACTTTTTATCAGTGCAGAGCATAGGAGGTCCTTACACACTTCTTCAAGCTGATTGGTTAGTGTCATCTAAATCCATTGGTTCACTGGACTTGAAGGTAGTCTCGAGTTAAGTTCAAAGTCTTTAGCTTCTGAGAACAATATCTTCTTAAGGGCTAGCCAGGTGTGCTTACAATCTAGTTAACTTGAAGTAGGCTAATCAGCAGTCAATCATTCTCACTTAATTCAATCAGTTTAGATTAATATCCAGGTGGGCCTTTGAGTATCTGCTAAATCCCATTATTTTATCATACAACATAACTTCAAATACTCAAAGACATGAGCTCCTGCTGCTAATCTTTTCCAAAATTAATATCACCAGTTCTTTCAACCAGTTTCCTTATACTGTAGTAAACCTAATATTGCAAAATTTTAGTTCCAAAATGTATTTATTTCCCTCAAAAGGCATTTCTCCTCTGAACCTCTCCATTTCTTTTTATGTACCAAAACCCTTGAAGATATTTCTTTCTCTTTCACTTTCCATATCCAATCATATTCCAAGTCTTGTTGATTCTATCTCTATCAACATTTCTTAAATCTGTCCCTTTCTCTGCATTCACACAATTCCTATTCTGGTAGAGGATAACAGCCACCAGGACTATTGCAATAGCCTCCAAATTGGTCCCCAGTTGTCTGAAAAAAAGCTTCTTTTGTTTCTCCAATCAATCCTCCACAAAACTGACCCATTGATAGTTCTAAAACATAGGTCTGACTGTGTCACCCCATCACTCTCTGATTTTCAATTACTTTCTCTTACTTCTAGGATAAAATACAAACTCCTCAGCCTAGCAGTTAAATACCTCCATAGCCTGGTTTCTCCCTATTTTTTCAAGATTATTTGAGATTATACCTCTCCAAGCACTCTCTTTTCCAGCTGAACTGAACTACTACCTCTAACTTATACATACATGATATTTAATATCCTGCCTACGTGCCTTTATTCAAGTGGCACCCACGTATGGAATGTACTCCTCATTACTTTCACCTCAAAGAATCTCAAAGTCCCATCAAAGGATAACTTAAATGCTGCTTTTTTAAAATAGGAATGTATTTTCCAAAATATATGTAAAAACAAAATTTTAACATCAATTTTTTTTTTTTAGTGAGGCAATTGGGGGTTAAGTGACTTGCCCAGGGTCACACAGCTAGTAAGTGTTAAGTGTCTGAGGTCGGACTTGAACTCAGGTACTCCTGACTACAGGGCCGGGGCTCTATCCACTGCGCCACCTAGCTGCCCCAACATCAATTTTTAAAAAACTTTGTGTTCCAACTTCTCTTCCCCCCCTCCATTCGCACCCCCCCACCCACAAGAACTCAAGCAATTCAAAATAAGTTATATATGAGTAGTCATGGAAAAATTCCCATATTAGCTACTTGTGAGTGAAAACAGTCAAAAAAAACCCAAAACTTCAGATTAAGGAATTGTCAAAGAGGAAAAGAAAAAAATTTAAATGTGTTTCCATCTGTTTTCAGATACTATCAGTTCTTTCTCTGCAGATGGGCTGCAATCTTCATAAGTCCTTCAGGGTTATATTGGATCATTGCCTTGCTGAAAATAACCGCATGCTTTCCCAGCAGATCATCCCCCACTATTGCTGTTATTTTGTATATAGTACATTTCACTCTGCTTCAGTTCATGTAGGTCTTTCCAGGTTTTTCTGATAGAATCCTGTTCATCCTACCCTGTATATAGTACCTTAAGCTTACCTTACCCCCAAAGAAGTTTTCGATGGTCTTCTGCTTTCTCTGCCTATTCATCCTGGCTTACTATTTCTTGGCTTTTAACTCCTTCTTAAAGTGTGGCTCTGCTTCCAGGAAACACTGTTCAAGCTACATTGTGGCCCGGCAATGGTTGGGCTTCTTCTCAGCCTGCCTGGCCTTGCTTTCATTTGATTTTAAACTCTCCACTTCTCCACTGGCGGGGGGGAGGGGGGGGGGCTGCTTCTCGGCTCAACTCCTGTTCTCAACTTCAGAGGGTGCCAGGTGTTTGGGGTGGGGGTGGGGCAGGTTTTAATCTCACCTGGCCTATTCTCGGGTCCGGAGATAACTTCAGGCCTATTTACTAAGAAACCAACCAGCAAAGCTTTCTGTGGTGTGGTTCTCAGCTTCCAATGAGACTACTCCCCTGCTCCCCTGCTCCCCTCCTCCACCTGGGTCTCCCGCCACTCAGGATTTCTTCCTGGTTGTCCACTGGGGTGGGACAGTTGAATCCCTCCCCCCAGTCCACTGGTAACCCTGCACTTATCCCCCAGGAAAGCTGTTAAGCCTGACCAGTGCCCTTGGTTCCAGAAGACGCCTGTGCTGCAGCCGATTCAGAGGCACTGGGGAAAATTCCTCTGGCTGGTGTATGGTGCGTCTGCCAGACTGCAGGGATAGGCTTTAATCATGGCCAAGCACGGCCCCCTGAAATCTATCTATAGCTGGAGAAAACTCTCAGCAAGTATTTTTGTGTGTTTTTCTGCCCCGAAGGTCATTTTATTGCTATTTTGGGGGCAATTGTATCAGGAGCCCTGTGCATTTAATGTCTTTCCTCCGCCATCTTGGCTCCACCCTCTTAAATGCTGCTTCTAATAGGAAGCATTTCTGGATTTCCTGCTTAGTACTATTCTCCCTCTTTTGAAATTATTTGGTATATGGGACTTTTACTGATTGTTTATTTGTTAGCTAGTCCTTTATGTGTGTTTCTGCATATATGTGCTATTGTGATTCCTTTACCATATATTTTTCATTTTTATCTGGAGTATAATAAGGGTTACTGAAAGAAACAACAGTGAGAGAAAGAGAAAAGAAAAAGAGGGAAAGTCAGTCAGACAGAGAATACAGAGAGAGAGGGAGAGAAACAGAAAAAATGAGACAGAGAGACAAAGACAGGGAAAGACAGAGAGAAAAGGTGGGAAGAAGGGAGAGACAAAGACTGACAAATAGACATGCAGAAAAACAGAGAGGGACACAGATAAAGAGAGAGAGAGAGAGAGAGACAGGGAAGCAGAGAGAAACAAACAAAGTCAAAGAGAAACAGAGACAGAGAAAAAGACAGAAAGAGAGGTAATGAGATAGAGACAGAATATTATGGATATTTTGTGTTTACTTTAGTAGATGTTGTATTTCACCCAGTAAAAGCTTTTTTAGGTCAGGAGCTATCTTATTTGGGTTTTTCTACCCTTAGAACATAGTATATTTTTAGAATTGAATTAGTTAATTAATTTTGGGATGAACAATACCCACTTTTCTATACTAGTAATGTTTTAATTGATATATTTTTGATATCCTTCCTCCACTAGTTATCTTTTGACATGTATCCTTTGTTAGCATCTCATGTAAAAATTAGAATGTTCAATTACATAATAACTAGAATACTCATAAAAGATTGGCAACTATTTCAACATTTTCAAAAAATTATTTTTAAAAAATCTCAGCTCCATTATGAAACCAAAAGAAATGATTTATAATCTAAATGGTACATTCAAGTGTATTTGCAAACTTCTGTGGTGCTCTTATCATTGACACATTTCCCCCCAGTATCAAAATAATCTGTCAGAAGAAACTTTGGCTAGCCATTGGCTAGGACTCTATAGTTCTGACATTTAGATTGGTGACATGACTTATTTGCAGTTATTCGATCTCCTATTGGGCAGACTGTGCAAGGAGACTGAATAGATCAATGTCAGGCTTGAAGCAAGGTGATGATTCAGGCTGAAGCTTCAACTACAAATGGCACAGACAATGGTTCATGGGGGAGAATGTATCATGGATGGATTTCTTTGGGACTATGGGACTAGTGAGAAAGGTGAGATTGTTTTGAAATTGGTGGCACCTAATGAAATAGGCCAAACACCAAAGCTTTAGCTATTTAATTAAGTATAACATTTCCCTTCAGGCAAGATTTCCCACTCCTCTTTTTGAAGGTTTCTCACTTTACTTTGTGATCCTTAAATATGGAAACAGCACTGAGATATTGGAGTCTTTCATGTCCATGTTGATTATGACCAAATTGAAGTTTTTTATGTCTAATCCCGTGCCATTCTGCACTTATCATACAGTTATAAAGAGAAAGGACTCTTGTTAGGAACCACTACAAGTTTTTATCAGTAATGACACATTTCACCACAATTTCTTTAGTAACAAAAAGATACTGACCAATGGAAAGTCTACAATGTTATAGGGAACTCATCAATTTTCCTAAGTCATCTGTTGACTTATTCCTTTTAAATGCTGCAAAGTAAATATCTCAAGGCTGTAGTTTTGAGCATAACAAGAAAGGCCAAACCATATTTGGATTTTGGACAGTGGTCTCCTGGCTGTTCCATGAACAAGATACTCCCTTTCTCAGTTCCAGGTATTTTCTCTGGCTGTCCCCTATGCTTGTAATGCTCTCCCTCCTACTGGCTTTCCTAGTTTCCTTCAAGTTCCAAATGAAAACCTATCATATGTAAGAAGACTTTCCCAACATCTCTAAATTCTAGTGCCTTCCCTCTTTTAATTACCTCCTATTTCTCCTGCACATAGCATGTTTGCACATATGTATTTGCTCCCTGTCTTCCCTTTTAGATTATGAGATTTTTGAAGGCAAGGACAATCTCTTACCTCTTTTTCTATCACAAGTGCTTAGCACAGTGCCTAGGACAAAATAGACACTTAATACATGTTTATTGATTCACTGACTGGCTCTAGGGATTATGAATTTAAAAGATAAACAGTTCATGCTCTGAAGGATGTTAAATTAAAAATCAGGAATGCAACATTTTCACATATTAGTAAATTTAAGATAAATGCAAAATGAATACATTATGATGGTTGGGAGCATTAACCAATCAGGAAAGGGCCCAAAGAAGAAACAACTGTGTTGAGCCTTGAAAATATCTAACCATTCTAAAAGGCAGAGATGAAGTACAATAGTTGATGGAAGTTTGTGTAAAAGTATGGAGAAGGCAAGTGGGATGAAGTGGTTGATATAGTGTATACAGAACAGAGCTAGTCAGTCAGTTAGAGTAAAGAGTATGAGTGGGAGAAATATGTTATAAGCCTGGAGAGATAGGCTGGATCCAGATGAGAACTTGTTTAAAATGTCAGAAAAGATGAGTTTGTATATTATCATACAGGCAATAGAGAGACACTGAAGCATCTTATTCTTTAAGAGCATCAGTTTGGCAGCTCGGGGGAGGATGGATTGGAAAGGGGAGTGACCCACTGAACAACTACAATTACAATAGTCCATGTCACTTCTTTTATGTTTCTTACTTTTATTTGTTTATGTTTTTTCAATATGGCTAACATGAAAATATGTTTTGCATGACTTCACATGTACAATGTGTATTATACTACTTGCCTTCTCAATGGGTGGAGGAAGGGTGAAAAGGAGGGAGAGAATTTGGAACTAATATTTTTAAATAGACATTTAAAAATGAGTAAATAATAAATATTTTTTAAAATAACAAAAACAATAGTTCATTTAAGAGGTGATGAATTCCTAGTCAGGCTGTTGTGGAATAGGTAGAGAGAAAGGTTAGGATACAAGAGATGTTAGTTGAAATTAAAAAGACCATATATCTAGAGCTCAAAGAAATCCCTTAATTTTACAAATATAGAAACTAAGACCTATGGACTTGTCCAAAGTTAAGATCTCACATCTGATTGGACAGAGGAAATAAATGAGCATAAAAAATCTAAGATGAATTCTTCTTTGCAAAGTTGAATAACTGGAACAGTTGTTGTAGTTGTTCATCTTTTATTTTCAATGAGGAATAGTGACATCACATGGTGGTGTCTTGACTTGTGCATGAATTGGATTTAAGTGACACAGAGTGATGAAAAGTCAGCAGTCTCACTCTTTCTTCCAGGCATTGAAGTCCAGTAGCAAGACAAAAGTCAGGATCACTGGCAATGGCCCTAGATGTAATAGATGACCTTGGCATCTTTGATATCAGACCAAACTCTAAGTGCTCCACAATGCTTTTTTCAGCCACCTTCATGGCCACTAGAACAAACTCTTCTCATTTGCTCGTTCCACTAAGGAAGTCTTCACATGGTTGGGATACATACCCCTAACTTTCCTACAGATTTAAGCACTCTTAGTTACCCTCAATCTGGTTTAGCCCATCTGCAGAGAAGGTTGATTGGGGTGTGGGCACTGTACAGGCTATAACTTCTTGGACCCAGAGGTGAGAATGGTAATCTCTATAGAAACAGAGGAGTTAGAAGTAGGAATGAGAGTTCAAATACTAAATATATCCCTAAGACTTTCAAGAAGGGAAGGGCTGTACATGTGGGTATATAAAGGAAGATTTCATGGGGGAAATTCCATATAAACTAAGCCTTCAAGGAAGGAAAGAATGTGAATGGAAGATAGATGAGGTGGATAATGAAAATTCATTCCAGGTATCAGAAACAGTATATATAAATACATAGCATATCCTAGCTGCATGAATGTGGACAAGTCACTTAATGTCTCTAATCTTTATTTTCCTTCCATGTAAAATGGTGATAATGATATTTATATTACCTACCCCTACAGATTTTATAATTAATTTTAATAAACAAAGTGATATGTAATACCACAATATATGAAGAAAATAGCCATATATATATGCCAGTAGTGGAGTGTAGAGTACACAGAACAAGATTGGAAAAGAGTGAGTACCAGTACTTTGGCTGAAACATAGAATAAATTAAGAGGTTGAGAATAGATGTGCAGGGGTACAGTAAAAGCAGCAAAGTTACACTGAAATCTCAGAATTTTGAATATAGTAGATGCTTAATACACCTTTGTTTAACTTAATTTATGGAAGAGGTCCCCCAGTGCTAAGCTAAGGAATTTGTATTTTGTTCAGTAAGCAATGTACAGACATTGAATATTTTTAAACAGGAGAATTAAATGATCAGACCTATTCATTAGGAAAATTAGCTTGACAGTTATAGTTAGAGTATGTATTAGATAGTAAAAAGTCTCCAGGCAAGGAGACAAGAAAGGCATTTCAGCAAGCCAGAAGAGAGGTGATGAGGGCCTAGTTGAAGTTTGAGACAGTGTGAGTGAGCAGAAAAGAGACAAATCTAATTGATAACTGTAAAGAACACAGGGTTAATAATAATAATGATAATACCTAGCAATTATACAGTGATTTAATTTTACAAAGCACTTTACAAATGTTAACTCAATTGATCTTCACAACAATCCTGTGAGGTAGATACTAATATTATCCCAGTATATAGATAAAAGCTTCTTAAACTGTGGGCCATGACCCTAAACAGGGTCATGTAACTGAATGTGGGGAGTCACAAACTACTTGGAAACAGTAAAAAGTTATGTATACCTATTTTATATACTTATATACCTGGGGTCACATAAGAATTTATCTGGTGAAAAGGAGTTGCTAGTGTAAAAAGTTTAAAAAGCCCTGATATAGGTATAGATAGTTAAATAGATGAGGACACTGAGACTGAGAGAAGGTAAATGACTTTCCAGGGTCATAGAGCAAGCAAGTTTCTGAAACAGAAGTAGAACTCAGGTCTTTCTGATACTAACTCCTGCATTACATCCCCTGCATCACCTAGCTGACTTTATAAAATAGTAAAGAGACTGCAACTGCTAGATTCCAGAAAGAGAATCTCTTTCCACAATAAAGTTTACAGAATGAAACATCTCTTAGCATGGTAAAGTCAAAAGGATGATGCTCTTGAAGGCAAGAAAATTCTGTTTAAGATTAATGCTTTGTGAGCACAAGCAAATGACAAATTCTCTGACCTGATTTCTTCGTCTTTTTAATGGGATAGTAATAGTTGTACCTTACAGACCTTTTCATTTTGTAAGAAATATGCTTTAGAGGCATTAAAGTCCTAGTCTGCTCACCCTTATGATTAAAACCCATTATTACTATGAGTTATGATTATTTTCTTTATCATTCCTTGATTTTGGCACATGAGCATAAGACCCAGGATGAAAGTAAGAGAATAATTTTCAGTTTATTTTTTTCAAATTGTAGTCCAACAACCTGTGTACTAAGAACCTGTAAAACTGTAATTTTAAAAAAGCATCATCAAAGGAATGTGTTAAGAGAATTTAGAAAAGGAAGCAAAACATGATTTACCCAATAATTAATCCTGTTGCACTAATTTCATTTTTTCTCTTCTCTTCTCTTCTCTTCTCTTCTCTTCTCTTCTCTTCTCTTCTCTTCTCTCCTCTCCTCTCCTCTCCTCTCCTCTCCTCTCCTCTCCTCTCCTCTCCTCTCCTCTCCTCTCCTCTCCTCTCCTCTCCTCTCCTCTCCTCTCCTCTCCTCTCCTCTCCTCTCCTCTCCTCTCCTCTCCTCTCTTCTCTTCCTTCATTCCTTCCTTCCTCTCTTCCTCTTTCTTCTTCTTCTTCTTCTTCTTCTTCTTCTTCTTCTTCTTCTTCTTCTTCTTCTTCTTCTTCTTCTTCTTCATTTCTTTCCTTCCTTCTTTTTTTCTTTATTTTTTCTTTCTTTCTCTTTCTTTTTCCTTTCTTTCTTTCTTTTTGAGAAATAATAACTAGACTGTTAGATCAGAGAAGTCTGTGGAGATAGTATTCCTAGATCTCAGCAAAATATTTCACAGTCTCCCAAAATAAACTTGCAGACATTATCAAAAGATGTAAGTTTGGAGACACTACAGTTAGAAGAAATTAGCTGAATGACTGGACAAAAATGATTATTTATGAATGGATTGATCTCTAGTAGAGTATCATATTCAGTTGTTTTAGTTAGTGACTAGAATAAAAATATAAGGTAGCATTCTATCTATTCTTGTGGATGACACATTGCTGGGATAGCCAGGTCACACAATGGATCACAATTTAGATTCAAGTAGATATTAACAGGTTAAAATGATAGACTAAATAAAATAAAAATCAATTTAATGGAGATAAATGTCAAATGTTATGCTTGGATTCAATACATCAACTTTACAGGTATAGAATGAGGATAGATAGAAAACAATTCACATGAAAAGTACCTAGGGAAGTCAAGCAGACTAGATAAGGAAAAATCAGAAATAATTGAAAAAAATAACCTAGTGTTCAATAACCTGAGAACATAAGTTTCTTGAGGAAAAATTCCTTATTTAACAAGAACTGGTGAAAAAACTTGAGAGCACTTTTGTGGAAATTAGATTTTGACCAACTTCTTACACTAAATGACATAAGATCTCTCTCTCTCTCTCTCTCTCTCTCTCTCTCTCTCTCTCTCTCTCTCTCTCTGTATCAGTCTGTCTATCTATCTATCTATCTATCTATCTATCTATCTATCTATCTATCTACCTATCTATCTATATCTATATCTATATCTAACCTAAATATTAAAGGTCACACCATAGAAGAATTAAAAGAAAACCATATCATGTAACTTTCATAACTATGACTAGGCTGAGAATAAGCTTCAGAGGTGATCACAAAAAATAAAATAGGTAATTTCAATTAAACAAAATTGAAAAGGATTTCCATGAACAAATTTAATGCAAATAAGATAAGGTAAGCTGTTGATTGTTAAGAAAATAGTGTTCAAATTAAGTACTTTTGATAATAATATTATAGCCAAGATTACAGGAAACAAGTACAAATATAAAAGACTGAGTCACTCCCCAAATGCATAAGCAAACAAATGAAATAAACACACTATTTTCACCTTAAAAGACAAATTGAAAATTGTGAACAACCATATAAATACGACAAAGGTGATTTATATTTATAAATATTTATTGTATTTACATAAACCATAATATATTCATATGGTTTAGATTAATAAATATAACAAATATGTAGAAATCAAGTATTTTATCTATTTATAAACCATAAAAAGTTGATCTAAAGCATGCTTCAGATTCCCAAGAAGAAAAATATACATCAAAACAACTTTAAGATTTCATATCACACCGATCACAGCAAATTGGCAGAGATGAAAAAAAGATGAAAGTAGCCAATGTTGGAAAGGCTGCAGAAAAGTAGGCACATATACATTGGAGACTAAGATATAAAATTGTCCAACAATTTTGGAAAAATAAATAGAAATTTATGCTACAAAAAAGTGTCTGAAATGTTTGCACACCTTTGCCCAAAGAGCCCACTGTGAAGTATATGCCTCAAAAACTCAAAGTCAAAAAGATCCTATATGCACTAAAATACCTATAATAGTACTTTGGAGGTTCTAAGGAACTGGAAAAAAAACACTTCTCAATTGTTAATTACATAATTAATTATATTTCATGGATATAATGGAATATTATTGTTCTGTAAGAAATAATGAATATGAAGAATTAAGTAAACTATGAGAAAAACTTAAGTATTAAGTAGACTAAATCAGAATCAGGAAAACAATAAACAAAACATTAAACAAAAAATTTGAATGGAATGAACTTTAACAAAAACGAGCTTATCATAGCTATGCTTTCCTACTGAAAGACTATGGTTGTGGAACATTGCACATACTGCTGTACATAGTGGATGTGTTGGCTATTTTTACTGAACTGCTTTTTTCTTTCTTTTTTCTTTCTTTGTCATTTGGTGATAGGAGTAAGCAAAATAAATGTGCATGAGTGAAAGTGATATTAAAACAACAAAAAATTCTCAATGTTTCCTTTTAAATCTGATGTTCTTAGTGCAAATAAAATTAAATATGGGTCACCAATGAAGAATGGGTTCAAGTTGTAGAAAAGCAATTTTGGGCTTTGTATAAGGAAAAACTGATTAGTAGAGTTGTTCAACAGTGAGCTTCCATCTAAGACTCTGAATCAATAAGATATTTATACAGAAAAAAAAATTATGGTCATGTTAACTTTCATCAAGATAACTCATAAATTTCACCAATTTGATGGGCTACTAGATGGAAAAGAGAATAAAATGTTTTGTTTTGTTTCGTTTTTTTTTTCCTTTCAACAACCATTTATTTTATTTTCCATTTACATGTAAGGGTAGTTTTCAACATTCATTTTCATAAGATTTAGAGTTCCGAATTTTTCTCCCTCCCTCCCTCCCTCCCTTTCCTCCCCCGTCCACAAGATTGCAATCAGGTTATATATGTACAATCCACAAGTGTTCTTTTTATCAGTTCTTTCTATAGGGGTGCATAGTAAGCTTCCTCATTAGTTCCATGGGATTGTCTTGGATCATTGCACTGCTGAGAGTAGTTAAGTCATTCATAATTACTCATTGAACAATACTGCTGTCACTACGCACAATGTCCTCTCAGCTCTGCTCACTTCACTATACATCGATGTTCATTAGTCTTTCCAGGTTTTTCGGGGATGATCCTGTTTATCATTTCCTGTGGCACAAGTCCATTCCACTACAATCATATAACACAGCTTTTTTGATCGTTCCTCAATTGATGGACATTCCCTTGATTCTCAATTCTTAGCCTCCACCAAGAGTTGCTATACATATTTTTTATACAATCTTCCCCCTTTTCTCTTTTTCATGAATACTATTGTTAACTGTTTCCCTTCCATCCTATTCCCTTCCTCATGTTCTTTATACTATTATTCATCTTCTTTCATACTATCACTCTTCAAAAGGGATTTGCTTCTGTCTGTCCCCTCCCCTACTGTGCTCTTCCTTCTTTTGCCCCTCTCTCTTTATCCCTTTCCCTTCCTATTTTCCTGCAGGGTTAGAGAGATCACTCCACCCAATTGAGTGTGTATATTATTCCATCCTTTAGCCACTTCTAATGAGATTGAGGTCTTTGAGCCAATTTTGATGAGTGTTAGGCTCATTTACTGCCCAGATTAAATAGATTACTCCACCCAGTTGGGTGTGTCTATTAGTCCCTCCTTGAGGCAGCTCTGATGAGTTTAAGATCTTTGAGCCTTTTCTGATGAGTGTAAAATTTATTTACTGCCCTGCTCCTCTCCCATCTCTTCCCCAACTCCATAAGCCTTTTCATGTTACTTTCATGTAGGATTTCACTTCTGCCCTTCTCCCTCCCGCAATGAATTCCCTTCACCCCTCAATTTAACCCTAAAGATATTCCCATCTAGCTAAGTGACAGAGTGGGCAAATCATCACCCCTGGGCCCAGGGGGATCCCAGCCAAAACCCGGCCTCAGACACAAGACAGTCGCCCACTGTATGACCCCAGGTATGTCCCCCAGCTCCAATTTTTTTTTTTTATGGTTCTCTTGGGTCTTGTATTTGAAAGTCAAATTTACCATTCAGTTCAGGTCTTATCATCACAAATATCTGAAAGTCTTCTTTTTTCATTAAAGTCCCATTTTTTCCACTGAAAGATAATGCTGAGTTTTGCTGGGTAGTTGTAATCCCATTTCCTTTGCCCTTTGGAATATCATATTCCATGCCCTCTGGTCCTTTAATGTAGAAGCTGCTAGATCTTGTGCTATCCTGACTGGGGCTCCGCAGTACTTGAATTCTTTCTTTTTGACAGCTTGCAATATTTTCTCTTTTACCTGAGAATTCTGGAATTTGGCTGTAATATTCCTAGGAGTTTTCTTTTTGGGATCTCTTTCTGGAGGTGATTGGTAGATTCTTTCAATTTCTATTTTAGCTTCTTCTTCTAGAATTTCAGGATAATTTTCCCTGAGAATATCTTGGAAGATGGTGTCTAAGCTCTTTCCTTGATCATGGTTTTCAGGTAGACCAATAATTTTCAAATTATCTCTCCTGGACCTATTTTCCAGGTTGGCAGTTTTCCCCAGAAGATATTTTGCATTGCCCTCCATTTTTTTATTCATTTGGATTTGCTTTATTGTGTCTTGGTTTCTCATAAAGTCACTGGCTTCCATTTGTTCAATCCTAATTCTTAGGCAATTATTTTCATCAGAGAGCTTTTGTACCTCCTTTTTCATTTGACTTTTCAAGCTGTTGACTTTTTTCTCATGTCTTTCCTGCATCACCCTCATTTCTCTTTCCATTTTTTCCTCTACCTCTCTAATTTTATCTTCAAAGTCCTTTTTGAGCACCTCTATGGCCTGAGACCAATTCGTATTTTTCTTGGAAGCTTTAGATATAGGGGCCCTGCTGTTGATATCTTCCTCTGAGGGTGCCCTTTGGTCTTCCTTGTTACTGAAGAAATTTTCTATGCTCCTCACCTTTCTCTGTCGGCTCATCTTGTCTTTTACTATAAAGTGGGGCACTGTTTCCAGGCTGCAGTATCCCAAGCTTAAGAAGTCCCAGGTTGTATAATTTAAGGAGAATCAGGTTCTTCCCTTGCCCGGCCTGTTTCCTGGTCCTAGATGACCCCATACCAACTTGCCAATCAACCAGTTTTGTGTGTTGTGGTTTTTAGCTCTGATGAGCCTGTGCCCCTCCCCCACTTGGGCCACTTCTACTCAAGTCTACCACCTGGTTCTCAGTAGGGGTGTAAAATCCAAGTTCTGCCTTAGTACCAGCATAGATCCCTGTAGTTTCTCCCCTGCCCAGGGCTCAGCCCACTCACCAGACTGTGAGCTTAGTTCCAGATGACTCTGGTGCTTCAGCTGGCTCTGGGGGTCTCCTTCTCTGGTGAGGACTTCCTGAGACTGGACCTGTGTCAGAGTGACTGTGGGGTTGGGACCAACTCCTCTATTAGCAGAGCAGCTCCCTCCTTCTGACCTTCCAAGACATTCTTGGTTAGAAGATGATTTCAGCACATTCTTCTGTGAGTTTTGCTGCTCTGGGCATTTTCCTATGACCTTATTTCTTGTTTTGTTTCAAAGAACATAGCAAGAATATAAAATAGTCAACCAACAAATAAATAAAATCATATAAAATCAATCAACAAATTATTTTTAGCACCTATTTTGTGGCAGTTCTAAGTTTTGAGGATAGAAAGGAAATTAAGTAGCATGAATATAGGAAAGGAAGGAAGGAAGGAAGGAAGGAAGGAAGGAAGAAAGAAAGAAAGAAAGAAAGAAAGAAAGAAAGAAAGAAAGAAAGAAAGAAAGAAAGAAAGAAAGAAAGAAAGAAAGAAAGAAAGAAAGAAAGAAAGAAAGAAAGAAAGATGGAGAGAGGGAGGGAGGAAGGGAGGAAGGGAGGGAAGGATTGAAGGAAGCAAGGAAGCAAGTAAATAAAGAAATAAAAAAGAAAAAGAAAGGAAAATGTGAATGTTACCTTTTATATGGGACTTGTGACTTCATTGGTATGTCTCTAGTTAGAAAAATGACTAAGTCACTGAGAGGATAAATGGGCTTCATGCATCTTGCAACCAATAGGTTTTTGAGGTGTGACTTGGACTCTGGTCTTCTTAACTACTTGGCTAGCTCTCAATTCACTACTGAAGGTTGAATCTCTTTGTAATCAGACTGAATTCATAAGAAATTTCACTTTTAAAACAAGGAGTGTTACATTCCTGTTGTATTCTTCCTTGGTCCCATTAAATAGGGAGTGTTATATTCAGTTCTAAATTGACATTTTTGAAAGGACATTGACAAGCTAGAGCTACAGTAGATGACAACAAGAATGGTGACTGAAAATAATACAGCTATTGGGGCAGCTAGGTGGTGCAGTGGATAGAGCACTGGCCCTGGATTCAGGAGGACCTCAGTTCAAATCCAGCCTCAGACACTTGACACTTACTAGCTGTGTGACCCTGGGTAAGTCAGTTAACACCAATTGCCTCACTAAAAAAAATAATATAGCTATCAATTTTTTTTATGTTCATTGATCCCAGGTTCAAAACCCTGTCCTAAAAGACTGTAAATTCAATTACTGGGAACTAGATTTCTTAGATTCAGGGTTGGAGTCTTAAGGTCCCCTGATAGAGCTTCCTATTGGTCTCTCTTTGCTAAAAGGTCATATCCAATCTATTGCTTAATCTCAGCCAGGCCAGAAGAGGAATTTCTAAACATTCTTACATGACACTGCATGGCTTCAAACGTTCCATGAATTCCTAGGAAAGTGCTGTGGCAACAGATTATGATCCTCCATGCTTTGGTTTTAGACTTTAAGACTTGCTGTGGCCCGAAAAAAAAATCCATTTCCTAGTGGCCAATCCTCCAGTAACAAATTACTCAACACCCATCTAAACTGATCTTTAGAGGGCAAATTGGGTTGTGATTGAAGTTTTTTCTAATTTGGGAATAGTTACCAAAGCATGTGAATAGTGCCTTTCACTTATAGGATGCTTAATAAAAATGTTAAAGTAGAATTGAATAAATAGTCTTTGACAACCTAGGGTCCCTACATGCAGTGAAGAGGAATCAGAAGTATTCAGTGGAGGATTAATATTATTATGACTTAGGCTTCAATAATTCAAGGATAGTATTTATAAGAATTATCATTCTAATCATTGGTTATTGACAATAATGTTAATATGTAGCAGCAAGAATTATTAATATCAATATGACACTCTGAGATTTGTAAGGCATTTTGTATAGACTATTTCATTTGACATATACACAAATTTTGTGAACTAAATAGAGATCCAACCCCCTTCATTTTAAAGATAAAAAAAATAAGACCCTAAGAGTTTCAATAGCTTCCCTAAGGTTATAAGATTAGAGATTTGAAGTTAGAAAGAGCCCTAGAGATTTTCTGATCTAGGTGTCCTTAATGTGTGTGTGTGTGAGCATGTGTATGTATGTGTATGCATGCACACATGTGCATGAGCAATCTGGTAAAGCCTGTGATCTTTTCTCAGAATAGTGCTTTTAAACAAACAAACAAAAAATTCAAGATTACAAATGGAAGTTATTATACTGAAATGGAGTTAGAATGATAGAAAGTTCCAAATTCATGGACCCCCTTAAATGTATCCAAAAGTACATGAGGGGAGAGGAAGTGAAGAATTGTTTTTTTTTTTCAGAGTGACAGGTGGATGAGGTAATTAGACTTCTCTGTGTTATCCCAGAGGATAGAATGAGGACCAATGGATAGAAGTTACAGAGGTTCTGTTTTTCAACTCAGCATCAGAAAATACTAATTTGTTTTAGTGGTTCCAAAATAAAATGAATGTGCTGCTTTGGATGTAGTGAGCTCTTCATCACTGAGGGTAGAACATAAATGGGAAACTAGATTTCTCTTTGTTAGGGATGTTATAGAGACTCCAGTCTCCAATCAAGATTCATCCCTCATGCCCCAGAAAGCTCTTTATTCTAGAGGATTGCTTCAACCCTGTTATTGACACTTCAGAAGTATCCTTAGTTCCTGGACTCCTTCCCTCTTATTGGATAGCTCTTCCTAAAACCTCTATTTAAAGAGAATATAGGGGGCAGCTAGGTAGCATAGTGGATAGAGTACCAGCCCTGGATTCAGGAGGACCTGAGTTCAAATCTGGCCTCAGACACTTAACACTTACCAGCTGTGTGACCCTGGGCAAGTCACAACTCCAATTGCCTCACCAAAAAGAGAGAGAGAGAGAGAGAGAGAGAGAGAGAGAGAGAGAGAGAGAGAGAGAGAGAATATAGGGGCAGCTAAGTAGAATAGTGGATAAAGCACTGGCCCTTGATTCAGGAGGACCTGAGTTCAAATCTGACCTCAGACACTTGACACTTACTAGCTGTGTGACCTTGGGCAAGTCATTTAACCCTCACTGTCAAACCAAAAAAAAAGAGAGAGAGAGAGAGAGAGAATATACAGGCTAGCCATTTCTTCATTTCTCTTTAGGTTTCAATCCAGCTTTTTTCAACATGCCCTCTAACCCCCAACAAATACCTTCCTCATTTTCCCTTCCTCCATTTTGCATCCCCTTCAGCTTCCTTTTATGTGTTGTCTTTCCCTACTCTAATTTAAGCTTCTTGAGAGCTGGGATGATTTTTCTGTTTGCTTATATGTGTATTCTCAGTATTTAGTTTGGTGGAACATAGTAAACATTTAATACATGCTTCTTGAATGACTAACTGATTTAAGTACTGATAGTAATAAATGGACTCTGAGATCCCTCCCAGTTCTGAAATGCTATGAGTGAATGAAATTCTATTTAGGAATGGAAATTGGCAATTCCTGCCTGATATTGAGAATGAAAGCTATAGGAGATGTGTAACTGTCTTCTCAGAAGCATTCTTCTCCATTCCCAAACTTCTTCCTAATCAGGGAGTCCCCATTTCCTGTCAAAGGAGAGTCAGGCAACAGATCACTGGCCAGCATCGATAAACCAACTCTAATGCTCCCTAAGCCTATGAGGGTCTGATAGATTTGATGACCTTTTTGTTAAAATGTCATTTACAAGTATGATTAAATTATTCTGTCTGGTTGAGTTGATACCTACAACAGATATATTTTCCTCTAGAGGCAGTAAAAATTTAGTTCTTTACCCTTCATTTAACTGCAGAGGTTTTCTGAAGCAAGATTACATTTCCCACTCTGAGTTGTGAAAGGTGACCTTTGTGTGGATAAGCTTTTGGTCATCCTCTTTCTTCTATTATGGATTAGCAAGAACATCATAAAAATAAGATGCCTTCTCACTATGTCCATAATCTGTTTTTGAAATAGGAAAAGAAATGGAATTTCAAATAAATCTATTGGATTATATTTATGTGGGTGGAATTAAGCAAAGCTGAAGAAACTATAAAGATACAGAAACTGATTAAGGAAAAGGAAAGGAAAAGGGTATGCTTTGTGAACTACTGATCAGTTTTGCGTCCTCTTACCTAGTAACTACCATAGAGCCCTGGATGTAGTAAGACATGAGAAGGTGGTCTAGAGCCAATCAAATTTGTATTCCTGTATCCATCTGTTTCTATCTTTATAGACTCTAATATGTTCAACTCAAGCACAACAATTCACCTCAACCTTCCTAATTTCCCCAGCTGTTAGCAGCCCCCTAACCCCACAAGTCTCCTTAATTGAACCACTTATATTATAGGGGAATTCTCCTCCTCACATAGTAACCTGTTCCACTTTTTCATAACTTTAATTTTTAGGAAGTTTCCTTACACAGCCAAAATCTCTCTCTTTTACCCAATAGTCCTAGGTCTGACCTCCCTGGCCAAACAAAGCAAATCTAATCTCTCTTCCACATAATAAGCCTTCTAGACAATGATCTCATTTCCTAAAATTTCTCTTCTTGAAGTGGAACATCACAAATTCCTTGAATGGATTTTCAGATAATTAGGTGTCCTTAGAGCAACCTGGTTATTCTTTTTTTTTTTTTTTTTTTTTTTTTTACAGATACCAGCTGTTCAATGTCCTTTCTCAAATGTGGTGAAGAGCTAGATGTGACATCACAAATGTGGTCTGACCAGAGAAGTCAATAGAAATAACACTTTTCTTGTTCTGGGTGTTATATTTTTACTAATGAATCAGAGATCATGTTGTCTTCCTTCCTTTCTAACTTTATAATTTTTAATTTTATTTTTTGTCATTTATTTAGAATTTTATTTTTCCCCAATTACATGTAAAAACAATGTTAATGTCCACTTTTAAAATTTTGTGTTCCAAATTCTTGTCTCAGAGCTTTGGAATTTGACTATAATTTTCCTGGGAGTTTTCATTTTGGGATCTCTTCTAAGAAGTGATCAATGGATTCCTTCATTTTCTATTTTACTTTCTGGTTCTAAAGTATCAGGGCAATTTCCCCAGACAAGTTCTAGGAAGATGACGTCTAGGTTTTTGTTTTTTTTTTTTCTTTTTGATCATGGATTTCCAGTGGTGCAATAATTTTCATATTATCTCTCCTGGATCTATTTTCCAAGGTCAGTTTTTTTTTTCAATGAGATATTTCACAATGTCTTCTGATTTTTAAATTTTTTTGGTTTTGCTTTATTGTTTCATGATTTCTCTTAAAGTCATAAGCTTCCATTTTCTCAATCCTAATTTTTAAGGAGGTTTTTTTTTTTTTCCAGAGAGATTTTGTATCTCCTTTTCCATTTGGCCAATTCTACTTTTCAAGGCAGTTTCCCTCAATGGCTTTTTGTGCCTCTTTTACCATTTGTTATATTTTTGTTTTTGTTTTTATTTTTTATAGTTTGTTTTTTAAGGTTCTATTTTCTTCAGTGTGTGTGTGTGTGTGTGTGTGTGTGTGTGTGTCTTTTACCAGGTTGTTGACTTTTTTTTCATGATTTTCTTGCATCACTTTCATTTCTCTTTCCATCATTTCCTCTAACTCTCTTACTTTATTTTCAAAGTCCTTTTTGAGTGCTTCTATGGCCTGAGACCAATTAATTTTTTTTTTTCTTGGAAGCTTTGGATGTATGAGCTTTGACTTTATTATCTTCTTTTGAAGGTATATTTTGATCCTCCTTGTCACCACTGAAACATTCTATGGTCAGCATTTTTATGTTGTTTTCTCATTTTCCCAGCCTATTTCTTCACATTTAAATTTTTGTTAAAGTGTGACACTGATAAAGGAAGTAAGGTGGTGCTGTGGATAAAGCACTGGCCCTGACCTCAGGAGGACCTGAGTTAAATCTGGCTTCAAACACTTAATACCTTCTAGCTGTGTGACCCTGGGCAAGTCACTTAACGTTCATTGTCCCACCAAAAAAAAAAAAAGTGAGGCATTGCTTCCAGGCTGGAGGGCACACTATCCAAAGCTTCTGGGGATTTGTGAAGCTATTTTCAGAAGCGCTTCTAGGTATTTTTAAGTTTTTAGTTCTTCCAAGGTAGTATGATTTAAGGAAAGGTATGTTTACCACTCTCCTGAGGTATGCTCTGGTCTGCAAGAAACCACAAGCCTGCTTTTCTGCCCTGAATCTATGAACAGATGGTGGAGCCAAGATGGTGGAGGAAAGGCAGTAGTTTGCCTGAACTCTGCCCAAGACCCCTCCAAATACCTCCAAATAGTGCCATAAGACAATTCCTGGAGCAGCAGAACTCAATTAAAAAAAAAAGGAAAAAAAAACCATGGTGAAATTATTTTCCAGTAAAAGACAACTTAGAAGGTTGTTGGGAAAGTCTATTATACCAGGGTGAGAATTGAGCACAGCCCAGTTCAGGCCCTACCAACACAGACCTGGACCTAAGTACAGCCAATCAGGAGCAGGCCTCTGAATCAGCAGTGGCAACAACTACTTCTGGAACTCAGCACACAGATGGTAAGTGGGTCAAACAATAGTCCAGAAGGAGATTACAGGGATCTCTTTTCTAGCACAGAGGAAGGATTCTGTTATTTTACTCATACTCAGATCCAGCTCATAGACTTGGTTTGGAGTCCAAGGCATGGGAAAAGCACAAGCACACCAGAGCTTGCAGGCACAGTAGAGCAAGACTCCCTTCTTTCCTTCCTTCCTTCCTTCCTTCCTTCCTTCCTTCCTTCCTTCCTTCCTTCCTTCCTTCCTTCCTTCCTTCCTTCCTTCCTTCCTTCCTTCCTTCCTTCCTTCCTTCCTTCCTTCCTTCCTTCCTTCCTTCCTCTCTCTCATTGAACTGCCATTTTCCCCCTGAAAGACCGAACTTAGCTTTGCTGGGTAGGTGATTCTTTGTTGTAATCCCAATTTCTCTGCTATCTGAAATGTCATATTCCATATTCCATGCCCTCTTATTCTTTAATCTAGAAGATCTGACAAGATCTTGTATTATCCTGACTGTGGCTCCACAATACTTGAATTGTTACTTTCTGGCTGCTTACAATATTTTCTCCTTGACCTTGGAGCTCTGGAATTTGGCTATTCGGACATTTGGCTAAGTTTACATTTTAGGATCTCTTTCAGGAGGTGATCAGTGGTTTCTTTCAATTTCTATTTTACATTCTGCTTCTATAATGGCAGCACAATTTTCCCTGACAATTTCTTCGAAGATAATGTCTAGAATTTTTTTTATCATGGTTTTCAGGTAGTCCAATAATTTTCAAATTCTCTCTCCTGAATCTATTTTTAGTTCACTTGTTTTTTCAAGGGAATTTTGCACACTGTCCTCTATTTTTCCATTCATTTGGATTTTCTTTATTCTGTCATGATTTCTCATAAAGTCATTAGCTTACAATTTCTCAATCCTAATTTTTAAGCAGTTGTTTTCATCAGAAAGCTTTTGAATCTTCTTTACCCTTTGGCTTGTCAAGCTGTTGACTTTTTTCCATGACTTTCCTGCATCTCTCTCATTTCTCTTTCCCTTTTCCCCCTCTATCTCTCTTACTTTGTTTTCAAAGTCCTTTTTGAGTGCTTCTATGGCCTGAGACAAAATCATATTTTCCTTGGAAGCTTTGGATATAGGAGCTTTGAATTTGTTATCTTTGTCTGAAGGTGTATTTTGATCATTCTTGTAACAAAATAATCTTTCTAGGGTCTGCATTTTTTTTTCTGTCTGCTCATTTTACTAGTCAATTTCTTGACTTTTAACTCCTTTTTTTTTTTCTTTTTTTTTTTAGTGAGGCAGTTGGGGTTAAGTGACTTGCCCAGGGTCACACAGCTAGTAAGTGT
This sequence comes from Dromiciops gliroides, assembly GCF_019393635.1. Taxonomy (NCBI): domain Eukaryota; kingdom Metazoa; phylum Chordata; class Mammalia; order Microbiotheria; family Microbiotheriidae; genus Dromiciops; species Dromiciops gliroides. Next base: position 452,994,715 of record NC_057862.1, on the reverse strand, counting down.
TAAGTGTCTGAGGCCGGATTTGAACTCAGGTACTCCTGACTCCAGGGCCAGTGCTCTATCCACTGTGCCACCTAGCTGCCCCCTTTTAACTCCTTCTTAAAGTGGGATGCTGCTTCCAGGCTGCACTGTCCTAAACTTCAGGGGGTCCAAGGTGGTATGATTTGAGGAGAGGATCATTCCCCACTTACCCTGCCCTGTGCTTTGTTCTGCAAGCAACCGCAGGCCCACTTGCCTGGGAACAGAATTTTCACTGTGCCTCCAAACTCTGGTGTACCCACACCCTCCTCCCACCTGGGCCACTGGTCTGATTGCTTCCCAGGTCTGAGCATGGGCAAAATAACAGAGTCCCACCTCAATGCCTGCAGAGATCCATGTAATCTCCCCCAGTCAACTGCTCCACCCCCTCACCTGTTCATGAGCTGAATTCCAGAAGCATACCCCCTGCAGCTAATTCAAATTCTCCCAAAGGGCTGGGGCAGACTGCAGTGGCCTGCCTGGGGCTGAATCTGTGATGACATCATCTGGGCTCTACTCTTGTCCTTGTACAACATACCTTTTCTGCTGATATTCTAAGCCATCTTTGTCTGGAAAACTAACTCACCCTGTCTTTTTATGGGTTCTGCTGTTCCAGGAATTGTCATGTCATTATCTGAAGATATTTGGAGGGTTGTGGGGGAGTGCTCTGAGAAGTCACTGATTTTCTTCCACCATCTTGTCTCCACATCCCTGTATTTTCCAATCACTCTTGTTCATCATCCTTAGCTCTTTTTTCTCACTAATTTTTTGTCCAATCAGCTCCTCAAATTTCATTGATTCTAAGTCCATGATATCTCTATCTTGTGTGCCTTTCTCTCCACTTTATAAAATCCTTAGTTAAGGCCCTCATTACCTTTCTCTTGGAACAATATTAGAGTTTCTTTGTTATTCCCCCTATATTTAGTCTTTTGTCTCATTAATACATTTCACAAATATCTTCTAAACTGATATTCTCAAAGCTCAAGTATGAACATGTCTCTCCCCTTCTCAAAAAGCTTCCATTGCTTAATATGGCAACCAGTATAAAATACAAATTTCTCTGGCATTTAGTGGTATTTAGAATAATTCACAACCTGGCTTCAGCCTATCTTTTTTGAATGATACATTCTAGATGAACTCTTCAACTCATTGCTTCTATCTCTTCCCTCTATGCCTTTGTATTAGATATTGCACATACCTGTAATGCTTTCTTTATTTATCTTCACTTCTTGGAATTCCTAGCTTCTTTTAAGGCTCAGGTAAAGTGTTACTTCCTAAAAGAGACATTTCAAAATTGACCTAAAATGTTTTATATATAGTTTATATTTATTCAAAAGCATAAATGATGTATTCTCTTAATTCCATGTAAGCTTGGTAATGGTAAAATAATTTTATTTTTATCTCTATATTCCCAGTACCTAACTCAGTGCCTGACACATGGTTAACACTTGATAAATGCATTTTAAATTTATTTGAATATTGAATTAAAAACCTTTAAGACATTTGAGGCCAGGAATTTAACTATATAACTTTTGACCCTGTCTTATTATTTCTTCATAGAAGTCATTGTATCCTTCTATTCCTATTCTTCGTACAGCATCATCAAAACTATTGCTTTACTATCTGGTTAGGTGTAAGCAATTTTTTTTTTCTCTCCACATTTCCTTTTCAGTTTAAAGTGCTCCTTATCTGATCAGCAAGACTTTGACAAAATACATTCTTCCCAGTTATTATTAAATTCACTTGGTCCCTGACCAGATTTCTATCATTGCAGTATCTTAAGTTATGATTCATAAAGCCATTTCTTATTCTCTAGTACTATATTCTTAGACAGTTGTTAACTTTCCATATCCTCTTTTCTCTTCCTTCAATTTCCCTACCTTCATTTGGCAACAGTAATGCAAAAGCCACATGTCATTCCTAAATCTTTCATTTTCTTGCCCAGGAAGCATGCTACATAGTAAAAACATACACAAACATAACTAATCCTTTATAAAGTAGTTAAATTAAGTTTCATATTAACCATATCTATCTCTGATATAATACTAAAGCATGCATAAAATATACTAAAAAGTTATGAGTTAGCCATGATTCTCTTTCCATTATCCTGGAATAAATATTGGAATAATAGAACAACATATCAGAATGGTGAAATGGGAGTTTATGTGTCCATTGTAGAATGTATCATTTTCTAATTGTGTCAATAGCAGCAAATTACTTATCTCCTTTAATTTTCAGATTCCTCATTTGTAAAAAAATATATAATAATATTTATGTAAATGCAGGATACATGCTTGAAGTAGAGCTTGGGTTGGATAATCCCTCAACTCTATATTACTATGATTCCCTACCTCCTGAGTTTGTTGTGATGAATATTATATAATGGGAAACACTGTAAAACTGTAAGTAAAAAAAATGCGTCCATATGAGGGTCAAGTGTATAACAGAAAGTTAGAAATGTGAAATACTTTATTTAGAGAAGTACATTTGTAAATAACTTATATTTTAGAAAAAATTATAAATTTTTTAAAGTTATAAAAATTGTAAGGAAAAGTGGCTCAAGGCTCTTAAAATCTATGCTAAAATAATGAAAGCTAGACAGGTTTAACTAAGCTGAGAAAAATTTATCCCATTTTCAAAAATGGTCTTAGTGACTATCTGAGAAGCAACATAGCTAATATTTAGAGGCACAACACAATTAAGGTGGCCATTAGATCATGGATTATTTAGACATGATAAACAATAAAACAAAGAACAAAGTGGTTCTCAGTTCTTTGCATCCTATTTTGACTACCACAATGACAGTGATGAAGTGACAGAAAATGGTGTTGCACAGAAGATTTTTAAAACAAATTCTGTTTAGAATTTTATTTTCCAAATTACATGTAAAAAACAATTTTGACATCAATTTTTTTAAAACTTTGTGTTCCAACTTCTCTTCCTCCATCCTTTCCCACCCCCACTCCCCAGAACTCAAGCAATTCAATATAAGTTATACATGAGTAGTCATGAAAAACATCTCCACATTAGCTAGGTTATGAGAGAAAACAGATAAAAGGAGCCAACTCTGATGAGATTAAGGTCTTTGAACTGATTCTGTTTTCTAAATTTTCTTCCTCCCTCCCTCTTTAACCCTCCCTATGAAATCAATCAATTCAATATAAGTCATACATGTGCAGTTATTCAGAACATCTTTACCTTCAAAAGTGTTTTGCTTTTTACTGTGCCTTCCCCTAATCTGCCCTTCTTCCTTCCCCTCTTCTTCTCTGCCCCCTGCTTTACCACCTTCCCCTCCCACTTTCCCTCAGGGCAAAATATATTACTATACATACTTGAGTGTGTATGCTATTCTCTCTTTGAGCCAATTCTGATGATAGTAAGCTTCAGTCATGCCCCCACTCCTTCCCCCCTTCCCCTCCCCTCAATAAGCTTTTTCTTGTTTCCTTCCCCTCCCCTCAATAAGCTTTTTCTTGTTTCCTTGATGTGACCTACTTTTCCTCAGTCTACCTTTCCCTTCCCCTGTCTTCCAGTGAATTCCTCTTACCCCTTAACTTTATTTTAAAGATGTCATCATGGGTTATCTGGGTGGCACAGTGGACAAAGCACCATCCTTGGAACCAAGAGGCCCTCGTGCCCAAATCTATCCCCAGAAATCAGTCACCCCACCCTGCCTGCCCCAGAGAAAACAAGGAGAAACAAAAAAGAAATGCTTTACAGATACCATCCCTTCATATTAAGTTCATACCTATGTCCTCTGTATAAGTGTATTTATTTTAGCTGCCATAATACCAAAAAAGTTCTTATGAGTTATAAATTTTATCTTCCCTTGTAGGAATGTAAACAGTTTAATCTTTTAATATACCTTATGATTTCTTTTTCCTGTTTACCTATTTGTGATTCTCTAGGGTCTTTTATTTGAAAGTCAAATTTTCTATTCAGTTCAGGTGTTTTCATCACAAAGTGCCTGAAAGTCCTCTTTTTTATTGAAGTCCCATTTTTCCTCTTAATGATTATAAACAGTTTTGCTGGGTAGATGATTCCTGTCTGTAGTCCCAATTCCTTTAGCCTTTGGAATGCCATATGCCATGCCCTCTGGTCCTTTAATATAGGTACTGCTAGATCTTATTTTATCCTTACTGTAGCTCCACAATATTTGAATTCTTTTTTTTCTAGCTGCTTGCAATATTTTCTCCTTGATCTGGGAGTTCTGGAATTTGGCTATAATATTCCTGGAGCTGTTTCTTTTGGAATCTCTTTCAATAGGTGATCTGTGCATTTTCTCAATTTCTATTTTGCCTTCTGCTTCTAGACTATCAGCACAATTTCTCCAGACAATATCTTAGAAGAAAATGTCTAAACTCTTATTTTGGTCATGGTTTTCAGGTAGTCCAATGATTTCCAAATTATCTGTCTTGGATCTATTTTCCAAGTCAGCTGTTATTCCAAGGAGATATTTCATATTGCCCTCTATTTTTTTTTAATCATTTGGATTGGTTTTATTGTGTCTTGGTTTCTCATAAAGTCAGTAGCTTCCATTTGTTAAATACCAATTCTTAGGCAATTATTATCTTCAGAGAGCTTCTGTATCTCCTTTTCCATTTGGCTTTTCAAGCTGCTGACTTTTTTCCCACGAATCTCCTGCATTGCTCTCATTTCTCTTTCCATTCTTTCCTCCACCTCTCTAAATCTTTCTTCTATCTCTCCTACGTTCTCTTCAAATTCCCTTTTGAGTGCTTCCATGGCTTGAGACCAATTTTTTCTTTGAAGCTTTGGATGTAGGGGCCCTGTGGTTGTTATGCTCTTCTGAGGGTGCCCCTTGATCTTCCTTGTCACTAAAGAAACTTTCTATAGTTCTCAAATTCATTTGCTTGCTCATCTTGCCATTTTTTATTTGACTTTTAACTTCCTCTTACAGTGGAGCCCTACTTCCAAGCTATACTGCCCTAAGCTTCATAGGGTCTCAGGTGTTTTGGTTTGAGGGAGGGTAGGTTTTCTTCTCACCTGGCCTGTTATCTGGTCTGAAGATAAGCTTTAGCCAACTTGCTAACTAACTAGCCAGCAAAACTTTTTGTGCTATGGTTGTTAACTCTGATGAGCCTCCACCCCTCCCCCACCTGGGCCTCCCACCACTCAAGATTTCCTCTTGATTCCCCTACTGGGGTGGGATAGCCAAATTCCTCCTTATGTCCCGTAGACACCCCTGTATTTCCCACCCCCCACCTCCATGTCTAGCTGTTCAGCTAGAACAGCTAGAACTAAGCTGACCATAAGCTTAGTTCCAGGAGACACATTTGATGCACCTGATTCAGAAGCTTGGGGGTAAGTTTCTCTGGTGCAGCCTGCCTCATGACTATGTAGGCATGATGGTGGGGTTGGAGTCTCCACAGTAAAAGGTTTGTGAAACAAACCATTTTTAATCTGTCATTAAACATTAATTTTCTATTAATATTCTAAATATGAAAACTTTTACATTAAAAACAATGAACCAACATACAGGCAGAAATAAACCACATAAATTTAATGTATTTGTATAATTGAAGCTTGAAGATAAAAGGAAATTTTACCTAAATGGCAGATTGCCTCACAAGTTCTCCTTGGAGAGGAACATAAAGAAATTGATGGTTTTGTCTTTGTCTTGCACCCAAAGACAAGAAGGACACTTTCATGGAAAAATTGGTCATTTCTCTTCACAAACCTAGTAAGCAGAAAAAACACTGTGAAATCAATGTTTGCTTATATACCAAATTTTGTTGTAGAAGAATTGGGAAAGGTATCATCCAAACCAATTCAACATATACTGTAGTAATCAAAGGACTCAGTATGATAGTGGCAATCAGGTAGAATGGTGAAAAACATCTCCTATAATTAGGAAGTTTTAAAATCAATTTTATTTTATTTTCAGTTCCGGATTCTTTCCTTTTCCCACCCATTGAGAAGGCAATAACTGCAAAACCCATTAAAACTATGAAGTGATACAAAACAAATTTCTATATAAGGCATTAAAAATTAAAAGCAAACAAACAAACAAACAAAACATTCCCAAGAGGGGACAGAGGCAAGATGTTGGAGAAGAGCTCTCCCATATTTCCCTCCAAACAACTATAAATATGCCTCAAAACAAATTCTGCAATGGCAGCATCCGCAAAAGGAGAGGGCAAAACAATTATCTGGCTCAAGAGTACTTAAAAGATGTGTAGGAAAGGTCTGCTTCATCTGAGTTAGTGTGGAGCTCAGTCTAGCAAAGGCTTTGACAATACAGGCCATGCCACAGGAAACCAGTAGCAGGTCTAGAGGGTGACTGAATTAGCAGAGGCAGAAGCTTCGTTAAGAGCTCTCAGTCCACACATCATAAGGGGGTCAGACACCTACCTGGTCAGAAGGAGATTATAGGGGTCTCCTTGCTAGCACTGGGTACAGGACTCTCTTGCATTACCAATACTCATATCTGGGTTGCAATCCTGGGTCATACTCCCAGGTTAAAGAGGATGACTAGTACATTAGAGCTTGTTGTAATAGGGCAGTAAGGATGATGGTCACAGTTCCATGGAAGAAAAGAATGCTTGTGGTAGCTTAAGGACAAGAGCACAGGCCAGGAGGGTAGAAAACACGCTTTGTTTTAGTTCATATCACCTTAGAAGAAATGAAAGCTAACATACTTCCACAACTCACTCTGAAAAGTTGCATACAAAAACTGAAGGTTAGGAAACTTCCCCCTTTACTCCTGGAGCAGAGCCCAAAATTAAAGCTAAACATCAAAAAATATGCTGGAAAATGAGAAAACAACAAAAAAAGTTCCTATTCATAAAAAGTTACTGTGGTGATAAGGTAGATCAAAGCACAAACTTTGAAGACAGCATAGTGAAAACTACTGTATCCAGAGCCTCAAATAAATATGTGAATTCATCTCAGGCTTAAACAAAATTCCTGAAAGAACTCAAAAAGTGGTTTAAAAATCAAATAAGAGAAGTACAAGAAAAAATAGGAAAATAAATTACAGTGATACAAAAAATAATTTTTAAAAAGTAGTTTCTTTTAGCCTAAGGCATTTTATACTTACTAGCTTTGTGACCTTGGGCAAGTCACTTAACCCTCATTGCCCTACCCCCCCCAAAAAAATTGTATATTTTTTAAAAAGTAGCTTGTTAGAAAGAGGCACAAAAATTACTAAAGAGTATAACACCTTAAACACAGAACAATAGGTCAGATGGCAAAAAAGACACAAAAATCTAATGAAGAGAAGAATGCCTTAAAAAGCAGAATTAGCCAAATGGAAAAGGAGGTACAAAAGTTAATTAAGAAAATAATTCCTTAAAAAGCAAAATTGGCAAAATATAAAAGGAGGTACAAAAACTCAATGAAGAAAATAATTTTTTAAAAATTATAAATGGGCAAATGGAAGCCAACTATTCCATGGGGTATCAAGAAACAACAAAACAACATTAAATGAATGGGAAAAATAAAATAAAATGAGAAATATATCACTGCAAAAACAACTGACCTAATAAATAAAGAAAAGATAATTTAAAAATTATTGGACTATTTGAAAACCATGATCAAAAAAGTGCTCAGATAGCACCTTTTAACAAATTATCAAGGAAAAGTGTCCTGATATTCTAGAGCCAGAGAAAAAAAATAGAAACAGAAAAATGAATTAATCATCTCCTGAAAGAGATCTCAAAATGAAAATTGAGGAATGTAATACCCAAATTCTAGCACTTGCAGGACAAGGGGAAAATATTGCAAGAAGCCAAATAGAACTAATAAAACTCTTTTGGAGCAACAGTTAGGATTACAAAAGATTTAGCAGTTTCTACATTAAAGTATCAAAGGGCTAGGAATATGATATTCTAAAAGGCAAAAGAACTAGCATTACAACCGAAAATCACCTAACCTAATAAAATTGAGCACAATTCTTGGGTGGGAGAGGGGTTGAAGATTTAATGAAATAAAAGCATTTCAGGCATTCTTGATGAAAGAACAGAGCTGAGTTTACATTTTTACTTTTAAACACAAAATTCAAGCAAAGCATACAATGGTAAATAGTAGAAATCTCAAGGGATCCAATAAGGTTAAATTGTTTACCTTACTAAATGGGAAAATGGTATTTGTAGCTCCTAAAAACTTGTTCTTTATTAGGACAGTTAGAAGGAGTATACATAGACAGAGGGAACAGGTGTGAATTGCATGTGAGGGGATAATTATAAAAAATAAAATTAAGGGGTGAGAAAAAAGAATGCATTCAGAGAAGGGGAAAGGGAGAGGTAGCATAGGGTAAATTATCTAATATTAAAGAGGAGCAAAAGAGTTTCTTTTGGTGGAAGAAAAATGGGGAAGGTAAGATCAGGGGTGCATATGAACCTTTTCCTTATCAAAACTGTCTCAAGGGAGGGAAGAACGCACACTCAGTTAGTTGGTTATAGAACTCAATCTTACCTTACAGAAATGTAAGAAGGCAGGTGGATAAGTGGGGGCAGGCAGTAATCAGAAGCAAATTACTTTTAAGGCCAAAGGCAATGAGAGATTAAGATAAACAATAGGAGAATAAGATAGAGTGACGTAGACAGTAATTGCAACCATGAAAAAAAAATAAAGCAAGTATTTCTGATTAAGCCCTTATTTGTAAAATATATAGAGAACTTGAGTCAAATTTTAAAAAGAAGCCATTTCATAACTGATAAATAACCAAAGGAAATGAATAGGAAATTTTTAGAGAAAGTAATCAAACTCTGCAACCCCTGACACCTATTTATATTCATATAAAAATGCTCTAAATCATTATTTTTTCTTTATTTATTTTTTCCCATTACATGTAAAGATAGTTCTCAACTTTTGTTTATACAAGCTTTCCAATTTCAGATTTCTCTCCCTCCCTCCCCTCCCTTCCCCATCCCCTAGACAGCAGGTAATCTGATATAGGTTATATATATATATATATATATATATATATATATATATATACACACACACACACACACACACATAATAACATTAATCCTATTTCTGCATAATCATGTTATAAGAGAAAAATCAGAGCAGTCCTGAAAAATCTCAAAATAGAAAAAACAGCAACACCAAAAACAAAAGAAATAGTATGGTTCATTCCATAGTTCTTTTTTTTTTTCTTGGATTTGGAGATAATCTTCTATCATGAGTTCCCTGGAACTATTCTGTACCATTGCATTGGTGAGAAGAATCTAGTCCATCACAGTAGATCAACACTCAATGTTGATGATACTGTGTACAATGTTCTTCTGGTTTTGCTCATCTCACTCATCATCAGCCCACACAAGACTCTCCAGGTTTCTCTGAACTCCTCCTGCTCATTGTTTCTTACAGCACAATAGTATTCCATTGTATTCATATACCACAACTTGTCCAGCCATTCCCCAATTGATGGGCATCCCCTCAACTTCCAATTCCTTGCCACCACATAAAGAGGAGCTATAAATAGTTTTGTACATGTAGGTCCCTTTCCCCTTTCCATGATTTCGTTGGGCAAAAGACCCAAAAGTGGTATTGCTGGGTCAAAGAGTATGGGCAGCTTTATCGCCCTTTGGGCATATTTCCAAATTGCTCTCCAGAATGGTTGGATCAGTTCACAGCTCCACCAACAATGGATTAGTGTTCCAATTTTCCCACAGCTTCTCCAACATTTATTATCTTCCTTTTTTGTCATATTAGCCAATCTGATAGGTGTCAGGTGGTACCTCAGAGTTGTTTTAATTTGCATCTCTCTAATCAATAGTGATTTAGAGCATTTTTTTCATATGGGAATAGATAGCTTTGGTTTCTTCATCAGAAAACTGCCTGCTCATATCCTTTGACCATTTCTCAATTGGGGAATGACTTGGATTCTTATAAATTTGATTTAATTCCCTATATATTTTAGAAATGAGGCCTTTATCAGAAGTACTGGCCATAAAAATTTTTTTCCAGCTTTCTGCCTCCCTTCTAATTTTGGATGCATTGCTTCTGTTAGTACAATTTTTTTTAATTTAATGTAATCAAAATCATCCATTTTGCATTTTATAATATACTCTATCTCTTGTTGGTCATAAACTGTTTTCATTTCCAAAGGTCTGATAGGTAGATTATTCCTTTCTCTCCTAATTTGCCTATGGTATCACCTCTTATGTCTAAATCATGTATCCATTTTGACCTTATTTTAGTATAAGGTGTAAGATGTTGGTCTATGCCTAATTTCTGCCATACTATCTTCCAGTTTTCCCAGCAGTTTTTGTCAAATACTGAGTTCCTAACCCAGAAGCTGGAGTCTTTGGGTTTATCAAACACTACATTACTAGTGTCATTTACTACTGCATTTCCTGAGCCTAGCCTATTCCATTGATCTACCACTCTATTTTTTAGCCAGTACCAGATAGTTTTGATGACTGCCGCTTTATAGTAAAGCTCCAGGTTTGGTACCGCTAACCTACCTTCCTTTGAATTTTTTTTCATTATTTCCCTGGATATTCTTGATTTTTTGTTTTTTGAGATGAATTTTGTTTTTATTATTCTAGCTCTATAAAATATTTTCTAGGTAGTCTGATTGGTATGGCACTGAATAAGTAAATTAATTTAGGCAGTATTGTCATTTTTACTATATTAGCTCTACCTATCTATGAGCAATTGATATCTTTCCAATTATTTAGATCTGATTTGATTTGTGTGAAGAGTGTTTGGTAGTTGTGTTCATAGAGTTCCTGGGTTTGTCTTGGCAAGTAGACTCCCAAGTATTTTATATTATCTACCATTACTTTAAATGGAATTTCTCTTTCTATCTCTTGCTGCTGGACTTTGTTGGTCATGCATAGAAAAGCTGGTGATTTACGTGGATTTATTTTATATCCTGCTACTTTGATAAAGTTGTTAATTGTTTCAAGTAATTTTTGAGTTGATTCTCTAGGATTCTTTAAGTATACCATCATATCATCTGCAAAGAGTGATAGTTTTGTTTCCTCCTTGCCTATTCTAATTCCTTTAATTCCTTTCTCTTCTCTGATTGCTAAAGCTAACATTTCTAGGACAATATTAAATAATAGGGGTGATAATGGACATACCTGTTTCACCCCTGATCTTATTGGGAAGGCCTCTAATTTATCTCCATTGCATATAATACTTGCTGATGGCTTTAGGTAGATACTGTTTATTATTCTGAGGAAAGCTCCCCCTATTCCTAAACTCTCTAGTGTTTTTATTAGGAATGGGTGCTGTACTTTGTCAAAAGCTTTCTCTGCATCTATTGAGATAATCATATGATTTTGGTTGGTTTTCTTATTGATGTGGTTGATTATGTTAATAGTTTTCCTAATGTTGAACCAGCCCTGCATTCCTGGTATAAATCCCACCTGGTCATAATGTATTATCCTGGTGATCACTTGTTGTAATCTCCTTGCTAATATCTTATTTAAGATTTTAGCATCAATGTTCATTAGGGAAATTGGTCTATAATTTTCTTTCTCTGTTTTTGCTTTGCCTGGTTTTGGTATCACCACCATATTTGTGTCATAAAACGAATTTGGTAGAACTCCTTCTTCACCTATTTTTCCAAATAATTTGTATAATATTGGAATTAATTGTTCTTTAAATGTTTGGTAAAATTCACCCGTAAACCTATCTGGCCCTGGGGATTTTTTCTTAGGGAGTTCATTAATAGATTCTTCAATTTCTTTTTCTAATATGGGTTTATTTAAGGATTTTATTTCCTCTTCAGTTAACCTGGGCAGTTTGTATGTTTGTAAATATTCATCCATTTCATTTAGATTGTCAAATTTATTGGCATACAGTTGGGCAAAATATTTCCTAATTATTCCTTTAATTTCCACTTCATTGGTGGTAACATCACCCTTTTCATTTTTGATACTGGTGATTTGGTTTTCTTCTTTCTTTTTTTTTAATCAAATTAACCAATATTTTATCTATTTTATTGTTTTTTTCATAAAACCAGCTCTTGGTTTTATTGATTAATTCTACAGATTTTTTTTTGCTTTCAATCTTATTAATTTCTCCTTTAATTATCAGGATCTCTAGTTTAGTATCTAATTGGGGATTTCTAATTTGTACTTTTTCTAGCTTTTTGAGTTGCATGCCCAATTCGTTAATCTCCTCTCTCTCTTTTTTATTCATGTAAGCATTTAGAGCTATAAATTTTCCCCTAAGCACTGCTTTGGCTGCATCCCATAGATTTTGATATGTTGTCTCATTATTGTCATTCTCTTGGATATAGTTATTGATTGTTTCTATGATTTGTTGTTTGGCCCGTTCATTCTTTAAATGATATTATTTAGTTTCCAATTGATTTTCATTCTACTTTTCACTGGCTCTTTCTTACATGTAATTTTTATTGCATCATGATCTGAGAAGGATGCATTTACTATTTCTGCCTTTCTACATTTGACTATGATGTTTTTGTGCCCTAATACATAGTCAATTTTTGAAAATGTGCCATGTACTGCTGAGAAAAAGGTATATTCCTATCTATCCCCATTCAGTTTTCTCCAGACATCTATCATGTCTAACTTTTCCAGTAATCTATTCACCTCTTTTACTTCTTTCTTATTTATTTTTTGGCTAGATTTATCTAATTCTGAGAGGGGGAGATTCAGATGCCCCACTAGTATAGTATTACTGTCTAATTCCTCTTGCAACTCATTTAACTTCTCCTCTAAGAACTTGGATGCTAAGCCACTTGGCGCATACATATTTAATATTGATATTACTTCATTATCTATAGTACCTTTTAGCAAGATCTAATTTCCTTCCTTATCTCTTTTAATGAGATCTATTTTTGCCTGCACTTTGTCTGAGATAAGGATTGCTACTCCTGCTTTTTTTACTTTAGCTGAAGCATAATATATTCTGCTCCAGCCTTTTACCTTTACTCTGTGTGTATCTCTCTGCTTCAAATGTATTGCTTGTAAACAGCATATTATAGGATTCAGGTTTTTAATCCACTCTGCAATTCACTTCTGTTTTATAGCAGAGTTCATCCCATTCACATTCACACTTATTATTACTGACTGTTTATTCCCCTCCATTTTATTTACCCCCTTTGTACTTTTCCCCCCTTCTTTCACCCTATTCCTCCTCACCGACGTTTTACTTTTTACCCCTGCATCCCCCAATCTGCCCTCCCTTTTTATCACCCCCCCTCTCTTTTCTTTACCCTTTTCTCCCTTGCTTTTGTCCTCCCTTCTATCATTCCCCCCTTTCCCTTCCCATTTTGCTTCCCTAAATAATGCGCTAAGTTTCTTTATCCCAATGAACGCATATGTTATTCTCTCTTTGAGTCAAATCTAATGAGAATAGGGATGAAACAATGTTCACCCCTCCTTTCTTTCCCTCTATTGTAATAGGTTTTTTTTTCACCTCTTCATATGATATAATTGATCCCATTCCATCTCCCCTTTCCTTTCCTCCCTTTAGACTCCCTTTTTAACCCCTTAATTTTTTTTTGTATCATCACATCAAAGACAATTTATATTTATACCCTCTGTGTAAACTCCTTCTCTCTGCCCAAATACATTTAGAGTTCTTAAGAGTTATGAGTATTATCTTCCTGTGTAGGGATACTAGCAGTTTAACCTAATTGAGTAACTTTTTTTTTCCCTCTGTTTAACTTTTTAAACTTCTATTGAATTTTGTATGCTAAGATCAAATTTTCTATTCAGTTCTGGTCTTTTTGTCAGGAAAGATTGAAAGTCCCCAATGTCATTAAATATCCATCTTTTCCCCTGAAAGAGAATGCACATTTTTGCTGGGTAATAGATTCTTGACTGCAATCCAAGCTCCTTTGCCTTCTGGAATATCATATTCCAAGCCTTGTGGTCCTTTAATGTTGAAGCTGCCAGGTCCTGAGCAATCCTGACTGTGGCTCCATGATATTTAAATTGCTTCTTTCTGGCTGCTTGGAGTATTTTCTCCTTCACCTGATAATTCTGGAATTTGGCTATACTATTCCATGGAGTTTTCCTTTTGGGGTCTCTTTCAGGAGTTGATCGGTGGATTCTTTCAATGATGATTTTATCCTCTGATTCTATGATATCACAGCAGTTCTCCTTAATAATTTCCTTGAATATGGTGTCTAGATTCTTTTTCTGGTCATGGCTTTCAGGCAGACCAACGATTCTCAAATTGTCTCTCCTCGATCTGTTTTCCAGATCAGTTGTCTTTCCAATGAGGTATTTCACATTTTCTTCTATTTTTTCATTCTTTTGATTCTGCTTGACTGAATCCTGGTGTCTCATGGATTCCTTATCTTCCAACTGACCAATTTTAATTTTTAAGGCACTGTTTTTTCAGTGAGATTATGCACCTTTTTTTCCATTTAGCCAAGTGAATTTTTTAAGGCATTGTTTTCTTCAATGAGATTATGCACCTTTTTTTCCATTTGGCCAAATGAATTTTTTAAGGCATTGTTTTCTTCAGTGAAATTATGCTCTTTTTTTCCATTTGGCCAGTCAATTTTTGTGCTTCTTTTTCCAAGCTGCTGATTCTTTTTTCATAGTTTTCTTGTTTTGCTTTCATTTCTCTCCCTATTTTTTTTCTACCTCTCTCAATTGATTTTTAAAATCCTTTTTGAGCTCTTCCAGGAAGGATTTTTGTTCTTGAGACCAATTCACCTTCCCTCGTGAGGCTTCAGATGAAGGCAATTTGAGGGTATTGTCCTCATCTTCGTTTGAGTTGGCTTCTTCCCTATTGATACAGAAGCTCTCAATGGAGAGGGCTCTTTTTTGCTTCTTACTCATTATTGCAGCTTATTTATTTATTTTTTTAAGTTGAGGTCTGCTCTGGGGGCACCAGGGTCCCTGTTTGGGGCTTCATGTGCAGGGGTATAGGTGCTGTGTGACTGGCATTTTATTCTGAGGCCTTTATAGTGTGTGCAGTTCGCCCCCCCTGCACTTCCTGTCTGAGCGCTCAGCCAGGCGCCTGATCCTGCCTGACCCATTCGTGGCCCTCCCGGCCGGTGCAGGTAGGTTTTTCCACTGTCCTTCTTGGCCACCAGATTTTTGGGCCAGGTTCCAGGGGCCTCAGTTGTTCGGCTGTGGCCTGCAGCTCCTGCTTACTTGCCCCGACCCCCTTGGTGCTGGGTTGCTGCCCTGTGCTGGGTCTCCCTTTTGCCCAAGTCAGACTGACCTTTTCCTGAAGTCTTCTAAATTATCTCTGGTTGGAAGACTGTGTCTCTCTGTCTCTTTGCAGGTTCTGTAGTTTCAGAATCCATCCAGAGGCTTGATTTAATGTTCTTTTTGAGGGAACAGAAGGAGAGCTCAGGCAGGCTGCTGCTTCCTCTCTGCCATCTTCTCTAAATCATTATTGCTTAAATAATTGGCAATTAAAACAACTCTGAGGTACCAACCCATACCTATCAGATTGGCTAATATGACAGAAAAGGAAAATTACAAATATTGGAGGGGATGTAAGGAGATTAAGGCACTGTTGGTGGAGTTGTGAACTGATTCAACTATTCTGGAAAACACTTTGGAACTATGCCTCTAAGGCAGAAAAATTGTGCATAGTTTTGTGCCCAGAAACACCATTAATAAGTCTAAATCTAAAAGATCAAAAAAATGGAAAAGAACCTATATGCACAAAAATAATTACAACATCTCTTTTGGTTGTGGCAAAAAAATTGGAAATTGAAGGGATGCTCATCAATTGGAAAATGGCTGACTAAATTGTGGTATATGATTGTGATAGAGTATTAGTATCCTATAAGAAATGATTAGCAGGATGATCTCAGAAAAACCTTGGAAGACTTACAAGACTGATGAAGAGTGAAATGGCAGAACCAAGAGAACACTGTACACAGTGGAACCCAAACCTGAAGTCATGCTGACACATATCCAACCCCAGGCATACTGCACCAGAGAAAGAGACCTCTTGAGCCTCTGAATCTGATGAAGTGCTGGCTTCTTCTGGAACTAAGCTCACAATCTGGTGAGAGGGCTGAGTTGTTCACCAGGGGGAAACTACAGGGGTCTCTGCTGGCACTGAGGTGGAGCTCTGTTGTTTTACCTCTGCTGGGAACCAGGAAACAGCCTTTAGTGGCAGTAGTCCAGGTGGGAAAGGGATATAGGCTCACCAGAGCTATCAACACAGCAAAACAAAAAAATTGTTTTCTGGTTGAAGAGCAAATAGGCCTGAGATTATTTATAGACCAGAGCCTAGGCCAGGTGACTGAAGAACCTGCCACTCCTTAAATTGTACTACCTTGGACCCTCTGAGGCTTGGGACAGTGCAGCCTGGAAGCAGTGTCCCACATTAAAAAGGTGTTAAAAATCAAGAAATAGGTGGGCAAGATGAGCAGACAGAGAAAGATGCAGGCCATAGAAAGTTTCTTTCGTGACAAGGAAGATCAGGGTGCAATCTCAGAAGAGGATAGCAACATCATGGCTCCTCTATCCAAAGCTTCCAAGAAAAATATCAACTGGTCTCACATCATAGAGGTGCTCAAAAAGGACTTTGAAGATAAACTAAGAGATATAGAGGAAAAAATGGAAGAGAAATGAAATTGATGCAGGAAAGTCATGAGGAAAAATTCAAGGACTTGAAAAGACAAATGGAAAAGCTCACTGAAGAAAATAACTGCCTTAGAATTAGGATTAAACAAAAGGAAGTTAATGACGTTATGAGAAACTAAGACACAATAAAGCAAACCCAAATGAATAAAAAATATAAAAATAAACAATCCCAGCTGTAAGGGATTATGGGAGAATGTACCTGTCATAAATATGGATAAGGGAAGCACTTAAGAATAAACAAGAGACAGAGAGGAATATGGGAAGTAAAATGGATAGTTTTGATTACATGAAATTAAAAGATTTCTGAACAAACAAAATTAATTCATCCAAAATTAAAAGGAAGGGCAGCTAGGTGGTGCAATGGATAGAATACCGGCCATGGATTCAGGGGGACCTGAGTTCAAATCCTGCATCAGACCCTTGACACTTGCTAGCTGTGTGACCCTGGGCAAGTCATTTAACCCCAATTGCCTAACCAAAAAACAAACAAACAAAAAATAAAAGGAAAAGTAGGAAACTGGGAAAAAAACTTTTGCAGCATTTTTCTCTGATAAAGGACTCATTTCTCAAATTTATATTAAAATGCCACATTTATAAAAGTAAAAGCCATTTTGATAAATGGTCACAGAATATGATCAGGAATTTTTCAGAAGAAGAAACCAAAGTTATGAAGTCATATAAAATGCACCAAATCACTACTTATTAGAGAAATGCAAATTAAAAACATTATGAGGTACCACCTCACTGCCACTAGATTGTCTAGCATGATATAAGAAGAAAAAGACAAATTATATAGGAGATGTAGAAAAATTGAGAAATTTGTCTTCTGTTGTTTTTGCTGTGAACTATTCTAATTATCTGTAGAACAATTTGGAACTATGCCCAAAAAGCTATACAACTGTGCATACTCTTTGACCCAGCAATCTGATTACTATGTTTGTGTCCCATAGAGATCAAAGAAAATGGGAAATGATCTATTTATTAAAAATGTTAATAGCAGTTCATTTTGTGGTGGTAAAAATGGCAATACCCATTAACTAGAAAATGGCTGAACAAGTTGTGGAATGTGATTGTAAAAGAATATTATTGTGTTATAAGAAATAATCACCAGTATGGTTTTAGAAAAATCTGGGAAGACACATTATCTAATGCAAAATTAAATGAGCAGCTCCAGGAGTACATTGTATATATTAACAACAATGTAAAGATGATAAAAAATGAAAGACAGCTGTTCTTATAAAGAAGATGATCCAAAACAATCCCAAAAGACCCATGATGAAAAATGTTACCTACAGAAATAGAACTGATGAACTCTGACTGCAGATTGAAGCATACTCTTTTTTTACTTTCTCATTTTTATAATTTTATTTTGTTTGTTATTTCTTCTGTAACATGGTTAATTGAAAATAAGTTTTGCATGACTTCGCATGTATAATTGATATATTCCTTACCTTCTCAAGGGGTGGGAAAGTGGTAAGAGGGAGAGAGTGAATTTGGAATTCAATTTTTAATATGATCATTAATATGTTTTTCGTATAATTAGGAAATATTATGGAAATAAATAATTTTTTAAAAATCGAATGCAATGTAAATGCAGGGGGAAATAGGAGGAAGGCAATCATGGCTATGGAAGTAAGGAAAGGCTTCATGTAGAAGGTGACATTTGAAAAAAGTTTTAAAACCAACAAGGAGCTCTCAGCAGCAGAAATGAAGAGGGAATGTGTTCTACTCATCGGGAATAGGCGGTGCAAAGATGTAGATACATTTTTTATGATGAAGATTGGGGAAAAATAAGTAGAGAATCAGAAGACAATGGGCATAGTGAAAAATAAACAGTATCTCAAAAAATGAAATTGAATATATTTGAACAGATTAGAAATAAAAATAGTGATATAAAATCAATTCTAAACAGCTGTCTTTGTGTAATCATTCCAACAACTAGTTAAAGAACAAAATTAACCCAAAATTAGAAGAAAAGATAATTATAAGAAGGTATGTTGTTCAATTACACATGCTCTAACATGATCTATTCAAATATGCTCCTGATTTGAAGAATGGGAAAAGGAAACTAAATCAATACAAAGAATGAAAATTGCCTATGGAAATTTATTTGATGAAAAGAAAGCATCTAGAAAAGCCCAGAACCCCCTTCAGCACATCATTTCTTGATCTCCTTGACAAATAGAAAAGGGTGATACAATTTTATAATAGCTTTAGGAAAAAAAAACTTAAAGGAAGTGAATATTAGAACTCTAAAAGTCTGGGAAGCTAGGTGGTGCAGTGGATAAAGCACCAGCCCTGGATTCAGGAGGACCTGAGTTCAAATCCAGCCTCAGACACTTGATACTTACTAGCTATGTGACCCTGGGCAAACTACTTAACCTTCATTGCCCCATAAATTTTTTTTCCTTTGTCAGTGGCAGTGTAACCTTCATATTTATACTCATATATCATTGTCCAATATGCTAATAAAACAAATGAAAACTGCACAATGAGACAAACTTGTCCACACCAATATAAGCCATGGAATCCTGACTGAAGGGGACTGAACTTTAAGGATATTGGAAAAATTCTCAAGATATTCATATGAGAGAGATACACTAGAAGTTTGGGAAAAAAATCATTCAAAGGATAACCGCAAAAAGGTGAAGTAGGACATATTTTAAACTGTCTACCTTCTATCTCTATTTTCTTATCTCTTTAAAATATTTCTGAGAAATTCTTGGATCTATATCTATTATATATTGTATATGTGCTGAAGATATATGTCAAGTATATCTTTTTTTTTTTTAGTGAGGCAATTGGGGTTAAGTGACTTGCCCAGGGTCACACAGCCAGTAAGTGTTAAGTGTCTGAGGCCAGGTTTGAACTCAGGTACTCCTGACTCCAAGGCCAGTGCTCTATCCACTGCGCCATCTAGCTGCCCCTCAAGTATATCTTTGATGCAAATATGAAAAGAGAACAGATCATATTCATACTTATAACATATAAAATATGTTCAGAATCACATAATTGACTACAGAATGAAGAGAATAAAAGATTTTAAGGGCAGCTAGGTGGCACAGTGGATAAAGCACCAGCCCTAGATTCAGGAGGACCTGAGTTCAACTCTGGCTTCAGACACTTGACACTTACTAGTGGTGTGACCCTGGGCAAGTCATTTAACCCTCATTGCCCTGCAAAAAAAAGAGAATAAAATATTTTCCTGTGCATAATGTTTGTTGTTTTTGTTTTGTTTTGTTGTTTAAAAGCATTTTTATTTGGAGGACACGATGCAATATTGGATTTTCTCTAATCAGATATTTCCTATGCACATGTGGAAAATCATTCTAGGTACCCTGATAGATACAAGAGAAAACTGTGTTTAACAAACATGTGATTATAACGATCAAATAAAGAATATTCACCAAAGATAATTTTATCTGTAATGATGACTGACTAATCAAAACAAAAAATGGAAGAATTGCCCAGACCATCCATTTTCAGTTGGGACCATTTAGTGGATAGCTAGGTGTCCTGATGGATAGAACACTAGGTTTGGAATCAGGAAGATACATCTTCATGAGTTCAAATCCCACCTCAGATTTTTACTAGCTGTGTGACCCTGGGTAAGTCACTCAACCCTGTTATCCTTAGTTCCTCTTCTATAAAATTTGCTGAAGAAAGACATGCTAAACCACTCCAATGCCTTTGTCAAAAAACAAAAATAATGGTGTTCCAGTCTTGGACACTACTGAAATGACTCAACAACAAAATGTCCTTACTCTTATTTAATCTATCAAAAAGCATTTAAGTGCCAAGCATATTTAACTGTCAAGCAAAGTTCAGGGAAATAGTAATATCAACAAAAATAATATCAATGCAAATAGAAATGCAAATTAATATATCCTTGATATGACTTTTTTTTGAGGCAATTGGGGTTAAGTGACTTGCTCAGGGTCACACAGCTAGTAAGTGTCAAGGATCTTAGGCCGGATTTGAACTCAGGTCCTCCTGAATCCAGGGCCGGTGCTCTGTCCACTGTGCCACCTAGCTGCCCCCTTGATATGACATTTTGCACCTACCAGATTGGTTTAAAATGATAGAAGGGGCAAGTCAAAAGAGTTATTAAGCTACCTATAATATCCCGTTGCCTAGCAATAACAATACTTAGTCTATTTACAAAGATAATTAGGGAAAAAAGGAAAAGAACTTAGATGTTTCAAAGTGTTTATAGCAATTTTCTTTGTGGTGCCAAAGACCTGGAAATTGCAAGCATGTCCATCAATTGGGGAATTACTGGACAAGATGTCGTACATGATTGTGAGGGAATACTACTGTGCTATAAGAAATGATGAGCTCAGTGATTTTAGAAAAAACATGGAGAGACTTGCACAAAATAATAAGAGCAAAATGAATAGAATCAAGAAAACATCGTATACAGTAACAGCAAAATTGTTGTAAGAATGACTGAGCAAATAAGTTATTTTTTATTATTATAACTATCCAAATTAACTATAAAGGGCATATGAAGAAAGGAATGATCTGCATTCAGAGAAAGAACTAATAAATATATATGTGTATAGGACAATTTTATCTATAAGTATGTCTACACATATGTGTGTATATATTTGTGTTTAATGGTAACCATCTCTTGGGTGGGGAGGGGGAAGAAAAAATTAATTTACATACTAATTTTGTCATATATTTGAAAGGAATAGGAAGTCGTGTTTAGTAGATTAGCCATTTCATATGCAATCATACTTTTCATTGTACTATGTTATGGAAATGCTTATTTTATTACATCAATTTTAAATAACAAATAAAATAATATTTATTCTTAAGAAGCTTACCTTCTCTCAAGGAGCTTTTATTAGGGTGTGATACTTTCCACTAGCCCCTGAAGACATTAATGGGTTACATCTTAGAATAATGCATTTTTAAAAGGATGATACTGAATTATCAATAATATATTCATAATGACTAACATACATTGAATCATCCTTATTTGTGTCTATCTTTTCAATGAACTTAACAAGTATTAGAAAACAGAGAGATATAGTTGAATAAAATGTTGCCTCTGGAATCAGAAGACCTAAGTTTTGTTTCATCCTCTAATTTTTACTATCTGAATGATCTTTATATATATATATATATATATATATATATATATATATATATATATATATATATATACACATATAAAACATTCCTTAGAAAGAATAACATCCTGGAAGTCTGGAAACATTGGGTGCTAGTGCAGGCTGTCACTGTGTGGTTGTGTAGACTGAAGCAAGTCATTTAAACTTCTTGATGGCATAGTCTTTTCATCTATAAAGGGAAAACTTCAAACTAGATTCCCAGAGTAATTTCTAGCTCTAAGAATTCTTAAGTTTGAAGGGTTACCTATCTAGAAAGACTGGTTATCCAGAATAACCTCTGGTTTTATGTAACTGAGGTCTTACTATGCATGTAAATGCACATATACCTATATATGTGTGTTATCTCATTTGATGATCACAGAAATCATTTTTTTGGTATGTTGAAGTGATTTTATTTAGATGAATCATAGTCAAAGGAAGGGTGGCTGGAAAGGCAGGTAAAGAGCAGGCTTCTGTGCTCAAAGGCAGAAGGATATGTCCAGCCATCATTCCTAAGGGGCTTCTGAAGACTGTGTCTCAGGGATGGAAGGACCCAAAAATGGCTCCACCTTGACCCATAGACTATTTTCTGCTCTGAGAATTAGCTCTGGCTTCCTTTGGACTGGATTTTTATCAGGGAAGACTCAGAACCTGAATAGGGTAAGGGCCAGTGTGACCTTCATCTCAGACATGGCAAAGTTCTGGCCCATGCAGTTCCTGGGTCCAGCTGAGAAAGGTATAAAGGCCAGGAGTGAGATCTTTTTGCAGTTGTTGATGTCCAAGCGATATGGGTCATAAACCTTATGGTTGGGCCACACAGAAGGGTTATAGTGATTTCCAGTGATGATGACCAGGCAGATGTTTCCTTTAGGAATGATCCACCATCAGAAAACTGGATGTCCTTGGTGCAGCAGCAGGAGACCATGGTAACTGGTGGGTGCAGCTAGAGGCTCTTTTTTTTGGGGGGGGGGTACAGGCGATGAGGGTTAAGTGACTTGCCCAGGGTCACACATCTAGTAACTGTCCAGTGTCTGAGGCTGGATTTGAATTCAGGTCCTCCTGAATCCAGGACTGGTGCTTTAATTGACTGCACCACCTAGCTGCCCCAACTGGAGGCTCTTTTTGATGCACATGGTCAGAAAAGGCATCTGGGCCAGATCATCCCACTCAATCTCCTCTGGCTGATGCCACCTCAGGAGCACCTGTATCTCCTGGTGGCAGTGGTCCTGGTGTTCCTGATTGGTGGGCCAGGTCGTGGAGGACCCAAGAGAGGCCACTCGCTGTGGTATCATGGCCTTCAAACATGAAAGTGTCAGCTTCTGCCTGAATGTCTGGTTGGACAAAGTCTTTCCATTTTCATCTTTGGCCATCAGGAGAACATCTATGAAATCAATGGTCTTGTTTTTGCCCTTGTTCTTGAGGAAGGCTCCTGGATGAGGCTACAGCATTGATCCTGGATGGCAGCAATTGAGAAATCATGCACCAGATGGCAGGTATGGAAGAAATCCTTCCTTGCCTGGTGAGATAGTACGTGGCATCCCAGTATAGAAGCGACTGATGGTAATGCTTTACCACAAGGGAAGTCAACTCCAGGATAGCTGAGATGTAGCTACTTGGCTTCTCCTGGCAGTTGCTGTTGTGGCTGAAGATGCATTTCTGCAGGCTATCCAGTGTTATGAGGCTGATGTGTTCAAACATGTCCAGTTGATTGTTTCCCTCAGCACACAGACACCTCCACTTTGCATGCATGATGTCTGCACTGTGGTTGAAGATCTGTATATAGGGCTTGAGGATGTCAAAGTGAAATGCTGGGGTCAGCATGCACCAGTGTCAGCTACATTTTTCTCCTTTACTAAGCAGAAGCCCATCCCCTGAAGCCTTAAGCAAGAGGGTGAAGATTTGCGATGGAACAGTCTGACCACGGGAACGAATACCCCAACCACCAAATGTGGACATCCCTGTACTCATCTTCTCAATCTCACACACCCTCTTCAGTAGGGGGTAGGGAATACCAGGTGCCCAAAGAACCAGTTCCCAAGAGGGGGCTGAGGGAGGTATTGGAAGCATCTAGCAGTTGGTATAGTTTTGCTGAACACAGATCAGGCCCTGGATCAGGATCCAGGTGCAAAGGGTCAGGAAGGCCAGGAGCAGGATAGAAGAAACCCCAGTCTCCAGGCCTTTCAGGCCCAGATGATGAGATAGCCACTTGGATCCAGGCAGCATTCTGGGGTCGTGCTGTGGATTACTGTCTTGCGTCTGAGGCCGTGTCTTGGCTGGGTTCCCCCTCGGTCTGGGGTGGATTCCTTATCTACTGTGTCACTTAGTTGCCCCATGATGACATCTTTAGTTTAAAATTGAGGGGTGAGAGGAATGCACCGGGGGAGGGGGAATGGTAGAAGTATCATAGGGTGAAATTCCACATGACAGAAACAGGAAATGGTCTATGGAGTGGAATCCCATCACAGCAATACTATAGGAAAGATGATTTTATTATTCTCATTTTACATGTGAGGAAACTAAAGTGGACCATAATTAAGTGATTTACCAAAGTCACATAAGTAGTTAATGTCTGAGATAGAATTTGAACTCAGGTCTGCTTGACTCCAGATGCAGTACTTTATGCAGTGAACCACTATCCACTATATTGTCAGATATGGCCAATGTGTATGAATTTATTTTGCTTTGTTACATATGTTGGGGGGTTGTCTTTTACTGATAGTATATAGGAAGTCATTGAAAAGTGATAAAGATGCTCTAAATAGCATCAACAACACTTTAAAAAATTAACATTAGGGGCTGCTAGGTGGTGCAGTGATAGAGCACCAGCCCTGGAGTCAGGAGGACCTGAGTTCAAGTCCAGCCTCAGACACTTAACACTTACTTACTAGCTGTGTGATTCTGGGCAAGTCACTTAACCCAAATTGCCTCACCAAAAAAAAAAATTACCTTAACCCTTGAAATTAAGAAAAAAAGATAATAAAAACTTCAACAACACTACCATTATGAAGGAGAGGAGAGGAATATTCTAAATTGTATAGCCTCATAAAAGAGCAAATAGCAGTGAAAATGAAAACAAGACACAAAAACATTCATGTGAAACACAACTGAGACTTATCATTCTAAGAATGTTCATAATTGAAACAAGGAAGAAGAAAATAAATACAAAAGAAATTGAACAATTTTCTCTGTGCTTCTACAATGATCTCTTTTTATTACCATAATAGTGAAACTTCTAAATTTAGAATGTAACAACTCAGTTGAAAGTAAGTCAGAAATAGCTACAACTGACCAAGTTGTACATAGGAATTTCATTATACTGGCAACTTGAAACCCTTAAGGTATGATTTTGCAAGATAATTTAGGTGGGAGAAGATAGAATGGGAAACATTGGTGATATGATCCCAATAAAACCTTTATCTATATCTATATCATTCAGGAAAATATGAAATCAGTAACAATCATACTTTTGAAAACAATTTTCTGTAGAAGAACAGAAATCTACTCAATAACTGACCAAAAAGTAGAAAATGCAATTTCTCTCTCTCTCTCTCTCTCTCTCTCTCTCTCTCTCTCTCTCTCTCTCTCGCTCTCGCTCTCGCTCTCGCTCTCACTCTCACTGTCTCGCTCTCTCTCTTCTCTCTCTCTCTCTGTCCCACCTTCTCTCCACATATGTGTGTATATAGACTTTGTAGGACAAAACATCCATTGAAAGATTCTACTTTAGTAAGGATTATCTCATATACCTATTAATATCACATGGAGCTTTGCAGGTTTCAAGTGGTACATTATGTACAGAATTTAATATCTTCTTTGTAATTTTTCTTCTTAGATGGTAATATGCTGATTGCATTGAGTGCCAGAAAAATTTAGATTCTCCTTAATGGGATTTCTTTAATACTCAGATGTGATTGGGCTAACAATTCATATAAAAATAACAAAATGGATGAAAAATTTCTATTATCGGATTGTTGCTGGAAGTAGGATAGTCAGTCAATTGAGTAAGCATGTCAACACACCTATTTGCAATAAGCATTGCAGATGCCCAGCAAATTGTTTTCAGAATTGAATAAGAGAAAATTTTTATTGCATTTGGGAAGCTGTGCAATGTTTTCAATGATTCCAGGCACACACTTATTCTCTCTCTCTCTCTCTCTCTCTCTCTCTCTCTCTCTCTCTCTCTCTCTCTCTCTCTCTCTCACACACACACACACACACAAACATACACACACACACACACACTTGAATATTCTCCTCGTGGCACCACAAACTGGAAGTCTTACAATACTCCAAGATCCAAAAACTCAAAGTTTCAGGGGATCCACATGGTAAGAAAGGGAAGCAGGATTGACAAGAAACATGTACACTGGAAGATGCACTATTATTTGAGAAAATAAAGAGGAGAAAGGAAAAGAAAGGGAAAAAAATTCCAAAAAGCTCAAACCCATGAGGTCAGCAGCAGCATTAGACACTGTCGGGTACCACTTGTTTTTGGAGAAATGGAATGTGTCAATTGTTGTTGGGTTGACAGCTGACAAGTTCAATTAGGAATAGCATGTGTATTCCCTTTTTCACACAAGAAATCTTTTTTTTCCCCAAAAAAAACCTCCTCACATGAAAGAAGAGTAAATAAATGCACCATGGGGACATGAAGAGAACTTAATCCCATTAAGGTAGTTTAAAAAAATTCAAGTTCATTCCCCCATTTCAAAATCGTGAAAATTAGAGAAATTTAGATGCTATTCTTTTGGAAATTCACTTCGATTCTATTACAATTAGAGATTCCTGAACTGATTTCAGAGAGTAATTAAAACCCAGCAATTTGTCTTTCACTAATGTCTTCTGGTGTGAATGATCAGAAAAGTGTTTTTACCACAGTCAACAAGCCTCAGCAATCTAAACCCCAGGTGCACTGCTGGAAACACTCAAATACCATTCTCTCAAAGGTAGAACACAGCAGCTGTTTAACAGCTCATAGAAAGACTACAAGATGCTTCCAGAGAGGTTACAATGTCCCATTGAAATTTCTGAGGGAATAACAAGCAATAATAATGCAATTATCCCAGCATTTATTTGGCTGGAACACTGAGGCTAATAGTCACATTTTAAAAACCAAAGGCAACAGACTGCTAGTGTTAAAGGCTAACAAGATAATGTTTTCTGTGAAAGGGAGGTTGAGATTTGGATCCAAGCAGAAGCTTCTGGGTCATTATCCCTAATCCTTTCATTGCAAAGTCTATGTTAGATGACCTTTAAAGTCCCTTGACTTTTTTTTTTCCAAACCATATCCTAGGATTCCTTCCAGTTCTAATGTTTCATATTATATACTTGAAGGACTCTTCCCATTTTACAATCTATCTTCTGATATGTTTTCTGGCTCTAATAGTCAATGTTCTAAAGGCATAGTTTCATAGGTATATTTTTGATCTAACCAACTGATAGCAACTACTGGATTCATCAAATAGTGTGTGTGTGTGTGTGTGTGTGCACGCGCGCGTGTGCGCACAATCATGTGTCTTTTCAGTAAATGGATTTCTATATTCATTAAGCTACATATTTATATGCATATGTACGGAGATGACTACTTAGCCTAAATGGCATATTGAGTCATTTTTACTCTCTATGTATGGCTACATAATTAGCATTAAATTATTTTATTACAATTAGCCAAATTTTCTAGAACTTAATGGGGTTCCTAATGTGAATTGTAATGTGTTCTCATCAGGGTGAGATTCAGGAAGCATGAAATATTTATTTTCCACCTTCCCCCTCATATAAATGGCTCCATTTTCTCTTTCTCCTGTCCTAAAGTTAGAGAAGGTAAGCATATTTTATAAACTAACATGTGTAGGGGGCAAGATGATTTTAATAAAGAGATTAAGGTAAAGAGTAGAAAAAGAAAAGAGGAGAAGGGAGGGGGAAAGAGAAAGCAAAGAGAATCTATTGAACTCACAATTATGTAAGGTCCTGGGAGAAAAGATCACATAAGACATTAGGAAATACACCATTGACATGATCTTAGATACTGTCAAAGGAAGTGGGAGTTACAAGACAATAAGGAGACAGCACTGAGTCTCCCTCCAGAGCAGTGATTGAAGACTAATTACAAAAGGAGGTATATTTCAGACAGCTGAGGGAGATTGCTGACAACTCTATCAGGATAAAGCTGGACTGACCCAACAAGTGTCATGTCTGCCTTTTTAGAGAATTTTAAATTTAGATAAAGAGATGTGCACATTTATTTTTAAAGCTTGTCATCAATACACGTCTCTTACATTTTTAACTTGTTTCACCAAAGGGCCAAATTTCCACCAAACAAATAGGTATGCTTTTTTGACTCCCCAGTCAATTGAATATATTGAATACCAACAAAAATAACTAATACTGTGATCATCAATGTAGAGATGCCATGAAGAATTAAAATATAGTGTCCTCAATAAGCTGGTAGTTTGACTTGGAAGACAGGATAAGTACACATCCAGAGAGAGTCTTATGGATGACTAATAAAATCACCTGTTTACTTACTATCACAGTCAATAAACCATTCAACAAGCAAGAAACATTTATGTGCATATTATATGATAAAAAGAAAAAGTAGAAATTATACCTGCTTTCAAAGAACTTACATTAAAATTGAAAGGGAACACATAAATCAGTAAAAAGATCTATATTAGAGAGCAATAGGAGAGACATATAAACTGAGATGCCTTTTTATGTGGCTTACAAAAATGTAGCGTTGTCTTGTATAATTTGTTTTATAAAAAAGTAAGTTACTGCTTGGGTGACAGAATAGTGTACTTCAAGTAATTCTTGACTTAGGGTAAGTATGTCTGGCTTTTAATCCCAGATCCAACAATTAGTGAAGTGCCCATATTACCTTGGTCAAATCATCTATCTCTAAGGTAGAGTTTCTTCACCTACAAAACAGTTATAATAATATTCATACTATCTATTTCACTGAATAATTCCACAGAATGAGGGAGATAGATGGCAATGTGGATAGATCATTGGATCTGGACTCAGGAAGACAAGTTCAAATGTAGCCTCAGACACTGTTTTCATAACCCTAGGAAAATCACTTAATCTATGTTTTCCTCAGTTTCCTAAGGTGTAAAAGAGATAATTGCATCGCTTATTTCCCAGGGTTGTTATGAGGATAAAATTATTAAATACTTTTAAAGCACTTTGCAGACTTTTAAATACTATATAAATATTAACTATGATGATGATGATATTATTTCTACATTGAGAAAGTGTTAGGTAAAACTTAAAGTGCTGTCTATAAGGTTTTTTTTTGTTTTTCTAAAGATTTTAAATAGAATTTTATTTTCCAAAATATATGTACAAACAAATTTTAACATCAATTTTTAAAAACTTTGTGTTCCAACTTCTCTTCCTTCCTTCCTTTCTACCACCCACCTACCATAACTCAAGGAATTCAAAATAAGATATACATGAGTAGTCATGGAAAACATTCCCACATTAGCTAGATTGTGAGAGAAAACAGTAAAAAAAAACACTTGATATTAAGGAATTGTCAAAGAGGAAAATAAAATAAAATAAATGTGTTTCCATCTGTTTTCAGATACTACCAGTTCTTTCTCTGTAGATGGGTTGCAATTTTCATAAGTCCTTCAGGATTATATTGGATCATTGCCTTGCTGAAAATAACCATGTGGTTTCCAGCACATCCTCTTACACTATTGCTGTTATTTTGTATAAAGTACATTTCACTCTGTGTCAATCCATGTAGTTCTTTCCAGGTTTTTCTGATAGTATCCTGTTCATCATAACCTATATAGTACGTTAAATGTGACAGAAAAATTTCTTCATAATAGCCCAGCAAAGTAGATACCATACATTTTGCCATTATAATCAATCATCATAACTATTTCCCTCCATCCTATTCCCTTCCCCTGATATTTACTCTATTTTCCATTTTCTTTTTACCTATTCCTCCTCAAAAGTGTTTTACTTCTGACTATCCCCTCCCCTACTCTGCACTCCCCTTTTTTTCACCCTTCCTTCCTTATCCTCTTCCCCTCCTACTTTCCTGTAGGGTTAAATAGATTACTCCTCCCAATTGGGTATGAATGTTATTCCCTCCATGAGCCCACTCTGATGAGATTAAGGCCTTTGAGCTAATTCTGTGTTCTAAATTTTTCTTCCTCCCTCCCTCCTCAACACTTCCCAAGAGATCAAGCAATTTGATATGTCATACTTGTGCAGTAATTCAGAACATCTTCACCTTCCTTTAAAGTGTTTTGCTTTTTACTGCTCTCTCCCCCAATCTGCCCTTCCCTTCTTCCCTTCTCCCCGCCCCCCCTTTATCTCCCTCCCCTTCCTGAAGGCAAAAATATATTATTATTCCTACTTGAATATGTATGTTAGTCCTTCTTTGAGCCAATTCTGATGATTTTAAGGTTCACTTACTCCCCAACTCCTTCCCCCTCTTCCCCTCCCCTCCATAAGCTTTTTTTCTTGTTTCCTTCATGTGAGCTACCTCTTCCCATTCCACCTCTCCCCTTCTCCCTCCCTCAATTTATTCCTCCTACCCCTCAACCCTATTTTATAGATTTCATCATGGGATAGCTAGGTGGCACAAAGCAACAGCCCTGGACCCAGGAGGTCCCAAGCCAAAATCTGGCCCCAAACATAAGATACCCCACCTTGTCTGCACCACAAAGAAGAAAACATAAATGCTTTACATTTATCATCCCTTCATATTCAGTTCAGACCTGTGTCTTCTGTGAATTCCTTACTGAGATAGTTCTTAAGAGTTAGAAGTATTATCTTCCCATGTAGGAATATAAACAGTTTAATACTTTAATATCCCTCATGAAGTCTTTTTCCTGTTTACCTTTTTCACTTCTCCAGGGTCTTGTATTTGAAAGTCAAATTTTCTATTCAGTTCAGGATTTTTTTCATCACAAATACCTGAAAGACCTCTTTCTCATTGAAATCCCATTTTTCCTCTGAAACATTGTGCCGAGTTTTGCTGGGTACATGATTTTTGGCTGTAGTCCTAGTTCCTTTGCCTTCTGCAATATCGTATTCCATGCCCTCTGTTCCTTTAATGTAGAAGCTACTAGATCTTGCTTTATCCTTATCGGAGCTCCACAGTATTTGAATTCCATTTTTCTAGCTGCTTGCAATATTTTCTCCTTGACCTGGGAGTTCTGGAATTTTGTTATAATATTCCTGGAGGTTTTCCTTTTGGGATTGCTTTCAGGAGGTGATTGGTGGATTCTTTCGATTTCTATTTTAGCTTCTGCTTCTAGAATAGCAGGGCAATTTTCCTTCACAATCTCTTGGATGATGGTGTCTAAGCTTTTGTTTTGGTCATGGTTTTCAGATAGTGCAATGATTTTCAAATTATCTCTCCTAAATTTATTTTCCAGGTCAGCTGTTTTTCCAAGGAGATATTTCATATTGCCCTCTATTTTTTTTTAATTTAATTGGATTTGATTTACTGTATTGTGGTTTCTTAAAGGTCACTAGCTTCTATTTGTTCAATCCTAATTCTTAGGCAGTTATTTTCATCAGTCAGTTTTTTAATCTCCTTTTCCATTTTGCTCTTCAAACTGTTGACTTTCTTGTCATAACTCTACTGCATCACTCTCATTTCTCTTTAAAGTCTTTCCTCCCTTTTTCTACATCTTCCTTCTATTTCTTCTACTTTCTCTTCAAAGTCCCTTTTGAGAGCTTCCATGGCCTGAGACCAGTTCATAAAAGCTTTGGATGTTGGAGCTTTGACCCTGTTATTATCTTCTTCTTCTGAGGTTGTATTTTGGTCTACCTTACCCCCAAAGAAGTTTTCAATTGTCTTCTGCTTTCTCTGCCTACTAATCCTGGCTTACTATTTCTTGGCTTTTAACTCCTTCTTATAGTGTTGTGCTGCTTCCAGGACACACTGTTCGAGCTACAGTGTGGCCCATGGGGGTTAGGGGCTGATTGGGCTTCTTCTCAGCCTGCCTGGCCTTGATTTTATTTTATTTTAAACTCTCCACTAGGGTGATGGGGGTGGGGGGCTTCTTCTAGACACTTGTTCCCAGCTTCAGAGGGTCCCAGGTGTTTTGGTTTGGGGGGGGCAGGTTTTAATCCCACGTGGCCTGTCCTCTGGTTCGGAGATAACCTCAAGCCTACTTACCAAAAAACAACCAGCAAAGGTTTTTTTTGTGTGGTCCTTAGCTTCAACGAGCCTGCTCCCCTGCTCCCCTCCCCCCCCACAACTGGGCCTCCTGCCACTCAGGATTTCTTCCTGGTTCCCCACTGGGATGAGACAGTTGAATTCTTCCCCCTAGTCTACTGGTAGCTCTGCACTTACCCACCCTGGCCAGTTGTTCAACCGACCTAATGGTCAGTTCCAGAAGATGCTGGTGCTGCAGCTGATTCAGAGGCTCTGGGGCAAATTCCTCTGGCAGGTGTCTGATGTGTTGGCCCAATTGTGGTGTTAGGCTTTACTCATGGCCCAGCACAGCCCCATGAAATCTATCTCTAGCTGGAGAAAACTCTCAGCCTGTATTTTTGTGCGTTTTTCTGATCCAAGGGTTCTTTAATTACTATTTTGGGGGTGATTGTATCAGGAGCTCTCTATGTTTAATGTCTTTCCTCAGCCATCTTGACTCTGCCCCTCCAACTAAGTTATTATGGATGCTGGCAGTGAGGATGATGGTGTTGATAATCATGCAGCTCAATATATATTACAAACATGAAGTGAGACAAATATTTTCTGGAAGCCTCAGATTAAACTTCATACATGAACCAAGATTTTATATGGAACATAGAATGCAGAGCAGAAAATGGATAGGGTAAGAGAAAGATGAAGCAAATTTCTGGAGGATTAACATCATAAACAAAAGCAGAAGATATAACATGGGGTTTGAGGGAGACCATAAGAGTTATCTCTGTGAAGCATAGTGTATGTTCAATGCAATCCAATTCAAGAAACATTTAATATGGGTGTACTATTTACCCAGTGTGTAATTTAAATTTCTAAATGTGGGTTCTAATCTGTTCCCACAATTTTGGGGGGAAACTGACTAAAATCACTGCTAAATGAGTTTAGGTTTTTAAGGGTTTATTGAAAGATGGTAAAAGAAAGAGAAAGATTGAGGACAGATTTTTGTAGCCTGAAATCCTCTCCTTCATAAACTCCTCTGTGAAGTTCCCTGCCACCACTCCAATGTCTCGCAGCCAAAGAGAGTGAACAGCATGGCCAGCATCTCCTTCCTGCTTCATGTTCCCCTCCCAGAAGTGGGAGCTTCTTCAAGATGATTGGCTAGTGTCATTCAAATTCAAAGTTCAGTGTTTTTCAGTTTCTGAGAACCATTCTTTCTTAAGTACCCTTAAGTACCAGCCAGACGTGCTTAACTAGAAGTCAGCCAGTAATCCATTCAGCACTCAGTCACCTTATGCAATCCAATCAGTTTAAATTAATCTCCAGGTAGACCCCTGAGCATCTGCTAAATCTCATCTATCACATTCCATTATCTTGACACACAGGTACTGTGCTAGGTCTTGGCATTATAAAACAAAAATGAAATGGTTTCTGCTCTCAAGGAACTTGATTCTACAGAGGAGATATACTATGTAAAAATATAAACAAATACATACAAGACATACCAGACATATACAAATTTTTGGGGAGGCATAAGATACTAAGAATCAAAGAATTATGAATATCCTCTTGAGTTAGCACTTAAAGAGAGCCTTGAAGGGAAAACAAATATATAACCAATTCTCCTGTAATAAATGATGAAGCAGATGGTTTCAGTAAAACCTGATAAGGATTATATGAATTGATGCAAAGTGAAGTGAGCATAACCATAAAATAATTTATTCAGTCAACAGAAAGATTGCAAGTCACTCTGATCAATAAAATAATCTATTATAATTCCACAAGTCATTATATAAAATGCTATCCATCTCCATATATATGTGTACATTTATATATATATATACACACATATACATATACATACACATATCTATCTATATGAAACTCCTTTAAAAATACAAACATGGATAATATTTAAATGTTTAGGATGACTTAAAAAATAAAACTTGGATCTTCCAAGGGTCAATTAAGGAAGGAGAATATTCCAGTGATAGGACATAACCTATGCCCAGAATTGGTGCTTGTATAGCAGCTAATCCAATTTGGACAGAATGTCAAGTATATAATCATCCTGAAAATGTAGAATAATGCTAGATTTTGAAGACACTTGTGGGAGAAATGTGTGGGTATATACATTGAAATAGATTGCAAAATGATTTGAAGGATAGGAAGAAAAATGTATTCTTAATGTAGTAAGGAAAGCATTATTGTAGAGCATGAGGCAGTTGTTATTTGTCCGTTTTTTTCTTTTTTTATTGATACATTTTTGTGAGTGGGGCAATGAGGGTTAAGTGACATGTGTGAAGTGTCTGAGGCCAGATTTGAACTCAGGTCTTCCTGAATCAAGGGCTGGTGATTTATCCACTTCACCACCCAGCTGCCCCATTTATCCTTTGTTTTCAAAGAGGACCAATGATATCGCAGTGTAATGTCTTGACTCTTGAGTGAATTAGATTTAAGTGAAGCACAAAATCATCAGTCTCATTCTCCCTCCCAGGGTCCTCAAAGTCTAGTGGTAAGATAAGTCAGGATGACTGGCAATGGTCGAAGATGCAGTGGATTATCTTGGCATCTTCAATATCTGACCAAGCTCTAAGTGCTCCACAACACCTATTTCAGACACCTTCATGTCCATTGAAAGAAATCGTTTTCATCTTCCCATTATGCCAGGGATAGTCTTTGCATAGTTGAGGTACACATCCCCCCAACTCATCCTTGGGTTTGAAGCTTGTTAGTTACCCTCAAGCTGATTAAGCCAATCTGCTGAGGTAGTTTACTCTGATATGACCGCTATATGTGCTGGTTGGACTGGTTGGTTGCTGTCCTTTTTTCTCAAAGAGGAACAAAATGACTTCACTATGTAGGAGTCAAGGTATATTATTTCTGACTATGGCTGATCAGGTCAATTCAAACTCAGAATGCTCTACCACAGGTCAGGCACAAATAATCCATTGAAACATTTGGAGTGGAGATTTCTCTAAATTTCTGTATCTCACATTTCTTTGGAGCTTCTGCAATTGCTCTTTGCTCTTAGAGCACAGCACTATCTTTGATGTTGGCATGCCATGCTGGGCGGTCTTATGCCAATGTCTTCTATATCTCACAATCTATTCCAAAGTTCTTTGAGACCTTGAGAGTATCCTTGTAACTCTTCTTCTGACCTCTTTGTTAGTTTTTGCCTTGTGTGAGGTCTCTGTAAAATAGTGTTTTAGGCAAAAGTATGTTTGTCATTTGAATATCATTGCTAGCCCATCAGAGTTGCACTCTCTGCAGTAGGGTGTGAATACTTGGCTGTTCAGCTTGAGAAAGGCCTCAGTATCTGGTACCTTATCTAGCCAGATAATCTTCAGAATCTTCTTAAGACAATTCAAATGGAAGTGGTTCAATTCCCTAGCATGAAGCTGATATACTGTGGAATACAACAATGAGGTCAGCATAATGGTTTTTTAGACCTTTAGTTTGTTAGGTAGTCTAATACCTTTTATTTCCCACACTTCCTTCAGTTTCCCCAAAACTGGGGTAGTTTTGGCAATGGGAGCATCTATGTGTGCATTCCTAAAAAGTATACTGCTAAGGTAAGTGAACTTAACCATAGCAATCAAAATTTCTCTATTTGTGCTATAGTGGTTCTACATATGCATGATGTGGTTCTGGCTGGTAGAGAACCTCTATTTTTCACTTTTAATTTCCAGACCAAAATTAGCACAAGTGGCAGAGAGTCAATCCATAATTTTTTTGAAACTCAGCCTCTGAGGCTGCATTGAGTGCACAATCATTATGAGAACAAAAAGTCACACATCAACTCTCTCTGCACTTCATTCTTGACTTACAACCTTTTAAAGTTAAATCATTTACTATATGTTTGGTAGCTGACCTTGATGCCCTTTTTATCCTCATTGACACTGTGAGACAACATTACTGAAGACAACATGGGAGCAAGCACATATCCTTTCTTTACTCCACTGGGGACTGGGAAAGCACATGAGCATTGCCCTTTGTTCAGAAATCATGCAAGCATGCCATCATGAAACTGGCATACAATATTAATGAACTTCTCTAGGCAACCAAAATTTGTCATGATTCTCCTCAAGCCCTCAAGACATAACATCAAAGGCTTTGGTCAGCTCAACAGCTGACCAGGTCTATTATATAGAGACCTTTTCTGTTCCTGATATTTCTCTTGGTTTTGACCAGCAGCAAACACCATGCTAACTATTCCTTGTCCCTTTCTGAAGCTATACTGGCACTTGGATAAATAACCATACTACAGATAAAGAATAAGCCTATTTAGAAGGAATCTGGCAAGAATCTTGCTGGTAATGCCTAAGAGAGAGAGACCCTCTTATGATTATCACAGATAACCTATTTCATTTTCCTTTAGAGAAATGGACAAAGAATTCATTCTCGAACTCCTAGAGGATAACTTTCTCTTGCCATAAATGTGGAAGATTTCAGTCAGCTTTTGTATGAGCAGTGGACCCCAGCTGGAATAGAATCAGCACCAGGCACTTTGCCACAAAAGAGTGTGGTAAAAATTATTTGTGGTATAGGCAGCTTTTGAATGACCTCCCCTTTTGGGGGAGAAAAAATTGAACACTCCCTGAAGGGAGGTTAGAGGGCACTTCCCGGAATGCTAGCTCTCAAGTCACTTCCAAAACGGTAGTTTGCTCTTGGTGTGGCAACTGCTGTCCTGGTGGTGTGTGCTGGTTCTCGGTCTGGTGGGCTGTTCAGGTGTTTGGAGAGTTAATGATGGAAAACCCTGAATTCCTTTGAACTAGCTTAATAGAAAACAGTCTGGGAATTGCATAGGCTAAGTTTAGAGTTAAGAATATCTACCTGTATTTCTATTTTCCTATTTCCTTATCTTTGATTTTTGTTAGTTTCACCTTTGTTGTTTAATTAATTCCCAAGTAATAAAATCTGATCCTTTTGTGCAGTAAAGCTTAGAGGCTCCTTTATTAGTGGTCTGGGAGAAATATCTAAAGGGGCAGTTCAGAGGGCAGGGTTAAACCTAAAAGGTCCCTCATATTTCTGGGACCCCAATATTAAGGCAAGTCACCCAAATAATGCTCTGTTTAGTTATTTAGTTATTTAGGTTCTCAATCTAAGTCATATAGTCAATGAATTCAGCATTGGTTGATAGTAATCTGTTGAGAATGCTATGAAGGTGGGCAACCAATTTCTCCAGAATCATGACCTTGTCACTAATCAACATGGCTCCATTGGCACTAAGTAGTTTAGATGCACTGCAGGTCTTAATAGCCTTCAGGGCATTATAAAAGCAGTTTGAATTATTACTATCAATAGAAACCTGAATTTCATCTCCCTTTTAAAATGTAATAAACATTTTTATTTATAGTTTGGGGTTCCAATTTTTATGCCTCTTTCCCTCCTTCCCCTCCCCCTTCTCCAAGGCAGCACACAATCAGATATGGGTTATACATGTAGAATTATGTAAACTATTACCATATTTGTCATTTTGTACAATAAAACATGATTTAAAAAAGAAGTGAAAAATATCATGCTTCAGTTTGTGTTCCCTCAATATCAGTTCTTTATTTGGAGCTGAATAGTATGTTTCATCAATAGTCCTTTGGGATTCTCTTGCATCATTGTATTGTTGTGAATAGTCAAGTCATTCTCAGTTATCATAAAACAATATTGCTGTCTCTGTGTACAATGTTCTCTTGTTCATCTGCCTTTTTAATGAATCAAGAATCCTGTATATCGCTAAGCTTTGCTTGCCCTTTTTTTTTGTTTATTTGTTTGTTTTGGGGTTTTTTGGTGAGGCAATTAGGGTTAAGTGACTTGCCTAGGATCACATAGCTAGTAACTGTTAAGTGTCTGAGGCTAGATTTGAACTCAGATCCTCCTGAATCCAGGGCCGGTGCTCTATCCACTGTGCAACCTAGCTGCCCCTTGCACTTTCCTTTTGATGGAATTGAATACTGCCTTCTTAGAGATGAATGAATTATCCTGCTGGAAAACTTTTGTTTCCTGTTTATCAGATTCTGAATTTCCCCATCATTTTCAACAATCCAATTTTTTGTTTTGTTTGTTTTTTTAAATTTTTTTAGAGCAATGAGTGTTAAGTGACTTGCCCAGGGTCACACAGCTAGTAAGTATCAAGTGTCTGAGGCCAGATTTGAACTCAAGTCCTCCTGATTCCAGGGCCAGTGCTCTATCTACTATGTCACCAGCTGCCCCCTCAACAATCCAATCTTGATGTTTCTGAGTGTTCTGTCCTAGATGAGTAAATTCAATGTGTATACCATGTTTCTAAAACCTGCCCACTCCTTTTCTTCTCCATTGTTGCCAACCATGTGTTGGATTAGCTTTTCCTTTAAGTTAACAACAAATTGTTTTTACATGGAGAAGCACTCTAATCCATTGACACTGGTAGTCACTGGCTTGTGGCTGCTGCTTTTGTTAAATGAATATGTTTAGCTTGGAGAAGCTAGGTCTAAGTTGGTCCAGCACTCTGAGTCACACATCATCTTTATCACTCACATATTGTCTCTTCTCCTCACAATGACATAGTCCATTGTCAGCCAATGTTGACTATGAAGGTGGAGCCACAAAATTTCATTGTGTTTCAGTAAATGGAAGATACCATTGCTGATGAAAATGTCATGATGTTCACTAGTCTTTAGTAGTAGTTGACTGTTGCTGTTTCTGTTTCTAACTCCATTCTTCCCCAAAGACTTCCTGTCATGGTTAATAGTTTGTACCTACTGTGATATTAAAATTGCCCAGAATTACAATGTTGACCTGTTTCATCACATTGAAGATAATTGTCTCAAGGTCTTCATAAATTTTTTCTTTGACCTCATCAGGATTCATCATGGTGGGGGCATATACACTGATGGTTGTGGCAAGGCACTTTCCTGCAAGTAGCAAATGAATTGTCATGGGCCTATTGTTCTCTTCTTTGGGAAGGCATATAAGCTTGTTGACTAGATTTGTTTTGATTACAAAACCTACTCCAGCTTCGTCATACTCCGCATTACTATATCTATCTCTGACTTCAGTAAACTGGGCTTCATTTGTCATTTTGTTCCACTCAGTGCTGTTATTTGGATGTGATACCTGCTGAATTCTCTCATCAAAAGAGCTATTCATCTTTCAGGTGTACTGGAATTCTTGTTGTCCATAAGCATATACACATTACAGGTATCAGTGGTAAGCGGAATGAATCAGCTTTGCAAAGGTTTTTGTATATTTTTATTTTTTGTGTTTTGACTGTAAGATAGGATACCCTCCAGTCAGGGTGAGCAGGCCAGAGTTGGGTTAGGTGAAGTACAGAATTTTAGGGCATCCTTTCTAACCCTTTCCTTCTGCCATGAAGTGAGCAGTAAAATCCTTAAAAATGAAGACTGCTCAGACATTCAAGTGGTTGATCATCCCACTACTATTTCAATCCAGTGAGAAGATATTCTTATGTCCTGGGACACCTGCATATAGTGCTGTGACTACAACTCCAAGTGTATGCACCTGATGCTTTGTCATTTACCTGTTTCCATCAGATTTTGAGGTAGGTAAAATGGTATGGATTAAATATTTGACTTTTGCATGAATTGAAGCTAAGTGAAAAATAGTTGTGCAAAGTTGTCAGCATTACTCTCTCTCCCAGCGTCATCAAAGTCCAGTGGCAATACAAAAGTCAAGATGACATTGGCTAAGGAATTAGTGGATGACCATGGGATATTCAATGTCCAACCAAGCTCTAAACACTCCACAGCACCTACTTCCACCTTTTTCATGAACCATTGAAACAAATTGTTCACATCCATCAACTCTACTGGGGAATTCTTCATGTGGCAGGAAGCTCATTAACTCACTGGCAGGTCTGAGACCCCTCAGTTATCTACAATCTGATAGACCCCATCTGCCAAATTATTTACCAGGATGTGGACACCACACATCCTATAGTTTCTTGGAGACACAGGTGAGAATTGGGTGGCAGGTAGACACCAAAGGAAAAAAGCAACCTCAAAAGTGTTTACAGCCCTTGACCCAGTATTCTCTGAACACTCATACAACCCTCACACCAAAGCTGCTGGTTCTCCCTGAATAGCTCATATACCCTATATTGCCATGAATCAGTATGTTACAGGAAAAAGAAAACATTGGATGAGTGGGGATGAAGGGGGAGATCTGGATTTGAATTGAACTCTGTCATTTATTTGCCTTGGGCCAGTCATTTAACCTGTCTGAGTTTACTTTCCTCATATTAAAAATTAAGAGGATGGACTAGATGACCAGGAAGGCCCTTTCCAAATTTAAATCTATGATCTTATGTCTGAATATGGATAGTGTCTTCAGTAACCTTGCTAGGATTCAAGTTCATTCCAGAGTGACAAAGTGCTATGGTTATGAGATAAGGTTGATTCTGAATAAGCTATTTATCATAATGATACAAGATATTGGGCATGGGGATATTAGCAGGGGAGACCTAGAATTCCATTTGTCTCTGTATCCACAGATACTGTATATAAACTTCAACCTTATTGAATTTATACTGGAAATTTTTTCTTTCACTTTGAGAGAAAAATCTAACTTTGGGTTGGAGGTATCAAATAGTTTCAAAAAAGATGATAATATATTTATATATTTTGAAGTTCTAAAACTTCTGCTAAAGTTCCTACATTCACTCAAACTTGGTACAGCTATGTTACAACTATGTCTGAATCATTATTGTGGGTCACTAGATGAAAGGGAATAATGTGTGTCGACTCCAAGGCCATTGGCATCAGTCCTGATATTTTTGTTTGTTTGTTTGTTTGGTTTTTGCAGGGCAATGAGAGTTAAGTGACTTGCCCAGGGTCATACAGCTACTTAAATGTCAAGTGTCTGAGGCTGGATTTGAACTCAGGTCCTCCTGAATCCAAGGCCAGTGCTTTATCCACTGCACCATCTAGCTGCCCCCCAGTCCTGATATTTTTATTCTTGGTATTCTGCTTGTCAGTATTTAACTGGTGGTCTGGTCAGGTAAATTAACAAGGGACACATTTTAGATAGACTCAACTTATGATTCTCTTCTTGATGACTGCCTGAATTCCTTTCCAAAATCTTGACCTCGATCTCTGGACTCCAAGCATTTTCTTTGACTGTATCACATGCCTACAATGCTCTTCTTCCTCAACTCTGCATACTTATTTTCCTGGTTTCCTTTAATTTTAAATAAAAATCCTATCTTGTATGGAAGGCAATTCCTAACCCCTTTAATTCTATCTTCTTGGTTTATAGTACTTTTGCTGGTTATCTCCCACATGAGGCTGCAATCTCCTTGAAGGAAATAACTGACTTTTGTTTATTTTTCTATGCCTAGAACATTTCCCATTGCCTGGCACTCAATAGGCATTTAATCAATGTGTTTAAATTAATTGATTCATTAGAAACTGAGCTATATAAAAGAGAAGCTTGGGTAAAGCTACAGTTAGTGATAGAAGATGAATGATAATCCAAGTTTCTCCAAGGTTGTCTTTTGTCAGTCTTATTTTTTTTCTCACAATACTTGATTATCTTATTTGGTCTCATGATTTAAATTATTAGCTCTATATAAACGACTATCAAATTTTAAAATGAAAGCCTATTCTTTCCAGAACTCCATTCCCATAAATGCAGCTGCCTATTGTACATCTTCATCTAGATGTACAATCAGTAATAAAACTGGATATACATAATACTGAACTTATTTTCTTCAGTAAACCCACTCGTCCCCCCAAATTTCCCATTTTGTAAAAGTAGGCATCCTCCAATCACCCAGGTTCATAAATCTCAAATTATTTTTGCCTTTTCATTCACAGAAATCCAACTCATTCAATCAACTGTCAAAGTCCTATC
Source organism: Dromiciops gliroides (assembly GCF_019393635.1). Lineage (NCBI taxonomy): Eukaryota > Metazoa > Chordata > Mammalia > Microbiotheria > Microbiotheriidae > Dromiciops > Dromiciops gliroides. The sequence continues at coordinate 452,953,097 of NC_057862.1, read as the reverse complement.
CACATCTAACACATTTTCCCCCTTTCTCTACTCACATAGAAATTTTGGACTTGAAAGTTATATAATCAAATTTATTAATTTATTTTATTTTTTATCTCACAATATTACTTTTATTTTGTATACAGTAGGTTTTACTCGCATCAGCTCCTTCACGTCCCTCCAGGTCTTTCTGATAGTATTCTACTCATCATTTTTATAGTGAACTACATTTATATGGTATCTTAAAGAGAGATTTCCTTACAATGAACCAATAAGATTGATTATTGCAACAACAGTAATAGATGACTTTTATATAGTACCTTAAACTTGACAAATAATTTTCTTCACAATAGCCCAGGAAAATAAGTACCATATGTTTTCCATCATCATCATCATCATCACATCATCATCATTATCATCATCATCATCATCATCATCATCATCATCATCATCATCATCAATCAAGCACCATATCATTCTTCATCATTATCCTCAGCCAGTTCTCATCATTGTCAATCCTCCTTCTTTCATTCCTCCTCATCATCAATCTGTCCTCCTCATCAATCAATCAATCCTCATCAATCAATCCACATCTTCCTCCAATCATCATCATTCAATCAATTCATCATCATCATTATCATCAATAACATCATCATATTACATTACTCTTGCCTCAGTTTTAATTTTTTTGATAATTAATATTGTTAACTGTTTCCCTCCATCCTATTCCCCTCCTATGATATTTACTCTATTTTCTATCTTATTTTACTCTATCCCAGAAGCTGCTAGATTTTGTGCTATCCTGACTGTGGCTTCACAGTATTTGAAATGTTTCTTTCTGGCTGCTTGTGGTATTTTCTCCTTGAACTTTCTCCTTGCTATAATATTCCTGGATGTTTTCTTTTTGGGATCTCTTTCAGGAGGTGATCTGTGGATTATTTCAATTTCTATTTTACCTTCTGCTTCTAGAATATCAGGGCAATTTTTCCTGACAATTTATTCGAAGATGAGTTCTAACCTCTTATTTTGGTCATAGTTTTCAGGTAGTCCAATGACTTTCAAATTATCTTTCCTGGATCTATTTTCTAGGTCAGCTATTTTTCCAAGGGAATATTTCACATTGCCCTCTATTTTTTCATTCATTTGGATTTGCTTTATTGTGTCATGGTTTCCCACAATGTCACTAGCTTGCTTTTGTTCAATCCTAATTCTTAGGCAATTATTTTCTTGAGAGAGCTTTTGTAACTCCTTTTCCATTTGGCTTTTCAAGATGTTGACTTTTTTCTTATGACTTGCCTACATCACTCTCATTTCTCTTTCCATTTTTTCCTCTACCTCTCTTACTTTGTCTTCAAAGTCATTTTTGAGCACCTCTATTGCCTGAGACCAATTCATATTTTTCTTGGAAGCTTTGGATGTAGGTAACCTGACATTGCTATCCTGTTCTGAGGGCGCCACTTGATGTTCTTTGTCACTAAAGAAACTTTTTATGGTACTCAACTTTCTCTGCTTTCCCCATCATTTACTTGACTTTTAACTCCCTTTTACAGCGGGGCCCCATTTCCAAGATACTCTCTCCCAAGTTTCATAGGGTCTCAGGTGTTTTGGTTTAAGGAAAGGCAGGATTTCACTAGCCTGGCCTGTTCTCTGTTTAGAAGATACCCTCAAGCCAACTTGCTAACTAACCAGGCAGCAAAACTTTGTGTCTTGTGGTTGTTAGCTCTGATGAGCCTGCACCTTTCCCCCACCTTGACCTCCCGATGCTCAAGATTTATTCCTGGTTCCCCTGCTGGGGTGGTATAGCTGAATTCCTCCTTAAGTCCCACAGACACCCCTCTATTTTCCCCCCACCCAGCCATACATTCCTCTCACTAGACCATAAGCTTAGTTCCAGAAGACATCCATGCTGCAGTTCATTTGGAGGCTTGGGGTTGAGTTTCTCTGGTGCATCCCACCTGAGGCTGAATCTGTGTTGGTGTTTTTGTGGAATTGGATTCTGCTCGCAGCCCAGCACGGGCCCCTTCCTGTTGAGCTTATAAGTTGTCTTTGGCTTGAAAACAATCTCAGCCTGTCTTTTTGTGGGTTCTGCTGCTCCAGGGCTTGTTTAATGGCTTTTTTTAGAGTAACTGTGTCAGGAGCTCTGAGTGTTTAATACCTTTCCTCTGCCATCATGGCTCTGCCATATAGTCTTCTAAAATATCTCTAATCCTCCATCTTTTCCCTCTTCAATCTGATCTTACTGTACCTACCAACATATGTATTTTTCAAGTTTCAATGCCAGTACTTTATTTTTATTTCATTTTATTTTCTATCAATTTTTCAGTGAATAATCATTTATTTTTCTCTTCCTCCCACACCAGTTTGTTTTAAAAGAAAAACAGTAAAACAAATCTCCTTTAATAAATATGTAAAATGTTCTGCTTAAGGCTCAGACTTGGACATATAATATACCCGTTCAAAAAGCCTTCATTGACTATTGCCTCTAACATAAAATATAATATTGTGTATCCTGACATTTCATGTTCTCTATTATCTAGTTCTAACCTACCTTTCCAAACTTTTTTTCATTTCTTCCCACATTCTACTTTCCAAAAAAACCTGAACAGCCATAAACCTTTCCTCAAACAATTGCATCTCTCCCATTTGGGTATTTGCACAGCTGCCTGGAATGAAATAACTCCCCATTCCTACCTCTCAAAATCCTTATCTTAACAATATGTGCACTGACAATAATAATGTAAAAATATGTTGCTAAAAATTCTCCATAATAAAACATTCGTCCCTCCTCAAAGTTAGAGAGGACTGAGGTTAAGCGAGCAAAATATACAGATGAGTTCACTGTATGCTAAATCTTGTTCTTTTCCCTCACAAAGAGGACCTCTGATTGTGACTTCCAACCTTGCTATCTCTCAGTTCTTCCTCCAGAGCTCAAATCCAGCCTCAGTCACTTACCACTTGTATTGCCCAGAATAAGTCACTTAACCTATATTGCCTCAATTAATAACTCCTACCCCTAGGGTTTTCCTGAGAATCAAATAAAATAGTATTTGACATAAACAAAAATAAAACAAGACAGTTTTTTCCCCCAAAGATATGTTTGGATTTGTATTAATAATCCATCAGTTCATTCTGTATAGGTGTATAGCATTATGCATCATGAACCCTTTGGAATAGTCTAGATGATTGTCTTCCTGAAAATAGCTGTTATTCATAGTTGATCATCATGCAATATTTTGGCTATTGTGTGCACTGTTCTGTTCCTATTCACTTCACTTTGCTTCAGCTCATCATTTGAGAATTGATAAATATATTTGAGAAAATACTCTTTAAAAAATAAAATAAAATAATATTTGAACAGTGCTTTATAAATCATAAAGCAGGTCTTCTTAAACCTTTTCCACTCATGACCCCTTTTCAGCCAAAAAATTTTTATATGACTCTGGCTATATAGGCATATAAAATAGGTATACAAATTAAACATTTACTGCCAAAATTTTTGACCTTTGCATTCAATTGCACCACCCCATATGGTGTTGAGACCCATAATTTAAGAAGCTTCCTTCTGGGGGCAGCTAGGTGGCACAGTGCATAGAACACCAGCCCTGGAGTCAGGAGGACCTGAGTTCAAATTTGGCCTCAGACACTTGACACTTAGCAGCTGTGTAACCCTGGGTAAGTCACTTAATCCCAATTGCCCCAGAAAAAATGAAGCTTCTTCCTAAAGAATTAAATAAATATTAGCTATTGTTATTAGAATATTATCTATATATGGACCATATCCAGTGGTTTCAAAATTATTTGATAAAACCTTAATAGAAGAGACTAGTGCATTTTTGTCTTTATATTCTGAGTCCCTGGTAAAGTGCCTTGCATAGAGTAGGTATTTGTTAAATGCTTTTTTCATAGTATCCTCATTTTACACATGGAAAAAGAAAACTCAAAAAGATATTGTGACTTGCCAGCAGTTACACAGTGGTCAGGTCCACTGACTCTAAATGCAGGCTTCTTGCCATTCCACCATAAAAACCTCTAGTTAGAAGTTATGAGTTCAAGTTCCACTAAGTCATAAGGTCATAAATTTAGAGCCAGAAGGAACCATCAAAGTAAATTAGCTTACTCCTTTTTGTTTTATTGATATAGAAGTTGAGATCTACTGAACTAAGGTCACACAGATAGTTAGTTTTAAAAAATGCCAGAATTCAAACCTAGAACCTCTAGAACCAAATTCAGTGCCCTCGTCAAAATTACCTCCCTGAGGCTCCATTTCCTCCATCTGTATAGCATGTGCACTGCCTAAGTAATATATTTACATGGGATATATAAATATAGAGACAAGTGGCTCAAAATACCTTTGGAATCTTTCATCCCCATCTCTAAGGAAGTCTCTCATTCCTGTCTTAAGGAAGACAGAAGAAAGAGCAATGAGGTTCAACATTCTTCTTCAAGAGAGGAGGTATTAAATTCTGAATGTAAACATTTGCCTCCATAAATATTGCTGGATAAAGAGCATGATTGATTCTGATAAAAGTATGTCATCTGGGCCATTGTCTCTTTTTTCTTTTTCTTTTTCTTTTTTCTTTTGTTCTTTTTGCAGGGCAATAGGGGTTAAGTGACCATTGTCTCTTAAGGGTAGAAGATGTACCACACTTATAAAATCAGGCCTGGCTCCTTCTTATCAAATGATATTTATACAAAGGATTATAATGAATAGGGAATCGGGAATAAATTAACTTATCCAAGCAAAATTAAAGAAGTTCTATAGATTATAGTATTCCAGAAAATGTATTGATAGGTTTTTTGTTTGTTTGTTTGCAGGGAAATGAGTGTTAAGTGACTTGTCCAGGGTCACACAGCTAGTAAGGGTCAAGTGTCTGAGGGCAGATTTTGAACTCAGGTCCTCCTGAATCCAGGGTCAGTGCTTCATCCACTGTGCCACCTAGCTGCCCCTGTAATTGTTCTTTAGATGAGAGTGAGTTTATGTCAGCTCAGCCAAGAAAGAAGCCCTGTTCTCAAGAGGACATTTCACAAAGTCTCTAGGGAGGCAAGATGCAAAGCCAGGATTTTGTTGAACCAATTTTTCCCTAAATATCTGCAAAATAATATTTTTTCTTTCCCCACCCTAGAGTCTGTACAGAAGACAGTTTGGAATGACAAATCTATTTGTTGAAGAAAGAATGCCAAATGCATCTCCTCTCCAAAGCTTTTGTACAAACTCTGCCTCTCACACAGTCATGGAATGTACCTCCACCAGTTAGGAGAGTTATACTCTCCTAACTCTAGTACTGCTCTAGTACTGCCTAGAAACTCAGGTTTAATCAGTAAAATGGAGATATTAATTTCAATATATACTTCACAAAATTATTATAAGGACAGTCATTTGCAAATTTTAAAGCACTATGTTAATCTATAATGTTTTTATTAATTAATTCATATTTAATAATGAATCTATTAATTTTACTATTATTACAAATATGTTTCAATATCTTTTGGAGAGGAGTCAATCCTTTTTCCTATCTGTTGCCTACAATTTCTGTCAGGAGAATTTCAGATCTGACTATTTGGAACTTTAAGATTGGGGGTGGGGGTGGGAAGGGAGGGAGGAAGAAAAGTTGGAACACAAAGTTTTAAACAATTGATGTCAAAATTTGTCTGAACATGTAATTTGGAAAATAAAATTCTAAACAGTAGCAAAAAAGGATAAAAGGATTTGACTTCAATAATGCAGTAACCAAACTTTCCAAAGTTTTCACTAAATTTCAGGTTAAGGACACATCCTATAAGCAAATGAACTGCCATTATCAGGGACATGAAAATGTCAGGGGGCTCTATCTGAAAAAAAAAAGTTTTCCCTTTGAGAATAGCATTGTTAATAATGGTTCTATAAGTTTTAGAGATGGTCAAAACAGGGGGCTCCAATTCAAACCAGGTAACCAAAAAATAGGTTATTCTCTTGAGGTAATAAATATAAAAAAGAAAAATATTAATATAATAGAGTCAGCACAGTGTTATGGTGTGATTACTGGACTAGAGGAGATAAGACTGGGGACTAAACCTTGGGTTTCATTAGTCTAGGGAACTTCCGCATGAGAAATCTCTCCTTTCCCATGCAAGGCAACATTTACTTTGCAACTTATAGTCCCCAAGAGTTACCTAGAGCATTGAGAGGTTAAATGACTTTCTGAGAGTCATTCAAATAGTGTTTATCACAGTGGGGAATAGAACCTAGTTCTTCCTGACTTTGAGTCCAATTCCCTATTTATTATGCCACACTACCTCTCTTTTGGACTAGAAGGCAATTATAATAATAGTAATGGAGATTGTGATGATGAAGATAATGAAAACAGCTGTTGTAATAGCAGCTAACATTTATTTGCCATTTTCCACTTTTCATAATACTTCATGACACACCATCAAGAAACCCACTTTTGTTTTATTTTTGTTTTGTTTTGTAGGGCAATGTGGGTTAAGTGACTTGCCCAAGGTCACACTGCTAGTAAGTGGCTGGATTTGAATTCAGGTCTTCCTGAATCTAGGGGTGGTACTTTATCTACTGTGCTACCTAGCTGCCCCCAAGAAACCCACTTTTAAGTATAAGCTCTACAACTTAGTACTAACTTAGAGGTATCCCATACTTTAGTTGACATAACAATTTCAACTCAATTCAACAAGTATTAATTATGAACATAATATGAACAAAAGACTGGGATAACCTCTGGGAATACAAAGATAAAAACAGATAGAAGATAGATAGAAGAAAGATGAAAGATAGAAAACAAAAGGATGTAATTAGAAGATAAATATAAGATATAGAGAGTTAGAATTAGAAAGACATAGATATGGAGAAATATACAGACAGCAAATTTTGCTTTCTTTTCAGACTCAGCTCAGGTGCTAACTTCATCAAGAAGCCTTCCTGATCATCTAAGTGTTTGTGATCTCTTGCTCCTCCTCTGTGATCTAACCAACATGGAACACTAGTTGTTTCCTGAAAGTAATATAAAATTTTGAAATAGTTCTTACCTTTAAGGATCATAGATTTAGAGCTGACAGGGATTTTTTATTCCAAGAAGCAAACCCCACTCATTTTACACACAAAGAAACTGAAAATTACTGAAATGAAGTAATTTACACACACACACACACACACACACACACACACACCCCAAATGGTAAGTGGCAAAGCAGGAATGTAAATATAAGTATGCTGATTCCAAATCCAATTCTGTCACACTATGGAGCTAAATCATCTACTCTAACTGAAGTGACAGAGACAAATAAGTATAATGCAATAGTGTTATATAGTAAAATAAGGGAAAGATCCAACCCATTTTCAGCTTGATGGGGATAGGAAGGGTCTGTAGAGCAGTTGATATTTGAGATAAAGGAAGGACCATATAAACCAAATTTTTAATAGCAGCACTTTTTTTTTTTTTTTTGGTTTTGTTTTGGTTTTGGTGAGGCAATTGGGGTTAAGTGACTTGCCCAGGGTCACACAGCTAGTAAGTGTTAAATGTCTGAGGCCGGATATGAACTCAGGTACTCTTCACTCCAGGGCCGGTGCTCTATCCACTGCACCACCTAGCTGCCCCCTGTTACTCATCATTTTTAATGTCATGCTGAATGCAGTAGGAATTTTCTTTCAGAATTAAAGAATTGTTACCCAAACTTGAATTGAAGTGTTTTTTCTAATCCACTTGAATTGACTAAGAAGATAATAAATTCTTTTCACATTCTATACACTAGATCATTGTACACATATTTAGTTTGGGGCCTTGACAAATCTTTACTGTTTCAAAACATTCCTCATCCAACTGTACTTGGAAGCCAAAATAGCCAAAAAAAATTACAATACAGTAGAGCAAAAAGGAACATAGCTTTTTAGGCATACTGTGAAATCAATGAAGAGCTGCCTTTTAAGAGCTGAACTGCTAAGGAAAAAAGACTTCACCTAATAGATAAAACAGCAAAAGCCAAACCAGAGATTCTTAAGAAGATTGAAGGAGAAAAATCAACATAAAACCAAAAATGACTAATGAAGTATGCATGAAAATAGTTTGACATCAATACCAATCATTCCATAATAGATGGGCAAATAATATCATCAATGCATTCAAAGACCTTGATTTTATTGGCATGGGAACAACTAGCAAAAAGGTAAATGGTAATATGTATATTCATGTTATTAGATAGTTGTCTGAGATTCAGAAAGGTTAAATAATCTTCCCTTAGTGGCAAAAAGAGCATCAAAGTTGGCATTTAAACCAAGGTTTTCCTGAATCTGTGCTTTGCTCGATATAATAGGGAGATCACTGGTTGGAAAGCTAGTTTCTGCTTCTTATTCTCTATATGACCTTGGAAAAGTCCTGTCATCTCTCTGAGCCTCAATTTACTCATCTACAAAATTGACTTGATGACCTCTTAGGTTTCTTCCAGCAGTATTATTTGTGCAGTTAGACCCTGGCCTAATAGGCTATCTAAACATAGAATAAACTATCTGTTAAATTAGTAAAATTAAGTTTTACCCCTGCAACTTAATAAAAAATAAAAAGTCTAGATGATCACTTATAAAGAAAGTTGTAGAGGTTTAAATCAATTAGAGTTCCTTGACCTTTTTTTGTACTATGAAATTCTTTCAGCAGTCAGGGGAAGCCTGTGAACCCTTCTCAGAACAATGTTTTTAAAACAAATAAATAAATAACACAAGCATTAAACACAGCACAGAGATTGCAAAGAAATACATTTAAATTGAAACACACTTTTCAAAATCTTAAACAAATATATTCAACCCCTCCTCCCCCCCCAAAAAAAACCTTGAACTTGAACTAGATTGTGTCTTAAAGTACTTCAATCTATAAGATTCTATAAGTCTGTTCCTTTAAAGCTAAGGACAGGTTATTTCTTAACTATAAAGAACATTATTTTCTTAGAAAATGGCTACTCTCCAACATTGTATAATGGAATGCATACGATATATGAAGTTGCAAGATTTAGTTTTAAATCCTGGCTTTGCTATTTGCTACCTATGTACCATTGGACACGCCATCTAACCTCTATAAGCTTCAGATTCTTTATCTGACAAATGAGAAGGTTGAGCTAGATCCATGCCATGCTCAAATCTATGAGGACACAGCATTGTGTAGTCAAAAGGACCTATGTTGAAATCCTGGCTCTGGCATTTACATCTTTCTTTCACTAGAGAAGTCAGTTCACTCCTCTGAGCCTCAGACTTCCTGTCTCTGTCTCTGTCTCTGTCTCTGTCTCTGTCTCTGTCTCTGTCTCTGTCTCTGTCTCTGTCTCTCTGTCTCTCTGTCTCTGTCTCTGTCTCTCTCTGTCTCTCTCTGTCTCTGTCTCTCTCTCTCTCTCTCTCTATATATATATATATATATACATATATATATATATAGTAGACTATATGACATCTAAGGTCCCCTGAAACTCAAAATCTATTATCATATAATCCTACTCTTTGAAGAGCCTTTGAAATGTAAAGAGAGGGAGATTTTGAAAAATTTTAAAAGTGAGGGCCGGAACGGAAGTGCGTGTTCTCTGGCTGTTAAACTTAGCTGTGGCAGTGCTCAGGTGAGAGAAGTTCAGGAAACACTTGGTCGGTGTTCAGTTTGGGATTCGGTGAGTTTTATAAAGGAAAATAGACTAAGCTTAGATCTAAGACCATCCATCTGTATTTCTACTTCACTATTTCCCTAATTGGTTTCACTTTTTGTAGCCTAATTAATTCCCAAGCAATAAAAATTAATCCCTCACAGATTATAGCTCAGAAGCTCCTTTTTCTTATTGGTCTGGGAGATATATATAAAAGGGAAAAGTTAAAGGGGGAGATTCATGCTCTATATATCCAATTTTTGATTCTCACAACGGGAAAAACTTAAAATCGATTTGTAAAGGGATTTAAATGCTTAATAGAAAAGGATCTTTATTCTCTGGAGAAAATAGGGAGTCATTCAATGTTCTTGGGCAGTGGAGTGATGATAGTACTGGGGAACATCTGCTTTATAAAACACTTTTTTTTTTGGGGGGGGGCAATCAGGGTTAAGTGACTTGCCCAGGGTAACACAGCTAGTAAGTGTCAGTGTCTGAGGCCAGGTTTGAACTCAGGTCCTCCTGAATCCAGGGCTGCTGCTTTATCCACTGTGCCACCTAGCTGCCCTTATAAAATACTTTTTAATTTTGAGCAAGAAAGAGATGTGAGAATGATTATCAGAAAATCCATAAAATTTAATGAAAAGAGGAAAAATAAAAGGAAATATGATTTATTTCTAGCCAATTATTTATAGCAAATAAGGATCCTCACACTGGCAGATAAAGCTTAGTACACATCTACAGTGAGAGATAGATAAAAAGATGGATGGATGGACAGATGGATGGATGGGTGGATAGATAAAAAGATGATAGATAGACAGACAGACAGAGGTAGACTCATGGATTTCCTACAATGAGCTGTAGTTCTTTGGCAGTAATTCTGAGTTGTTGAAATGGAAATGGAGTTGGATGGTAAACAAGGGGTTTTAGTAATTTGTCATAGAATGTGGAAAAGAACTTTGAGTGGAGAATAGATTATGGCTTTTTATGGGGTGATTTTAAAAATTAAGGTAATTAATCTAAGAAAATGTTTATTGGTACAGATTAATACCTTGTAAATCCTAGAATTATTGGTGGGTCACTTAATAATAATAATGAATTATGACGGTTCTCATTTGGTCACTTAAATCACTGAACAACCTTTATTCATTTGGACAGATTTTCCAAATCTTCTGAAATTGTTTTTTTTTTCACTCCCCAACAAGCCTGTTTCCATATCTTCCTGGCATATTTTGCGTATTCAAAAGTTTAAAAGAAGTTTAGAATTGACAGATGTGAAATTCATACTTGAATAATTCTTATATTTATCTGTATTGTTTATTTTAAGAGATTCAGGAAACAAACAAACAAACACCTTGATCCTTAGGAACACAACAGGAGAAGACTTGAGTGATAATTTTGTTCCCACTTCATTTGAGTGTCATTGAAAGGATGGCTCAGAATTCAAGCAATTGTAATTAGGGATGAATTGTATCCAGAGATACTTTGTACTGCACCATCCATTTCTCTGCTCAGATTTACATTCTTATTAAATATTAGTTTCTGTGTTGCCTGCCCTGAGGCACGAGTCTCTGTTTGGGGTAAAAAAAAATATAAATTATCATTCATTTCTGGTAATGGGTAGTAAAGATTTTGTAACAAGAGTCTGAAGTCAAATTAGTAGCTATGCCCAAATCTTGTTTTTGCAGTTTGGTTGTCGACCTCAGTGCCAACTCTCAAGAGTTTGCCAATCAAATTTCTCTACAAATTAGTATAATGGAAACAGAGAGAATGGAACTGTCTAACAATGGGAGAGTCAAGAGGGACTAAGTGCCTTCAAGTTTTCAGGCTTGGAATATTTTCCAAATGAATTTTAGGTGCACGTTTACATCACTTTCCTCTTTGTCCTCTGAAATAGAGCTAATAAATACAGTTGCAATTAAAATGAGCTGCCCTTAAACATGCTGGATTATGCTGCTGGCTAGAAGACCAATACATCAAATAAAACTGAATCTTTGTGTAAGGTCCTTATTTTCACTGGAAGCTTTAAGGCCTTCATATTTGAGCATTTACCATGTAAACTTTTATTGGATTATTTAATTTAACATTTTTTTGGTGCATTAAAGTTGTATAATGCTACTTTCATAACAATACTGTGAACCAGGTAGTATAAATAGTATTTTTCCCATGTAGAGGCGGTTGGATAGAACTTTGGATATGGAATCAGGAAAAGCTAAGTTTTAAATCTATTCTCAGATAGAATCAGTGTAAATCATTTATTTTCTTCCTGGCTCAGTTTCCCCAACTATAAAATGAAAAATAACATCACTTAGCTCCCATGATTGTTGTTAAGGATCAAATGAGATAATATTTGTAAAGGGCTTGGCAAAGTATCTGGAACATAGGTAGGCACTTGATAAATTATTATTTATTTTTCATTCACAGATAAGGAAACAGAGGCTTAGAGAGGTTCTGGCTTGCCTAAGGATTAGTATTTCCAAACATGGGACAAGACAAGTACTGGTTCTGGAGTCAGAGGACCTGACTTCAAATCCCACCTATGCTACTTGCTCCTGATACAGTGTGATCCTAAGCAAGTCACTGAGTCTCCCTGGGCCTCAGTTTCCTTATCTCAAAATAAGGAATTAGGATTTCATGACCTTTGAGGCCCTTCCAGCTCTAGGTCTATGGTATATCTTAGACTTTGTATTTTAATAAATCAGGCTTCCTCAGGAAAAAAGGACATTCAAATGGCCTTAGAGAAAACTTAGTTTAATCTCTATTAGAAAAGGAATACTTTTACAACATCGACAATAAGTGACAAGCCTACTACTCCTTCTGCAATATCTGCTTAGGTTTATAGATGTAGAACTAAACAGAAAGTCAAAGGACATCCAATTCATTCCTTTTGGTTTACAGATAAGGAAACTGAGACCCAGGAGAATTGAATGACTTGTCCAAAATGCTGTTCTTTATCATGCATTTTCAAAGAGGTACCTTAAGTTTTGTGTGATTTGGATTTAAGAAAGATGACCTTGGTATATTCAATGTCTGACTGAGCTCTAACCATGCTTAGAGTGCTACTGCTTCAGCCATCTTCATAGAAATTGGAGCAGATTATTCTCATACATTCATTCCACATGAGGAAGTATTCACATGCTTGGGGTAGACATTCCCTTAACTCATTGATGGGTTTGAATCTTGTCCATTACTCTCAACTTGTTAACTTGATTTAGCCTGTCTGCCAAGATGCCTAGTAAAACCATAAGGTGTGGCCAGTGTGCATGGTACAGCTTCTTGAAGCCAGGTGAGGAACTCAAGGTTTACAACTCTAGAATCATGGTCTTCCTGTCTTCCTTCCTTCCTGTCTTCCTTCCTTCCTGTCTTCTTTCCTTCCTTCCCTCCTTCCCTCCTTCCTTCCTTCCTTCCTTCCTTCCTTCCTTCCTTCCTTCCTTCCTTCCTTCCTTCCTTCCTTCCTTCCTTCCTTCCTTCCTTCCTCACTCTCTCTCTTTCTTTCCTTTTGTGGGGCAATGAGGGTTAAGTAACTTGCCCGAGGTCACACACCTAGTAATTGTCAAGTGTCTGAGGCCAGATTTGAACTCAGGTTCTCCTGAATCCAGGGCTGGTGCTTTATCTACTGTGCCACCTAGATGGCCCCTGTTCTTTCAAACATATCATAAACTCATTATTTCCTGAAATAGCTCATTATACTTTAGGTTGTCTTTAATTATTAAGAAGTTCTTATAGAGATGGTCACAAGCTAGATGTGTTTCTGTTGCCCACAAGTGTTTCTTTTCTTGGTGGAAAAAAATATCTAACATTACTCTGTATGATTGTTGCTTGCTATTATGCCACTTCTCTTACACTACTAAATCTATTCTAACTCTCATCCCAAGCTCCAGTCCCTCCATATTCTCAGGCCATTAATCTTTTTTTTTAATTTTAGTAAGGCAATTGGGGGTAAGTGACTTGCCCAGGGTCACACAGCTAGTATGTGTCAAGTATCTGAGGCCAGATTTGAACTCAGATCATCCTGACTCCAGGGCAGGTGCTCCATCCACTGTGCCACCTAGCTGCCCCAGACCATTACTCTTGATGAGACTTTGTTTCCCAATAGTTGACCAATTCAACTCTACCCATTACATTAAATTTCTCACTCCCTCCTTATCCTATTGATTCCATTCTTACTTCAAACCTATCTCAGTCTATGACTTCCTAAATTACACCTCTACCTTGGTCCTATGTGTCCATGTATGTACCTTCCACTTCTCAACTCTCTTTGATGAGTTTTTCTCCAACTAGAATATAACATACTTAAAGGTTGGTACTTTCATTTAGCCTGTTTTTGTATTCCTAACACTTAACCCAGTTTAAGAACTCAGAATATAGTAAGTACTTAATAAATATTTCACGTGTTTATCTCTAACAATATCAAATGATTTATTTGCTAACAATTTTATATTATCTAATCTCAGTAGGCCCTCTGACTGGGTCCCTGACCTGCGGGAAAATGTTTGTACAGTGCGTGCTCTACCCAAGGACTTTAAAAGGCACAAAAGAAACAAAAAGGTGAATAAAAAACAAAAAAGAACATTCACCATGGAAAACTACTATGATGACAGGAAAGGCTGCAACATAAACTCAGAGGATGGCAACAATGTCAACATTCATATGTGTGAAGCTTTAAAGGGGAACAGGAATTGCTCTCAATACCAAAAAAGCCCTCTTGGAAGAGCTCAAAAAGGATTTTACAAATCAAATAAGAGAGGTAGAAGAAAAATTGGGGAAAAAATGAAAATTATGCAAGAGAAAATCAATAGCTTCAAAAAAGAAAATAATGCCTTAAAATAGAGTTGGACAAATGAAAAAGGAGCTGAAAATCTGGCTGGGGAAAACCTATCTTTAAGATAGCGAATTAAACAGATGGAAGTTAACATTTCAAGCAGACAGCAGGAAGAAACAAAGCAGAATCAAAAGAATATAAAATAGAAGAAAATGTAAAATAACTCTTAAGAAAAACAACAGAGGGGCAGCTAGATGGCGCAGTAGATAAAGCACCGGCCCTGGAGTCAGGAGTACCTGAGTTCAAATACGGCCTCAGACACTTAACACTTACTAGCTGTGTGACCCTGGGCAAGTCAATTAGTCCCAATTGCCTCACTAAAAAAAAAAAGAAAAGAAAAACAACAGACCTAGAAAATAGATCTAGGAGGAACAATTTAAGAAAAATTGGACTACCTGAGGACCATGATGAAAAAGAGAGCCTAGACAGCATATTTATTCTCATGATCAAGTAGAACTGCCACAATGTTTTAGAACCATATTTTTAAAAAGTCATTGAAAGAATCCACTGATCAACTCTTAAAGAGACTCCAAAACCACAATAGAATTCCATTACATTCACATACCACAACTTGTTCAGACATTCCCCAATTGATGAGCTGAACAAGTTGTGGTATGTGAATGTAATGGAAATCTATTGTGCTATATGAAACAATGAGCAGGAGGAGTTGAGAGAAACCTGGAAGGACTTGCATGAAGTGGGGATGAGTGAGATGAGCAGAACCAGAAGCACAATGTACACAGTATCATCAACATTGAGTATTGATCTACTGTGATGTACTAGATTCTTCTCACCAATGCAATGGTATAGGAGAATTCCAGGGGAGTCATGATGGAAGGGGATCTCCAAATCCAGAAAAATAAAAGAACTGTGGAGTATAGATGCTGATTGAAAGATAGTATTTCTTTTGTTTTTGGTGCTGTTGTTTTCCTATTTTGAGGTTTTTCCTCATTGCTCTAATTCTTCTCTTACAACATGACTAATGCAGAAATAAGTTTAATGTTTTATACACACACACACATATAACTATCTTTACATGTAACTGGAAAAAATAAAATACTTTTATCAGAAAAAAAGAGACTCCAAAAGGAAAAGTCCAAAGAACATTGTAGTCAAATTCAAGAATTATCATGTAAAAGAGAAAATACTGCAAGCAGCCAGAAAGAAACAATTTATTTTTTTTAATTAATAAAGTATTTTATTTTTTTCCTGTTACATGTAAAGATAGTTCTCAACTTTTGTTTATACAAGCTTTACAATTTCATATTTTTCTCCCTCCCTCCCCTCCCTCCCCCCTCCCCTAGACAGCAGGTAATCTGATATAGGTTATATATATATATATATATATATAACATTAATCCTATTTCTGCATTAGTCATGTTATAAGAGAAAACTCAGCAATGATGAAAACCCTCAAAATAGAAAAAAAAAACAACAGTACCAAATACAAAAGAAATAGTATGGTTCATTAAGCATCTATACTCCACAGTTCTTTTTTTTTTCTTGGATTTGGAGATCCTCTTCTATCATGAGTTCCCTAGAACTCTTCTGTACCATTGCATTGGTGAGAAGAATCTAGTCCATCGCAGTAGATCAACACTCAATGTTGATGATACTGTGTACAATGTTCTTCTGGTTCTGCTCATCTCATTCATCATCAGTTCATGCAAGACCCTCCAGGTTTCTCTGAACTCCTCCTGCTCATCATTTCTTACAGCACAATAGTATTCCATTGTATTCATATACCACAACTTGTCCAGCCATTCCCCAATTGATGGGCATCCCCTCAACTTCCAATTCCTTGCCACCACATAAAGAGGAGCTATAAATATTTTTGTACATGTGGGTCCCTTTCCCCTTTCCATGATTTCTTTGGGCAAAAGACCCAAAAGTGGTATTGCTGGGTCAAAGGGTATGCACAGCTTTATCACCCTTTGGGCATAATTCCAAATTGCTCTCCAGAATGGTTGGATCAGTTCACAGCTCCACCAACAATGCATTAGTGTTCCAATTTTCCCACAGCTTCTCCAACATTTATTATTTTCCTTTTTTGTCATTTTAGCCAATCTGATAGGTGTCAGGTGGTACCTCAGAGTTGTTTTAACAGAAAGAAACAATTTAAATATTAAGTAGCAACATTCAGGAACACATAGGACCTTGTAGCTTCAACATTAAAGGATCAGGGCAGAGAATATGATATTTTGGAGAGCAAAGGAACATAGATTACAACCAAGAAAATGCTACCCAGCAAAATTAATCATAATCTTTTGGGGGACATATGGGTATTCAATAAAATTGGAGACTTTGAAGTTTTCCTAATGAAAAGCCAGAACTGATAAGAAAATTAAATTTACAAATACAAGAAATAAGAGAAGAATAAATATGCAAAACAGGGGCTTGGGGGGAAACATTATTCAATAAGTTTTAAATGTTTACATCCCTATATGAGAAGAAGATACTTGTAATCCTTGAGAACTGTATCTTTATTTTTTTGAATCAGAAAAGTATTTTATGATTTTCCAGTTACAAGTAAAGATAGTATTTAATATTTGTTTTCACAAGATTTTTAGTTCCAAATTTTTCTCCCTCTCTCCCTCCCTTCTCTCCCCCTTCCCCAAGACAGAAAGAAATCTGATATATGTAAAATCACATTAAACATGTATTAGTAATGTTGTGAAGGCATAATCAGAAGAAAATGGAAAAACCTCAAAAAACAAAAAACAAAAACAAAAGTAGAAACAGTATGGTTCAATCTGCATCCAGAATCCACAGTTATTTTTTCTGGTTGTGGAGAACATTTTCCATCAAGAATCCTTTTCAGTTGTCTTAGAGCACTGTTTTGCTGAGAAGAGTTAAGTCTATTACAGTTGATCATTACACAATGTTGCTATTACTGTGTCCAATGTTCTCCTGGTTCTGCTTACTTCAGTCAGCATCAGTCCACTTAAGTTTATCCAGGTTTTCCTGAAATCTGCCTGTTCATCATTTCTTATATCACAATAGCATTCCATTGTATTCATATACCACAAGTTATTCAGCCATTCCTAAATTGATGGGCATTCCCTCAATTTCCAATTCTTTGCCACCAAAAAGAGAGCTGCTATAAATATTTTTGTACATATGGGTCCTTTCCCCCTTTTTATGATCTCTTGCTGGGTCAAAGGGTATGCATAGTTTCATAGCCCTTTGGGCATAGTTACAAATTCCTCTTCAGAATGGTTGGATCAGAGAACTGTATCTTCATTGGAAAGATAAGAGTACACATAGACAGAAGATGTGCGTACAATGTGATGATATTAAAAAACATTTAAGGGGTCACAAATAGGATTATACTAGGAAAAAAGGAAAGAGGAGGCAGAATGGGGTTAATCACATCACATGAAGAAGCACAAAATATCTATCACATTAGAGGAAAAGAAGGGAGAGGTGAGCATTGTTTCAACCTTGTTCTCCTCTGATTTGCCTCAAAGAGGGATTAATATACACACTGGTTGATTTATCTTACCCTATAAGGAAATGAGACAGGAAAGGGGAACTAAAAGGCTGAAATTCTGCTAATAGGGACTGTAAAACTAGGAGGCAAGAGGGTAAAAGGAAAAAAAGGAGGTGGGGTTGAGAGAACGCAAGTAGATTGTGGGAGGTGGTGGTCAGAAGAAAAACACTGGTGAGAAGGGACAGGGGAAAGGAAATAGAAGAGTACAAACAAGGGGGAAAATAAGATGCAGGGAAAAACACAGTAATCATAACTCTGAATATGAATTGGAAGAACTCTCCCATAAAACAGAAGCAGATAGCAGAGTGGATTAAAAATCAGAATTCTACAATATGTTGTTTACAAGAAACAAACTTGAAGCAGAGAGATACACACAGAGTAAACATAAAAGGTTGGAGCAGAATATATTATGCTTCAGGTGACATTAAAAAAGCAGGGGTAGCAATTTTTATCTCAGACAAAGCAAAAGCAAAAACAGATCTAATTAAAAGAGACAAGGAAGGAAACTACATCTTGTTAAAAGATATCATAGATAATTAAGTATTGTCATTACTAAACATGTATGCACCAAGTGGTATAGCATCGAAATTCTTAGGGGAGATGTTAAATGAGTTACAAGAGGAAAAAGACAGCAAAACTATACTAGTGGGGGATCTAAACCTTAGTCTTTCATAATTATATAAATCTAACCACAAATAATATAGTAATCTATTATTTGATAAACCTAAAAATTCTAGCTTCTGTGATAGGAACTCAGTATTTGACAAAAAATGCTGGGAAAACTGTAAGACAGTATGGCAAAAACTAGGCATAGATCAATACCTTACACCTTATACCAAAATAAGGTCAAAATATGTTCAAGATTTTAGACATAAAGGGTCATAAATTAGGTGAAGAAGGAATAGTTTACATCTCAGATCTATGGAGAGGAAAACAATTTATATCCAAACAAGATATAGAGAAAGATGGGAAGACTTTGATTACCTTAAATATTTTGTGGGAGCTGGAGCCAAGATGGTGGAGAGAAGTCAGCAAGCTGCCTGAGCTCTCCTTCTGTTCCCTCAAAAAGAACATTAAATCAAGCCTCTGGACAGATTCTGAAAGGACAGAACCTGCAAAGAGATCGAGAGACACAGTCTTCCAACCAGAGATAATTTAGAAGACTTCAGGAAAGGTCAGGCTGACCTGGGCAAAAGGGAGATGCAGTATAGGGTGGCAACACAGTGCCTAGGGGGTTGGCACAAGTCATCAGGAAGCTGTAGACCACAGCCAAGCAACTGAGGCCCCTAGATCCTTGCTCAAAAATCTGGTGGAGCAGCAGGACAGTGGCGAAACCCACCGGCACCAGCCAAGAGGGCAAGTTGCCAGCTGGAGGGCCATGCACAGGATAGGCGTGACCAGGCCTACTGATCACAGCACACTCTGACAGGAAGTCCAGGGCAGGGGGAAATCCACAAGAAATAAAGGCCTCAGTGTAAAAAGCCAGTGACACAGCCCCTATGCCCCAGCACCTTGGTACCCCCTGAGCAGACCTCAACTTAAAAAAATAGATAAATAAATAAATAAGCTGTAGTATGAGTAAGAAACAAAAAAGAGCTCTCATTATTAAGAGCATCTTTATCATCAGGGAAGAGGCAAACACAAACTCATGAGGACAATACTCCCAAATTAACTACATGTGAAGTGTCAAGAGGGAAGATGAATTGGTCTCAAGAACAAAAAGCCTTCTTGGAAGAGCTCAAACAGGATTTTAAAATTCAATTGAGAGAGGTAGAATAAAAAAGGGGGAGTGAAATGAAAGCGAAACAAGAAAATTATGCAAAAAGAATTCGCAGCTTGGAAAAGGAAGCACAAAGATTGACTGAAGAAAACAATTCCTTAAAAAAGTCATCTGGCCAAATGGAAAAAAAAAAGGTCCATAATCTCACTGAAGAAAATAATGCCTTAAAAATTAAAATTGGACAGTTGGAAGATAATGTCTCCATGAGACACCAAAAATCAGTCAAACGGAATCAAAAAAATGAAAAATAGAAGAAAATGTGAAATACCTCATTGGAAAGACAACTGACCTAAAAAACAGATCCAGGAGAGATAATTTGAAAATTATTGGACTGCCTGAAAGCCATGATCAGAAAAAGAGTCTAGACACCATATTCCAAGAAATTATTAAGGTGAACTGCCCTGATATTATAGTCAGAGGATAAAATCATCATTGAAAGAAACCACCGATCACCTCCCGAAAGAGATCCCAAAAGGAAAACTCCAAGGAATATTGTAGCCAAATTCCAGAATTATCAGGTGAAGGAGAAAATACTCAAAGCAGCCACAAAGAAGCAATTTAAATATCATGGAGCCACAGTCAGGATTGCTCAGGACCCAGCAGCTTCAACATTAACGGATCTCAAAGCTTGGAATATGATATTCCAGAAGGCAAAAGAGCCTGGATCTCAGCCAAGAATCTATTACCCAGCAAAAATGTGCATTTTCGTTAAGGGGAAAAGATGGACATTCAATGACATTGGGGAACATTTCCTAAGGAAAAGAGCAGAACTGAATAGAAAATTTGATCTTAACATGCAAGACTAAAGAGAAATCTAAAAAGGTAAAGAGGGAAAAAAGGTTACTCAATTAGGTTAAACTTTTTACATCCCTACTTGGGAAGATAATACTTATAACTCTTGAGAATTGTATATGTATTTGGGCAGACAGAAGGATTATACACAGAGGGTATAAATATAAATTGTCTATGATATGATGATATAAAGAAAATTAAGGGGTTAAAAAGGGAGTCTATGGGGAGAACAGGAAAGGGGAGGTAGAATGGGGTGAATTACATCATACGAATAGGTGAAAAACAAACCTATTACAATAGAGGGAAAGAAGGGAGGGGTGAACATTGTTTCAATACTACTCTCATTAGGTTTGATTCAAAGAGGGAATAACATATGTGTTCATTTGGATAAAGAAACTTAGCTAATTCTTTAGGGAAGTAAAAGGGGAAGGAGAAGTGGGGGACTGATAGAAGGGAGGGCAAAAGCAAGGGAGAAAAGGGCAAAGAAAAGGGAGGGGGGTGATAAAAAGGGAGGGTAGATTGGGGGAGGCAGGGGTAAAGAAGCAAAACTTTGGTGAGGAGGAATAGGGGGAAAGAAGGGGGAAAAAGAATAAAAAGGGGTAAATAAAATAGAGGGGAATAGTCAGTAATAATAACTGTGAATGTGAATGGAATGAACTCTGCTATAAAACAGAAGTGAATTGCAGAGTGGATTAAAAACCAGAATCCTACAATATGCTGTTTACAAGAAACACATTTGAAACAGAGAGATACACACAGAGGAAAGGTAAAAGGCTGGAGCAGAATATATTATGCTTCAGCTAAAGTTAAAAAAAGCAGGGGTAGCAATCCTTATCTCAGACAAAGCTCAGGCAAAAATAGATCTCATTAAAAGAGATAATGGCGGTAAATTAGAGCCCTTCCCAATAAGATCAGAGGTGAAACATGAATGTCCATTATCACCCCTATTATTTAATATTGTACTAGAAATGTTAGCTTTAGCAATCAGAGAAGAAAAGGAAGTAAAGGAATTAGAATAGGCAAGGAGGAAAAAAAAAACTATCACTCTTTGCAGATGATATGATGGTATACTTAAAGAATCCTAGAGAATCAACTCAAAAATTACTTGAAACAATTAACAACTTTAGCAAAGTAGCAGGATATAAAATAAATCCACATAAATCACCAGCTTTTCTATGCATGACCAACAAAGTCCAGCAGCAAGAGATACAAAGAGAAATTCCATTTAAAGTAATGGTAGGCAATATAAAATACTTGGGAGTCTATTTGCCAAGACAAACCCAGGAAATCTATGAACACAATTATCAAACACTCTTCACACAAATCAAATCAGATCTAAATAATTGGAAAGATACCAACTGCTCATGGATAGGCAGAGCTAATATAGTAAAACTGACAATATTACCTAAAGGAATTTACTTATTCAGTGCCATACCAATCAGACTACCTAAAAATTATTTTATAGAGCTAGAAAAAATAATAACAAAATTCATCTGGAAAAAACAAAAAAATCAAGAATATCAAGGGAAATAAGGGGAAAAAAATGCACAGGAAGGTGAGTTAGCAGTACCAAACCTGGTGCTTTACTATAAAGTGGAAGTCATCAAAACTACCTGGTACTGGCTAAGAAATAGAATGGAGCATGACTGGAATAGACTAGGAACAGGAGACACAGTAGTAAATGACATTAGTAATGTAGTGTTTGATAAACCCCAAAACTCCAGTTTATAGTATAGGAACTCAGTATTTGCCAAAAATTGCTGGGAAAACTGTAAGATAGCATGGCAGAAATTAGGCATAGACCAATATCTTATACCTTATACTAAAATAAGGTCAAAATGGATACATGATTTAGACATAAGAGGTGATACCATAGGTAAATTAGAAGAGGAAGAAATAATCTACCTTTGAGATCTTTGGAAAGGAGAACAGTTTAATGACCAAAGAAGAGATTGAGAATATTATGAAATGCAAAGTGAATTATTTTGATTATATTCAATTAAAAAGTTTTTGTACAAACAAAAGCAATGTATCCAAAATTAGAAGGAATGCTGAAAGCTGGGAAACAATTTTTATGGCCAGTACCTATTATAAAGGCCTCATTTCTAAAAAATATAGGGAACTAACTCAAATTTATAAGACTCCAAGTCATTCCCCAATTGCGAAATGGTCAAAGGATATGAGCAGGCAGTTTTCTGATGAAGACATCAAAGCTATATATTCCCATATGAAAAAATGCTCTAATTCACTATTGATTAGAGACTTGCAAATTAAAACAACTCTGAGCTAACACCTGACCCCTACAGATTGGCTAAAATGACCAAACAGAAAAATAATATATGTTGGAGAAGCTGTGGAAAAAATAGAACACTAATGCATTTTTGGTGGAGCTATGAACTAATCCAACCATTCTGGAGATCAGTTTGGAATTATATACAAAGGGATATAAAGCTGTGCATATCCTTTGACCCAGCAATATCACTTTTGGGTCTTTTTCCCAAGGAGATCATAGAAAAAGGAAAAGGACACACAAGTTCAAAGTTAATTATAGCTGCTCTTTTTGTGGTGGCAAGGAATTGGAAATTGAGGGGTTGCACATCATTTGGGGAATGGATGAACAAGTTGTGGTATATGAATGTAATGGAATTCTATTGTGCTGTAAGAAACAATGAGCGGGATGAGTTCAGAGAAACCTGGAAGGACTTGAATGAACTGATGATGAGTGAGATGAGCAGAACCAGAAGAACATTATACACATTATCATCAACATCATGTGTTGATCAACTGTGATAGACTGGATTCCTCTCACCAGTACAATGGTACAAGAAAGTTCCAGGGGACTTATGATTGAAAAGGCTCTCCAAATCCAGGAAAAAAAAGAACTGTGAAATTTGGATGCTGATTGAACCATAGTATTTCTTTTGTTTTTGGTACTGTTGTTTTTCTATTTTGAGGTGTTTCCTTATTGCTCTGATTCTTCTCTTATAGCATGACTGATGCAGAAATATTTTGAATGTTGTTATGTATATGTATGTATATATATATGTACATATACATATATATGTGTATGTGTGTGTATATATATACATACACACACACACACACACACACACACACATATATATATATATAACCTATTTCAGATATCAGATTGCCTGCTGTCTAGGGGAGAGGGGGAGGGAGGGGAGGGAAGTAGAAAAATTGGAAATTGGAAATCTTATATAAACAAATGCTGAAAACTCTCTCTACATGTAACTGGAAAATAATAAAATACTTTCCTTTTAAAAAAAAAGAAAAAGAAAAGAAACCCAAAGATTCTAGCCTCTGGTATAACAACTCACTATTTGGCAAAATCTTCAGGGAACACTGGAAAATAGTAGATCAGAAACTAAGCAGAGACCAACATATTACACCATACATCAAAGTAAAGTCAAAAGATGTACATGATCTTGATGTAAAGGTTGATACCATAGACAAATTTGAAAAGGAATGAATAATTTTCTTGGCAGATCTATAGAAAAGGGAAAATTTTATGACCAAAGATGAGATATAGAACACTATTAAATTCAAAATGGGTCATTTTTATTACATTAAATTAAAAAGATTTATCACAAGGAAAACTAATGTATAAAAGATTAGAAGGAAAGAAAAAAGTGGGAAATAATTTTCACAGCTGGTGTCTCTGATAAAGGCTTCATAGCTAAAATATAGAGAGAATTGAATCAAATTCATAAGAATGCAAGTAATTCTCTCTTTTATTTTGCAGGGCAATGAGGATTAAGTGACTTGCCCAGGGTCACACAGCTAGAAATTGTCAAGTATTTCAGGCAGGATTTGAACTCAGGTCCTCCTGAATCCAGGGCCGGTGCTTTATCCACTGCACCACCTAGCTGCCCCCTAAGTAATTCTCTAATCAAGAAATGGCCAAAGCATATGAATAGGTAGTTTTCAGATAATGAAATTAAATCTACCTATAGCCATATGACAACATATTCTCAGTTACTAATGATTAAAGAAATGCAAATTAAACCACCCTGATGTACCACCTCATACCTATTAAATTGGCTAATTTTACAAAAAAGGAAAATGATAAATTTTGGAGGAGATGTGGCAAAATTGGAACACTAATGCACTGTTGGTATTGTGAACTAACCCAACCATTCTGGAGAGTCATTTGTAACCATACACAAAAGGCTATAAAACTGTGCATACCCTTTGACTCAGTAATACCATAATTAGGTCTATATCCCAAAGAAATCATAAAAAAGAGGAAAGGACCCACATATACAAAAATACTTATAGCTTCTCTTTTTGTGGTGGCAAATAATTAGAAATTGAGGGGATTCCTATCAATTAGGGAATGGCTAAGTAAGTTGTGGTATTTGACTATAATAGAATATTGTTTTGCTGTAAGAAACAATAACCAGGCAGATTTCAGAAAAACCTGGAAAGACTTAACATGAATTGATGCTCAGTGAAATGAGCAGAACTAAGAGAATATTTTACACAGTTTCAACAACATTGTTTGATGATCAACTGTGATAGACTTAGCTCCTCTCACCTATACAATGATCCAAGACAATGCCAAAAAAACTCATGAAGGAAAATGCTCTCCACATAGAGAAAAAAGTAGGATGGAGTATGAATGCAAATTGAAGCATACTATATTCACTTTTGTTGTTGTTGTTTCTTTCTTATGTTTTTTCCCCTTTATGTTTTGACTCTTCTCTTACAAGATGACTAATGTGGTAATATGTTTAACATGATTGTAATCTATAACCTATATCAGATTGCTATCTGGCTTTGGGAGTGGAGAGCAAAGGGAGGATGGGAGAAAAATTTGGAATTCAAAATTTTACAAAAGGGAATGTTGAAACCTATCTTCACATGTAATTTGAAAAAAAAACAAAGATCTGGTAAAATGAAAAAACATATATAATCCAGCTTTAAAAATGATTTTCTGCTAGCATTCAAAGATGTTTTGCTTGAGTCTAGCCATATATGCAAGAGCCAATCTGATATAGAGGACAGAAAGTTGGCTTAAAGTCAGGAAGATTTGGGATCAAGTCTTGCCTCTGGTACATAATGATTAGCTAAACTGGGTAAGTAGTCTACCTTAGTGCTCTAGAAAGCTCTCTAAATCTTAAAGTTGCTGAGAAGGTACAGACTTGTTTCAGTAGAAGTAATTTCCTCATCTTTATGCTTCCTAATGCCAATGAAATACAGGTTCACTTCTTATCTATATTCCTTCATGTTGTATAATAAAGGTGGAGAATGTAGTTACTGATATGGTTCAGATTTTTAGAAGCTGACTTGGATCTTTGCTGAAATCTACAACTTTAAGGAAAGCCAGGAGCAGCCTCTCACTATGGAAAAGAGACTGTACCCATGTTTATATGACCAGTTATATTGCTATCAGGGATCTTGTGTCCCATACATGTAGAAAGGTATATGCAGGTAGAAAGGGAAGGTAGAAAGATATTGTGCTTATTAAGGAACATCACTGATAGTCCTTTCCTTATTTTAATGCCTATTTAATGTCTTGATTAAATGTTAACTGGTTGAATGCTGCGCTTTTCCAGGGTTTTTTGACATGGAGAACAGCTGAAAACCTTGGTCTGTTAACTTCTGCTTCCAGTTGTTAGTCTGTGTGTAGAAGAGCAAGAAGGTTTACAAATGAGCCAGGATGGGCAAATTCTTAATAAAATTCTCCTTAATTCAAGCCCATGTGAGCACACAGAAAGGGGATGGGGGCAGCCTTCCTTGGGCTGAACATATAATATTTTAGATATTTGCAGACAGTGATCATGAGCCAGTTTTCCTTGGAAATGACTAAAGCTATAGACAAGAGGAAAAATGATAGACTTTAAAGCTGAAAGAGACCTTTTAGATGATCTAGCCAATCCCCTATTTTTACCGAGGCAGAAACTGAGACCTACAACAAGATTTCAGTCATATAGGAAGGAGCACTTACAGGATCTAAACTCAGGTTTTCAGACTCTTTTCTCCTGAATATTGCTGCCTATGCTGCCAAAGGGGATAGTTCAAAATTATCCTCTCCATTTGCTTTATTCCACAGACTTTTTCTGTGGGATTGTAACAAATTCAAAATCAGAGCAGGGTGAATACCAATGCAATGAATTGCAACATTGTCCCTTCCCTTCCCCTGTCTTTTTTTTTTGAATTGTGTGTAAGCTTGACATTCTTTCCTCTCTCAGTATTTTGCTAGCCATCAAAAATCACACAGAATAGTAAGTCACATTCATTCTTTTGCAAAATGAAAAATGCCACTTCAGTTCAGAAAACAAAAACCACATACATCTCTAACGAATGAGCTAATATATGAGAATTTACAAAATTTAAGGAGACGAGCTTGACGTTGCAGTAGCTTGAAGTTATGACAGAGACCAAGATGGATATGTCCTGACACTTTTTTTTCTTGTTTTGGAGGTTTGGAGAGGTGACAGTCAGACAGTATACGGCACGTTGGAGCAGTTAAGCTGTGGCAGGGCTAATATTTATTGCTTTAAAGAAACATCAATGTCTCTTTGATTGGGCAATTTGTTTTTAAGGTCCGTGTCATTTGGGTTTTGATTGGCTACTGAATCATGGCTTTATTATTGGCTGGTGTATTATGGAGCTGATAAAAATGTTTGAGTTGGTTACAAGTTCCAAGCAGTTTCAAACAGGCCCCTGGCACTATTTTATGTGGTGTTTATTACCGTTTGTTTCCCATGTGTCAGAGTGTGAAAAGCTTCTGTGTAGAGAAGAGGAAATAGGGAATGCCTGCAGACTAATACTTTTCCTACCTTAGATTGTCTTTTTTTAAAAAAATTCACAATGATTTTTCTTGTTTATTTTTCTGAAGTAATGAAGATTGTAGTTGTTCAAATTGTTTCTATTGTTGTCATACTAGAAGTCCACAGTTTATATTGCATGCCATTTCACCCTTCTTAAACATTTTCAATCTCAGAAACTTCTGTTATTTCCTTATTTCCCTGGTATTCCAATCTGTTTCCCATGCCAAGCCTATGTACCTCATAAACAAAGGGAGAAATTGTTAAGGTGTGTTCATGAAATCAGATATACCAAGCCGGAAAAATCATCAAGTTTGATGTTCTTATTCTATAAACGAAGAAAGTGAGACACATAGAAGTTATGTGAAGAGTACAAAGTCACACAGCTAGTGAACATTAATGTTCTGGAAAATGCCCTAGGCAAACTCTTGGGCCAAATTGTGAGGTTATGTGAGTTGTTTTGTGAGTTATCATATGCACATTATAATAATAGTTGTGAATTATTTTCTGTATGATGATTAGTGGTTCTGGGCCTAGAAATGAATAGAAAAAAGGAAGTGATGTTGCATTTGGGAAATTTTGTATTCCTTTTAATGTCTCAAAGATATTCATAGGTCAATCTTATGGGGAAAATTTGGGGATGCAGAATAGATGATTGCATGAGTAAGGGTATTCAGAATGGATTGAAAGCCAGACCAAAAACAATGTTACCATTAATGGTTCAAAGGCTGTGTAGAAGTCAATTTTAGCCTCATTACATGTTAAACATTGCATTTCTTCTATCAGTGGTACAGTTAAAGTCATACATAGAGAGAATTCTTAACAAATTATGAGATAACATAAAGCTGAGAGAAATTGATATACTACATACCAGTCAGTTGTACTTCTCAAGAGAACTAGTGAAAGTCCCTCACCATACTTAGTGAATCTGCTGAAGAGGACTCATGGAACATGAGCAAACATCAAAAAAATGTGTGTGTTATGTATGGAGGAGCTGAGATCTGCTGTCTTGAAGATACCATCAATTAGGGCTCAGATGGATACTTTCCTTCAGAACTCAATTCAACCACAAATTCCACATAGGTATTTCCTCATTCCTTCAAGCTGGTAAGGCCCACTCCCCATTACCTTATATCTGTATAATATATGCTTATAACTTAGGTTATACTGGTAAATGTTTAACAAAAAAAAATCTTTTAAAAGTATACATAATGCACTTTTTTGTTTAGTCATCATCATTAACATGGTAGCTATCATTTTATTAAATGTAGAAATAAAAACAAAAAGTCACAATTTTAAAAAATGTTAATTCCTGATATGTAAATAGTCACGTTGAAAATTAAACATTTGGCTTTCCTGAGCTTGCCAGAGCTGCTTCCAGTACACTTTTGCCTTTTCACACACACACACAAATACACACACATACACACATGTGTGTATATATATATAAATATATATAATACGCATTCATACATGCATACATATATCACACATACGTAGCAGGTATGTGGGGAATGTCTGAAATTTGAGAACAATCATCTTCCTGAATTCAAATATCACTTCAGTCATTTACTACCTGTGTGACCCTGGGCAAATTACTTAACCCTCTTTGCTTCAGTTTCCTCATCTGTAAAATGAACTGGAAAAGGAAATGGCAAAGCACTCCAGATGGGGTCACAAAGAGTTGAATGTGACTGAAAATGACTGAACAATACAGATAGATAGAAATATAGACAGACAGAGAGAAAGAGAGAGAGGTAGACAGATAGATAGATATACACATAGATGTACTCATATATATATATACACACACACAAACACACATGGTTTTCCTCCCTAAGGGAAGATAAAGTAATTCTTGCTTCTTTCTGTTTTTTTAATCCACAGCACCCAAAAAGAGTATACAAACTTAAATTCATCAATTAAATAGTTGTTGACTGATTGACTAATGGAGCAACACCAGAGAGAATAGGAAGAAGAAGGAGACAAGAAAATAAATTTTGACCTTGAAGGTATCTCACCACAATTATTGAAATAGCTTTCTGCTGGCTCTGCCTGCCCCAGGTCTCTCCCTACCCTATTCCTTTCTTCCACTCAGTCAGTAAAGTAATTTTCCTAAAATTCAGGTCCAATCATGTCATCTCACTCACACTCAATAAACTCCAATGACTTCCGATTGCCTCCAAGTGCATGATCTGTTTGGCATTCAAAGTCCTTCACACTCTAGGCCCTTCCCCCTTTATATTCTTACACTTTGCTCTTCAGCATGTGCCCTTCAATCCAGTGAAGTTAATCTCCTGGATATTCCATGAATAATTTTTTTCCATTTCTTGGCTCTCAGACTTCTCTCTGACTGTACCCCAGGCCTGGACTACTCTTCATCATGTACTCTGTGTACTAAATGTCCTGCCTTACTTTAAGTCCCACCTATGTGGCTCAGTGGATAGACGACTGCCCTGGAAAACAGATCCAGGAGAGACAATTTGAAAATCATTGGACTGCCTGAAAGCCATGATCAGAAAAAGAGTCTAAACACCATATTCCAGGAAATTATCAAGAACTGCCATGATATTATAGAATCAGATGATAAAATCATAATTCAAAGAATCCACCAATCACCTCCTGAAAGAGACCCCAAAAGGAAAACTCCAAGGAATATTGTAGCCAAATTCCCGAATTAACAGGTGAAGTAGAAAATACTCCAAGCAGCCATAAAGAAGCAATTTAAATATCATGGAGCCATGGAGTCAGAATTGCTCAGGGTCTGGCAGCTTCAACATTAAAGGATCACAAGGCTTGGAAGATGATACTCAAAAAAAAAAAAAAGGGAGAGGAGCTTGGATCACAGCCAAGAATCTATTACCCAGCAAAACTGATCATTCTCCTTTAGGGAAAAAGATGGACATTCAATGAAATAGGGGCCTTTCAAGGTTTCCCTATGAAAAGATGAGAACTGAATAGAAAATTCGATCTTAACATACAAGACTCAAGAGATGTTTAAAAAGGTAAACAACAGGAAAAAGTTATTCAATAAGGTTAAACTGTTTATATCCCTAAATGGGAAAATAATAACTATAACTCTTGAGCATTGTATGTGTATATATATATATATATATATATATATATATATATATATATATATATATATAGGCAGACAGAAGGATTATACACAGAGGGCACAAACATAAATTTTCTTTGAAGTGATGATATAAAGAAAATTAGGGGGTTAAAAGTAGTTTATGGGGAGAAAAGTAAAGGGGAGGTGAAATGGGGTAAATTACATCATATGAAAAGGTGCAAAAACCTATTACAGTAGAAGAAAATAAGGGAGGTGGGAACATTGTTTCAACTTTACTTTCACTAGATTTGATTCAAAGAGGGAATAACATATGCAGTCATTTGGATTAAGAAACTTAGTATATTATTTAACAAAGTAAAATGGTAAGGGGGAATAGGGGGGCACTGATAGAAGGAAGATCAGAAGCAGGGGAGAAAAGGGTAAAAAAAGGGAGGGGGCTGATAAAAAGCAGGGCAGATTGGGGGAGGCAGGGGTAAGAAGCAAATTGTTGGTGAGAAAAAAATGTTGGTGAGGAGGAATAGGGTGAAAGAAGTGGGGAAAAGTACAAAAGGGGTAAACAGAATGGAGGGAAATAGTTAGTAATAATAAGTGTGAATGTGAATGGTATGAACTCTGCCATAAAATGGAAGTGAATATTAAAGTGGATTAAAAACCACAATCCTACAATATGCTGTTTACAGGAAACACATATGAAGCCAAGAGATCCACACAGACTAAATGTAAAAGGTTGTATGTGCCAAGGGATATAATAATCCAAATTCTTAGAGGAGAAGTTAAATGAGTTACAAGAGGAAATAGACAGCAAAACTATACTAGTGGGGAATTTGAATCATTCCCTGTCAGAATTAGACAAATCTAAACGCAAAATAAATAAGAAAGAAGTTAAAGAGGTGAATAGAATGTTAGAAAAGTTAGATATTATAGATGTCTGGAGAAAATTGAATGGAGATAGAAAGGAATACACCTTTTTCTCAGTTGTGCATGGCACATACTCAAAAATTTACCATGTATTAGGGCACAAAAATCTCATATTCAAATGTAGAAAGGCAGAAATAGTAAATGCATCCTTCTCAGATCATGATGTAATAAAAAGTACATGGAATAAAGAGCCATGGAAAGGTAGACTGAAAATTAATTGGAAACTAGATAATTTCATCCTAAAGAATGAGTGGGTCAAACAACAAATCATAGAATCAATCAATAACTTCATCCAAGAAAATGACGATAATAAGACAACATACCAAAACCTATGGGATGCAGCCAAAATAGTGCTCAGGGGAAATTTTATATCTCTAAATGTTTACATGAGTAAAAAAGAGAAAGAGGAGATCAATGAATTGGGCATGCAACTAAAAAAGCTAGAAAAGGAATGAATGAAAAATCCCCAACTAAATGCTAAATTAGAAATTCTGAAAAACAAAGAAGAAATTAATAAAATTGAAAGCAAGAAAACTATCGAATTAATCATTAAAGCAAACCACTAGTTTTATTAAAAATACAATAAAATAGATAAACCTTTATTTCATTTGATTAAAAAAAAGAAGAAAACTAAATTACTTGTATCAAAAATGAAAGGGTGACTTCACCAACAATGAAGTGGAAATTAAAGTAATAATTGGGAGCTATTTTGCCCAAATGTATGCCAATAAATTGGGCAATCTAAATGAAATGGATGAATATTTATTTATAAAAATACAAATTGTGCAGGTCAAATGAAGAGGAAATAAAATAATTAAATAGTACCATTTTAGAAAAAGAAATTGAAGAAGTCATAAATGAACTCCCTAAAAAAATTCTCCAGGGACATATGGCTTTACAAGTGAATTATACCAAACATTTAAAGAACAATTAATTCCAATATGATACAAACTATTTTGAAAAATAGGTGAAGAAGGAGTTCTACCAAATTCCTTTTATGATGCAATTATGGTGTTGATACTTAAACCAGGCAGAGTGACAACAGAGAAACAAAATTAAAGATGAATTTCTCAAATGAATGTAGATGAAAAATCTTAAATAAGATATAAGCAAAGAGGTGCAGTTCGGTGGTGCAGTGGATAGAGCACTGGCCCTGGAGTAAGGATGACCTCAGTTCAAATCTGACCTCAGACACTTGACACTTACTAGCTGTGTGACCCTGGGCAAGTCACTTAATCCCAATTGTCTCAGAAAAAAAATTAAAAGACATTATCAAGGAGATTACAGCAAATGATCGCTAGGATAATTCACTATGAAGAGGTAGGATTAATACCAGGAATACAGGGCTAGCTGAACATTAGGAAAACTATCAACCACATCAGTAAGAAAACTAACCAAAATCATATGATTATCTCAATAGATGCAGAGAAAGCTTTTGACAAAATACAACCCATTCCTAATAAAAAACACTAGAGAGCATAGGAATAGGTGGAGCTTTCCTTAAAATAATAAGCAGTATCTGCCTAAATCCATCAGCAAGCATTATATGTAATGGAGATAAATTAGAGGCAATCTCAGTAAGATCAGGGGTGAAACAGGGATGTCCATTATCACCTCTAGTATTTAATATCGTACTAGAAATGTTAGCTTTAGCAATAAGAGAAGAAAAGGGAATTAAAGCAATTAGAATAGGCAAGGAGGAAACAAAACTATAATTCTTTGCTGATGATATGATGGTATATTTAGAGAATCTTAGAGAATCAGCTAAAAAACTACTTGAAACAATTAACAACTTTAGGAAAGTATCAGGATATAAAATAAATCCACATAAATCATCATCATTTCTATACATGACCAACAAAGTCCAGCAGCAAGGCAAAGAAAGATAAATTCCGTTTAAAGTAGACAATAAAAAATTCTTGGGAGTCTACTAGCCAAGACGAACTGAGGAGCTCTATGAACACAATATAAAACACTTTTCACACAAATCAAAGCAGATCTAAATAATTGGAAAAATATCAATTGCTCATGGATAGGCCAAGCTAATATAATAAAAATGACAATTCTACCTAAATTAATTTACTTATTCAGTGCCATACCAATCAGACTTCCTAAAAATTATTTTATAGAAATAGAAAAATAACAACAAGATTTATCTGGAAAAACAAAAAATCAAGAATAACAAGGGAACTAATAAAAAAATGCACAGGAAGGTGGGCTATCTGTACCAAATCTGAAATTTTACTGTAAAGCAGCAGTTATCAAAACTATTTGGTGTGCCTAAGAAATAGAGTGGTGGATCAGTGGAATAGTTTAGGCACAGGAGACACAGTAGTAAATGAATTTAGTAATCTAGATAAACCCAAAGACTCCAGCTTCTGGGATAGGAACTCAGTATTTGACAAAACTGTTGGTAAAACTGGAAGATAGTATGGCAGAAACTAGGTATAGACCAACATTTTACACATTATAGTAAAATAAGGTCAAAATGGGTACATGATTTTGATAAAAAAGGTGATATCATAGGTAAATTAGGAGAGGAAAGAATAATTTATCTCTCAGATTTATGGAAAGGAGAACAATTTATGAAGAAACAAGAGATAGAGAATATTATGAAATATAAAATGGATGATTTTGATTACATTTAATAAAAAGTTTTGTACAAACAGAACCAATGGTCCCAAAATTAGAGGGGAGGCAGAAAGCTGGGAAACATTTTTATAGCCAGTTTTTCTGATGAAGGCCTAGTTTCTAAAATATATTGGGAACTAATTCAAATTATTAGAATCCAAAGTCATTCCCCAATTGAAAAATGGTCAAAGGATATGAACAGGCAGTTTTCTGATGATGTCAAAGCTATCTATTGCCATATGAAAAAAATGCTCTAAATCACTATTGATCAGTGAAATGCCTATTAAATCAACTCTGAGGTAACACCTTACACCTATCAGATTGGCTAATATGACAAAAAGGAAAATAATAAATGTTGGAGAATCTGTGGAAATAATGGGAATCTAATGCATCGTTGTTGGAGCTGTGAACTGATTCAACCATTCTGGAGAGCAATATGGAATTATGCCCAAAGGACTATAAACCCTTTTATCCAGCAATACAACTTTTGGTTCCTTTTCCCAAAGAGATCATAAAAAAGGGAAAAGGAGGGGCAGCCAGATGGCACAGTGGATAGAGCACCGGCCCTGGATTCAGGAGGACCTGAGTTCAAATCCGACCTCAGCCACTTAACACTTACTAGCTGTGTGACCCCAGGCAAGTCACTTAACCCCAATTGCCTCTTTAAAAAAAAAAAGGGAAAAGGACCCACATGTACAAAAATATTTATAGCTGCTCTTTTTGTGGTGGCAAGGAATTGGAAATTGAGGGGATGTCCATCATTTGGGGCATGGCTATGGCATATGAAATTTTTTTTTTCTTATTTTTTTTTTAGCTTTCAACATTCATTTTCATAAGATTTAGAGTTCCAAATTTTTCTCCCTCCCTCCCTCCGTCCCTTTCCTCCCCCTTCCACAAGATTGCAATCAGGTTATATATGTACAATCCACAAGTGTTCTTTTTGTCAGTTCTTTCTATAGGGGTGCACAGTAAGCTTCCCCATTAGTTCCTTGGGATTGTCTTAGATCATTGCACTGCTGAGAGTAGTTAAGTCATTCACAATTGCTCATTGAACAATACTGCTGTCACTACACATAATGTCCTCTCAGCTCTGCTCACTTCACTATACATTGATCTTCATTAGTCTTTCAAGGTTTTTCGGGGATCATCTCGTTTGTCATTTCCTGTAGCACAAGTCCATTCCACTACAATCATATAACACAGCTTTTTCCATCATTCCTAAATTGATGGACATTCCCTTGATTCACAATTCTTAGCCTCCACCAAGAGTTGCTATAAATATTTTTTGTACAATTTCCCCCCTTTTCTTTTTCATGATTACTATTGTTAACTGTTTCCCTTCCATCCTATTCCCTTCCCCATGATATTTATTCTATTATCCATCTTTTTTCATCCTATCACTCTTCAAAAGGGATTTGCTTCTGTCTGTCCCCTCCCCCACTCTGTTCTTCCTTCTTTTGCCCCTCTCTCTTTATCCCCTTCCCCTCCTATTTTCCTGCAGGGTTATAGAGATTACTTCACCCAATCGAGTGTGTACATTATTCCCTCCTTGAGCCAATTCTAATGATATTAAGGTCTTTGAGCCAATTTTGATGAGTGTTAGGCTCATTTATTGTTCGGCATATGAATGTAAGGGAATACTATTGTGCTTTAAGAAACGATGAGCAGGTGGTTTTCAGACAAACCTGGAAGGACTTACATGAATTCATGCTGAGTGAGATGAGCAGAACCAAGAGAACATTGTACACAGTATCAAAAACATTTTATGTTGATCAACTGTGATAACCTTGACTCTTCTCAGCAATACGATTGTTCAAGATAGTTTCAAAGGACTCATGATGGAAAATGCTCTCCAAATCCAGAAAAAAAAAGAACTATGGAGTCTAGATGGAGATTGAACCATACTATTTCTATTTTTTCTCTTTTTTTGAGGTTTTCCCCTTTATTTTTAATTCTTCTTTCACAGCATGACTAATGCAGAAATATGTTTGATGTGATTGTACATGTATAACGTATATCAGATTGCTTGCTGTCTTGGGGAGAGGGGGGAGGGAGGGAGAAAAATTTGAAACTAGAAATCTTATAAAAACAAATGTTGGGAACTATCTCTTCATGTAACTGGAAAATAATAATATACATATATATATACACACACATATATACATAAACACATTAGAAAGATAGATAGATAGATATAAAAGACAGAGGCCAATCAAGTCCCAAGTATAGCTTTTTTATTCCCTCTAGGGAAAATAAATAAACAAACAAATGAAGGAATGAAGGAATGAATGCCTAAACAAATAATTGACCAAACAAATAAAGAGTTAAATGAATGAATAATTACCCAAATAAAACTTGTATAGAACTTACTATATTTTACCCACTGTTTTAACCACTTTACAATTATTTTCTCATTTGATCCTCACATCAACCCTGGGGTAGGTTCCATTATTATCTCCATTTTACAGATGAGGAAAACAAATTCCTATTATGGAAAATGGGGAAGCCTGAAACTATCAAAAAGTCCTGGTCCCTTTCCTGGAGGCAAGTCCCACATCAATAACTGCCTATTAGACGTTTTCAACTGTATTTCCCATAGACATATTGAAGTCAAAATAATTTATTATCTTTTTCACCCCACACTCACTCACAAACATATACCTCTTACTAACTGTACTGTTTCTATTCAGAGTATCACTATTCTTCTAGTCACCCAGGTTTGAAATGCTCTCCTTCCATTTATTCAGTCACTTGCAAAGTCTTGTCAGTTTTATATTTCACATTCATTCCCTTCCCTTCAGTGGTGTCAGGATGACCTGAGTTCAAATTTTGCCCCAGAGACTTACTAGCTGTGTGACTCTGAGCAAGTAATTTAACCTCTGTCTCATTTTCTTCATTTGTAAAATGGGAATAAGAAAAGCACCTAGTTCCCAAGACTGTTTTGAGGATCAGGGAGATAATATTTGTATCATGGTTAGTATGGGACCTGAAATATAGTAGGTGTTTAATAAAGGTTTG
This sequence comes from Dromiciops gliroides, assembly GCF_019393635.1. Lineage (NCBI taxonomy): Eukaryota > Metazoa > Chordata > Mammalia > Microbiotheria > Microbiotheriidae > Dromiciops > Dromiciops gliroides. The sequence continues at coordinate 452,916,191 of NC_057862.1, read as the reverse complement.
TTTCCTTCCTTCAGTTCGGAATCTAAGGTCATCATTCTATTAATTAAATATGTACATTAGTTTGTAAGCCCCTTGAGGGCAGGGACTATTTTTGTTTTTTATTTGTATTTGTATCCCTAGTACATAGTATAGTGCCTCAGTGGGAACTTAATAAATGTTTATTGACTGAACACCATACAGACATACATATAATCCATGTACAAATGTATGTATATGTGTAATATACATAAATATAATTATAAGCCACTTCCTCCACTGGCATTTCTTCTTATTTATGTTTTAAGGGAAAACAATAGAACTCTGCACAGCACTCAATGAAGGAAGAATAGGGTGCTTCTATCAGGAGTTGAGGAGGAATGAAGAATTCTCTTAACCCCATTTAAACATACAAAGCATTTCTTTACTGCATAAGTGACACCTTGGCTTTTGATTCTCACACCCAAAAATACAGTGGGCAAATAATATTGATTCTAATGCTAATGCTACTTCTAATTCTTCTAATACTACACTGCTACTGCTGCTGCTGCTGTTGCTGCTGCTGCTACTATTACTACTACCACTACTAATTCAGGGTTAAAATAATATAATAAATTACAAAAGTCAACTAACAAACCATCTTCTCTAAAGGTCTTGCCCAATGCTCATAAGTCCATCCCCTCTCTTTTTCAGTACCAGTCAACTCCTTTTCCATTCATACATGTCTTTATTCATGTCCTTCATGTCATTTCCCTGGGAAACTTGTAGCCATTGTCTTTATCTAATTAACAAAATTAACAATTACAAAAATAGCAGTGAAAGAACACCTTTAAAAGATATTTTAGGTAAGGATTGAGAGTAGATGAAGTAAAATACTTAATCATACTAAAAAAAAAGACACTTCTAAGCACATTGCTGTAAATAAAGCATAACACTGAAAAATTATTTTTAAATGAGTGAGTAAATCAATATGGAAAACTTAGGTGATAAAGTATATTTAAGAAATGACATCATTATGTTTTATAGCTAGCAATTTCTTCCACTCCTATGTGGAAAGGAAATGTATAGATATATATTTCAGAGATGGAATAACATCTCTGCACTCATTTGCAAAGGAGGACTAAGAAACTATATGATAATGATGTTTGTTGCAACCCCAATTCTTCATATTAAGGTATTTTTTCCAAGGTCTTACAGACAATAACACAGAGAGTGTACCTGGCTTCTACCCAAAGATTTTTTACCTCTTTCAAGAAGACAATGTCTCCTACTGAAATTTCCTCAAAAGCATTTTCTGCTTATTAAAAGCAAATTTATGTTCCATTAAAGTTTCATAAATTTCAGTACTAAAAAGGATAACAGAGGCCTTCTGGTCAATCTCTTCATTTTATAGTAAAGAATGCAAAGAACTAGAGAAGTGGAATAATGTCAAAGGTCATACAATAAGTTTGTGGCAAGCCAAGGATTCAAATTTAAGTTATTCCTTCCCAAAACAGGACTTTGAGAAGCAAATGTATAGACTGGCTTTGGAACCTCTATGGGACATTCATGAAATACCATATTCGACATTCATTCATTTATCCATTTATGTATTCATTCAACGAGGCACTACATTAGATTGCATTAAAGGCAAGGACAGGTCAGTGAATACTCTTTGCCATGGTACCTTTGCTTGATTTGTCTTCTGTATTTGCAATTACCCTTACCTAGGAGTTTCATAAATATACTCAGAATTTAGACTCAGAAGTGAGTTCAAATCTCAGTTCTAACCACTTACTACTAAAGTGTGACCTTGGACAAATCACTGAAACTCATAGGGTTTAATTTCTTTAACCTATAGAGAGAGGAATTAAACTAAAGGTGCTTTAATGTCCCTGTCATTTCTAAACTTATAATCCTATGACTCCCATTTCTACTTCACCACAAAAACAAGTCGATAATGTTTTTAATCATTATGCTTTGCTCATTTTTTTCTGAATTGTTATGGTATAGGAATTTTGAGGTAGAAAACAGAAGTCACTATCTCAGTGAAAAGATAATTAAATCTCACGAGGTAGGTCTTTTGGTATATTATTTTTTTTAGGTTATACTAGAATAAAACAATATTTTTAGTGGTAAAACTATGAAAAACTTGGCTAATTAACCTACCTGAGTAGGCTTGATTTAAATGATCACATTCAAAAAAAGACAGTGTGTGGCAGGTAGGTGGCACAGTGGATAAAACACTGGCCCTGGATTGAGGAGAAACTGAGTTCAAATCCGACCTCAGACACTTGACACTTACTAGTTGTATGACTCTGGGCAAAGAAAAAAAATCTGGTACTGCATACAAAATATAGTGGTGGATCACTTGACTACATTATGTACACAATATTCATCAGTTTATGACCAAATAATCTAGTATTTGATAAATGCAAAGATCTAAGCTTTGGGACAAATGCTCACTATTTGACAGAAAACTTCTGGGAAAACTGGAAAGCAGTTTTGCACAAGTTAGGTATGAACCAACATTGCATAGAATATACCAAGATAAGGTCAAAAAGGGGACATGATTTGGATGTAATGGGTGATATCATGGGCAATGGAATTATTTATCTATCAGATTTATGAATAGGAGAAGATTTATCACCAAACAAGGGAAAGGGAACATTATGAAATTTAAAATAGCTAATTTTGATTATATTAAATTAAAAAGGTTTTACACAATCAAAATCAATGAAGCTGAGATTAGAAGGCAAGCAGAAATCTGGAGAATATTTTTTACAACATGTGTCTCTGATAAAGACTTTATTTCTCAAATATATAAAAAGGATACAATTTATAAGAAACAATGATTCCACAGTTGATAAATTGACAAAGAATAGGAATTGGCAGTTTTCAAATGAAGAAATTAAAGCTATCTATAGTCATATTAAAGAGTGCTCTAAATCACTATTGATTGAAGAAATTAAAATTAAAACAACTCTTAGGTTCCTTCTCAAAATTCTCAGATTGGCCAATCTGGGAGAAAAGTAAAATAAATGTTGGAGGAGATGTGGGAAAGTTGGAAAACTAATGCCCTATTGGTGGAGTTGTGAAGTAATTCTGGAAAACAATATGGAACTGTGTAAAAATTGCTATAAAACTGTGCATGCCCTTTGACCCAGCAACACAAGTAAAAGGTCTATATACCAAAAATATTTTTTAAAGGGGAAAGGACCTATTTATACAAAAATATTTACAGCAGCTTTTTTTGTGAGGTGAAAGAATTAGAACTTAACTGCATGCCCATAAATTGGGAAATGGCTAAACAAGTTGTGGTATATGATGATGATGGAATACTTTTGTGCTATAAGAAATGATGAACAGGATTATCTCAGAAACCCCTGTAAAGACTTACATAAATTGATGCAGAGTGAAGTGAGTAAATTCAGGAGATCATTATATACAGTAACAGCAATATTATATAATGATCAATTGTAACCGACTTAGTTGTTCTCAGCAATACAACAATCCAATACAGTTCCAAAGGACTTATAATAAAAAATGCTAACTACCTCCACAGAAAGAACTGATGCAGATTGGAACATACTATTGTTTACTTAAATTTCAACTATTATTTTTGGTGTGTATTTTCCTTCACAGCATGGCTAATATGGAAATGTTTTGAATAATTTCACATGTATAACATATAGCAAATTATTTCCCATTTCAGAGTGAGGAGAGTTAAAGACGGAAAAGGAAGAATTTGGAACTAAAAGTTTAAAAAGAAAGTGAAAAATTGTTGCTATGTACAATTGTCAAAAAATAAAATATTATTTTAAAATTTGGTGATGTTCTTTGATGCATTAATACCTATAAGTCCACCAAGGAAATTTGCTTGTTTAATTAAACTTTTTAAGATTGAGAGAAGGGTTCTACTTTATTGACTGCATATACTTTCCAATAGTGAATGTTTGAATCTTCAAGAAATAATTATCAATCACCACAGTGCCCACACGTGCAATATTTTCTTTCCTTATGAGTGGCCATTTTTTATGTGCTTATAGCTTCTAATATGATCATGTGACTTTTACATGCTTAGCAATGCCAAAACTGCAAGTGCCTCCACCTTGAAAGAACTATCTCTTCAATGATCAAAGAACCCATGAATTCAGTTCAAATGTGTTGATTCACTATGGAAACACATCAATTATACCTGCTGGTGGGTTAACTAACTGCATTTTTCACATTTTAATATATAGCTTTTAGTGGGGAAAAAATTTTTGTTGTTGCTCTTGTGGTTTCATCTACAATAATCTGCAAACTAATCTCTCAGCACTGAACCTTTCCCTCCTACAATCCCTCCTCCACACAGATGCCAACGTGATTTTCCTAAGGCTGATGTAATCAGTCAATAAATACTAAACACTATGTGCCAAATGCTGTGCTAAGCATAGGAGATACAAAGAAAGTGAAAGCAATCTCTGCCCTCAATGAGGTGACATCCTTAAAGGGGAAGACAATGTGTAAATAACTAGATCTATACAAGATACATAAAGAATATCTTAAAAAGGTAACCTTAGAGGGGAAGACACTATGTCCTGAAGCAACCCCCTATAGAAGGTAGGATTTGAGCTGAATTTGAAGGAAACCACAGAAACCACAGGGGCATTCAAGTTTAAGTGCTTCCCTCTTACCTCTAAGTTCAAATACAAACTGCTCTTTAAACTCTTTACATTTAAAACTTTGCAAGCTGTTTCCATCATATCCTTCCTGATACATCAGGCCTCTTTTGCATCCTACATCCTACCATCCCATTAGCTGTTTAGTGCACATAGCATTATATTGTCCACTACTGGGCTTTTCACAGGTTGTGCTTTCTTTTTGGAATGCCTTCACCTTTTGGAACTCCCAGCACCTTTGAGGGCTTGACTCAAATGCCAAGTCCTACAGAAGATTTTCCCTGATTCTTCGCCCCTGTAATTATTAGAGTAATTATAATCACTTTGCATTTATTTGGTGTATATTTTGCAACTGTTTATGTCCATGTTTTATTCTTCCCTATAGAATATAAACTCCTTGAGGACAGGGATTTTATAATATTTCCTTTGTATTTGCATCACCAAAGCACAAAATATAATACAGAGTAGTTTCTGAGAAATTCAAAGGTTAAGAAAAATCCAGGGAACATTTTTCCTATGCTTCTGAAAGCTTATTGAGGACTTAAATGTGCCCTATGTATGTCATAGAACCACAGAACTTTAGAGTTAAAATTAAATTCAATTCCAGAATATTTAGTGCCTAATACATACAAAATGTTATGCTAGCTGCTGAGGATTCAAAGATAACAATGAAACAATCCATTTTTTCTAGTGATTTTTTTAATCCACTTTGGAAAGGGGATATAATACACACACCAGTAAGTAAATATCAATTACTGTGAGAATTCAGTAAGTGTTGACAGCTGTGGAGATCATAGGAGGCTTAATGAAGGCAATGGCCCATGAGCTGATTTTTGAAGTCAGGGAAGGGTGCCAAAAGGGGATATGAAGACAGAAGGCATTATGGGTATGGGGGATAGTGTAGGCAAGTAAGGACTTTGGATATCACATATTCTGTCACTCCCTGCTTTAGTCTTTGCATCAATACTGAATATCACAAAGAACATCTAAGGATATGGACTGGACCTGAAATTTCATTGTTATAGAGAACATCCAGGTAAGGAATCTCCCTTTACTCATGGAAGTCAACATTTCCTTTGCAACTAAAATTCTTAAACAGTACTCAGAATATTTAGAGTGAGTTGCACAGGGGCACACAATTAGTGTGTCTCAGAGGTGGAACTTAAACCCAGGTCTTTCTGACTTTGACTGGTTGTCTCATCACTATATTACACTGCTTCTTATAGATCTTTTAATTGTAAAATAATAATGACAATAGTACCATTAATATTCTTAAACCACAAATTCAGATATCATTCCTTGAATTTTTTTTTATTCTGAGATTATATTAAGACCACAACCCTGTTAGCTCCATTGATCTATAAAACAATAAGAAAAACATTTTTAATATACATTGCCATGCTGAATATTCATATACTTCAAACTGTGAAACAAAGCACTTTCAAAATATAAATATTTAGTGGGAGAAATCAAAGCCATGTGGGAACAGGATGAGGGACATATCATTCTGTCTGCTACTAGAGTTATCTTAAAATGTACCAGTGGGCCTATAGAAGATGAGATTACATCCCAATAATTTTCAATTACATAAAGCAGTTATTTTATCTACCTGTTCAATGGTCTGCAAAATATTAAATATGAAAGAATAATGACAGGATAGTCATTTGTCCAAGGACAGTCTCTACCTCTACTCCATAATAAAGCAAGAATTTCCATCACAGAACAAGGAGGATAAAAATAATAACAATAATAATCCTTTATAACCACAATATACTATACTTAAATCACCAATGATTACTGTTACCAGCTCTGAACTTCACAACAATACTCAAAGGTAGAGAATGCAAATGCTGTGATTGCCATTGGTAAAATAATAATCTGAGATGTCTCCACTAAATGTATGGACCTGATGAAATATATTCCAAGCAACTCTCATCAATAACCAAGCTCATGATATCTCTCTTCCACTTCATTTTTCCCCACTATACTTCCTCTAGTTTGTTCCTTGTCATCATAGAATTGTACCTAGTTTCAAACTTTCTTCTCTGCACATCATATACTCTCAGTAGGGTGTAAGCATCTTGTGGGAAAAGATTATGTTGCTTTTTATATTTAATCTTTCCCTTTCCATCAACTAATACTGTACATCACAGGTACTTAATGTTTGTCAAATTGAATTAAATATACCTTCTGAACTTGATTCACATTCAGTGGGGTAGGAATAATTCTTAATTTTGTCCAAAATTGTTCCTTGAGAAGAACAAATAAGTATGTAGATAAGCCATGGTGAAGTTCTAATGTTCACATTTTTGTAGTTCTTTTTGGTGTATGAACTGCTGACCTTAAAATCATCCTCCAAAGCATTGAGTGAAAGCAATATTATATCCCTTTCACAGAATGGGAAATTGATGGTCAGAGAGGTTAAGTGACTTGCCCTGGATCACAAAGATACTTAGGGTCAAAAGTGGGTTTGGAACACACACCCAGATCTCCTGACTCAAAGCCCAATGCTATTTCTCTACAGTGTACTGATGACAAGGATTTTCCATCAATAACATTAACATTTCCTACAAGTTTACCTTACCCCAATAACGTTTTGTTTATATGATGATTTGTACCATCAATGCACCATTAAAATCATGTAAGACAGGGTAGGTTAGTGGGACATTGAGCATGTTAAGTTGTACTCCTCCCAATATCAAAATAAAATGAACATGTACTCTAAATAACTTTGCACTAATCCATTGAGAACACTGGTAGAGTGCTTCATGACCCTCCAATTATCTCATTTCCTACCTGACATCGTGCTTTTTAAATAATTGCCCATTAGGAATGCTATATAAAACATCCTCAAGGCCAACTTAAGAACAACTCTCTGTGGAAACTGAAAAATAAAAATAAAAGAACTTTATTCTAAGCCTTCAATATTTTTGTGTACTTGGCTTAAGCAAGGGACAAACCTGCCAAAACTCAGGGATAAGAGCCAGACAACCTAAGAGTCATCTTAATTCAACATTCTCTGCCTACTGGTAAAGCTTACAATGGGCTTTGTATGATGTTCCTCCCTCTGTCCTGCCAAAATCAATTATGCTTGCTTTCCCTTGTTTTGAGCATCTTATAATTTGTTTGAGCTAACACAAACTCTGACTTAGAGGAATCATTCATATAGTATTCACAGGATAGAGCTTCATGTGCCACAAAATAGAATGTTTTCATTAAACTGATGCTGGCAGAATAGAATATTGGAAAAGGGATTGCATTTGGCATCAGGAAATCCAGTTTTGAATTCTATGTCTTCCACTTGCAACCTGAAGTAGCTTAGGCAAGTCACTTCAACTCTCTGGACCTAAATTTTCTCATTTGTAAAATGAAAAGGTTGGCGGCAGCTAGGTGGCACAGTGGATAAATCATCAGCCCTGGATTCAGGAGGACCTGAGTTCAAATCCAGCCTCAGACTCTTGCCACTTACTAGCTGTGTGATTCTGGGCAAGTCACTTAACACTCATTGCCCTACATCTACAATTTTGTGATCATATTATTGATACATCTTGTTTATCTCCAACTGAAATTAATAACAACAATAATAATGCTAATAATAGTAATAATAGCTAGCATTTATGTAATATGTACTATGACAGGCACTATGTTAAGCATAGTACACATATCATCTCACTTGATCCTTGCAATAGCCCTGCAAGGTAGGTACTTTTATTATCCCCATATTACCCCTAGGGAAATAGAAGGTAAGAGAAGGTTATCCAAAGTTATACAACTAATGAGGGAGAATTTGAACTCAGAGCTTTCTTATCCCAAGTCTAAAATTCAATCCATTAAGCCTTCTAGCTGCCTGCCAACAGTATTGAAGATGAAGATAAGATAAGTTACTCAAATTTCATCTGGAATGAATTAACTTCATTCAACAGTACTGGTACAGATGCATACTATTATTATAGGAAGCTAGCATATAGAACCAGCTCACTAAAAATTCACAATAACTCACTTAATACTTCAAAAGGGCCATAGTTCCCTTCTGCATGTGTACAATATCCACACCTTAGTAGATGTCTTCATGAGTTAATGTGGTAAGATAAAAAAATTGATCACTCAGTGTCCAGTTCATCTGGTGATGAATCTCTCTGTACCTAGCTAGTTTCATCCTTGAATGACAGATTGAGTACATGCTTAGACTCATATTTGAAGTTTTCCGGTTTGTATAAGAGGCTATAGTCCACTGTTTTAGCCTTTGAACACCCTGAGTTCCTTCACTCTATAATGTGGCATAAGACAGCCTATCCTACAGTCAAAGTTTCAATGGCATCATTAGGAATTCACAGCAGGGTATAGCAAGTTCATATAATGTTGACCATTGAAGTGTGCCCTAAGCCCCAGTGGGAAAGTTGATAAGGGCAAACAAGGTCAGAGAGAGACATAGATAATGTAAACACGTAAGCAAAAGAAATAATAATTAATAATACTTACCAAAATTGGGGTAGAATTCTTTCCAGAGGAAATAAATGAGTGTCTGGTATATAAGTTTTCCTTTGCATTATGGAGGCAGAATAAAGCAAAGTCCCAGTCTTGATAATTTATAGACAATTAGTACTTCACAAGCTAGTATAAACATGAGATTTATTACTATGCAGAATAATAAATAGGCCAAAAAAGCATACAAACACATAGGGCAACACAGATAAAGATTTGGACACATGCAGGGTCAGGATCATTCACCTGAGGGAAAGAGATATACTATGCTAAGAAATCAGTGGGAGTATGTCCTCAGAGTGAGGTCTGAGCAGGGAAATTTTATAGCTTAAAAATGGATGTGTGGTCATTGATGCCATATATTGGAGGGGTTGTTTCTTTTCTTTTTAAACTGATATTTTATTTCCCCCAATTACATTTTAAAACAATTTAACAGGGTTTTCATAAGTGTTGAATTCAAAATTCTATCCCTCCCTGCTTTCCCTCCCTCCTCCACAAGATGTAAACAATCTGGCATAGGTTTTACATTTGCAGTCATTTTAAATATTTCCATATTAGTCATTTTATGCATGAAGACAAAAGAAGGAAGGAATGAGAAAATAGTAAGTATGCTTCAGTTTGTATTCAGACAACATCAGTTCTTTCTCTGGAGATGGATAACATTTTTCATCAGGCGTCCTTTGGGATTGTCTGGATCATTGTATTGTTGAGAATATCTAAATTGTTCACAGTTGTTCATCGTACAATATTGCTTGCTGTCTACACTGTTCTCCCAGATCTGCTCACTTCACTTTGTTTCAGCTCGTGTAAGTTCTTCTAGATTTTTCTGAAATCAGCCTGTTTATTATTTCTTATAACAAAATAGTATTCCATTATGATCATATACTACAACTTGTTCAGCCATTTCCCAAATTATTGGCATCCCCTTAATTTCCAATTCTTAACCACCTAGGCCATTTTCAGTTGTCTTGACTTTTTTCTCCTGCCACTGGACTCCAATGACCCTGGAAGAAAAAGTGAGGCTGATGACTGTGTAGCTCTGCCTCATTTAAATCTAATTCACTCCAAAGTCAAGACATCACCCTCATGTTGTCACTGGTCTTTGAGAATGAAGGACAAACAGCAACAATCTTAGCCTACTCAGAAACAGCTGCTATAAATATTTTTGTCCAAAGGTCTTTTTTCTCTTTTTGGGGATTTCTTTGGGATAGAAATCTAGCAGTGGTATTGCTGTATCAAATGGTATACACAGTTTTATAGGCCCTTTAGGCATATTTCCAAATTGCTCTAAAGAATGGAAGGATTTTTGTTTGTTTGTTTGTTTTCTAATCAGTTACAGATGTAGTAGGGAAATTCTCCCAGGTCATTTATTTCCTTATTTAATTTTAATTTTTAATTTCTCCTCAATTACATGCGCAGATATTTTTTAAGTTCAAAATTTTTCTCCCATGCTTCTTTCCCTCCTCCCTCCCAAGGCTAGCAAGCAATTTGACATAGGTCATACATGACCATCATGTTGATCATATTTCCACATGTTGTAAAAGAAGAATCAGAATAAAATCAGAAGAATCAGAATAAAAGGGAAAAAACCAAGAACAATAACAAAACAACAATAACAAAACAAACAAGAACAATAACAAAAAAGCAACAATGAAAGTGAAAATAGTATGTTTCATCCTGCATTCAGATTCCATAGATTTTTTTTTCTGAATGTGGAAAGCATTTTACACCATAAGGCTTTTGGCATTGTCTTGGATCATTGCATTGCTGAGAAAAGTTAAGTCAATCACATTTCAGACCACTTATTGATGTCAGACTTGAGTGAGGAAGTTTCCTAACTGGGATCAGAAATTGAGTGAAAGTTTTAATTGGTAATCCAGAACCCAATAAATGAGTATAGGCACACAACTGGGGCAGTAATCTGGGAGATTCATCCATTCAGGAGCAATGCTAAGTTATATATTTGTCACAGGGTCTAAAGAAATCATGACAGTGAAAAATACAGTCTTATCTTTTTGTGGGTTTTAAAATATCCATTTATGGTTATTTATTGCTTATCTATTTATGGTTATTAGGAACACAGCCTAAGTAACTCCATTTTGGAGTCCTTTTGTTTATAACTATAGCATTAAATATTGTATTTTTAAAATCACAATTATCACAATGTCAAAGGGGATTTCTATATTTATTCACAAAGTGCTAGGTAAAAGGGACAGAAGATGGAAAGTCTAATTTGGAAAATCTGAGTTGTTCTCCAAATAAGTAAAGAGTTTTTTCGGTGAGGACAGCTTATTTGATATTTGTTTAAATGCTATGACTTAATAACTAGGCTTTGGTTCTATCATTATTCCTAGAGAAGTAAGGATAGGGGGGCAAAGATAGGTAGATTACATAACAACAATATTGCAAAATCAGAGTAATAGGGAAAGTCACTACTTTCCAAGTAAACCTAAACCATTATTGGACAGTTGTAATTGTTACATGTCAAGTGTGATGGATTATACAAATGAGTCAGTCAAATAGGAAAAAAAGGCAGAGCTGAGTAAGTTCTGGCTCTCTTGCAAACTGAGGTACTCTAATGAACTATTTGAGAGTTTTCCAACTCTCCCAGTATATATTTCTTTCTTCTAGTTCTATCCCTTCTCTCTATTTCCCCCCTTCCTTCCATCCTATGCTTTCATTCTTTTTTTCCTCTGCTGATTTGTATATACTTCCAATCATTTTTATTAAAATATAGATCTAACCATGTCACTCTTTTTTTACATCAAGAATTTTCAGTGGCTCCCTTTTGCCCCAGTATAAAATATAATCTCCTCAGGTTGACACCTAAAGTTCTTCACACCCTCACTCAAGTCTACCTTTTCAAAGTTATATGATATTAATACTCCTTCACACATTATATATTCCAGCTAAACTGGCCCACCTATTATTCTCTGTACCTAACATCACATCAATTGCTTCCATACCTTTGCACAAGATACATATCTTGCCCCTGGACACAGATGGCTATGAAGGAGATGTGATAAAATAATGGGATTTGGCAGATGCCAAGGAGCCCCACCTGGACATTGATTTGGAATTGATTGAATTACCTGAGACTGAGAAACTGACTGAGAACCTTGTTAAGAATTATTAATTCAATGGGGCAGCTAGGTGGCACAGTGGATAGGGCCCTGGAGTCAGGAGTGCCTGCTTGACACTTACTAGCTGTGTTACCCTAGGCAAGTCACTTAACCCCAATTGCCTCACAAAAAAAAAATGATGAATTCAAGACCACACCTGACTGGCCTTGAGTGGGGTGTTATTCTCAGAAGTTGAACCTAATTAAGGTTGATTAAATTGAGCTTGTGCCTGGCCAACCCTGAGTGGGATGGTGTTCTCAGAGGCTGTGGACTATGCCATCAACAGGAGACCTCCCTCAACCAATCAGCTTGAAGGATGTCCTCCCCTTTTGGGAAGGGAGACAGGAAGTAGGAAGCTGAGGCTCATTTGCTGGATTTGTCTCTTTTAATTCAGGAACCAGCATGTAGTGGCAGGGGCAGAACAGAATAGAAAGATCTACTCCACGTGTTCTCTATAGAAATGTGGATATAAAGTATGTGATGAAATAATGGGATTTAGCAGATACTCAAAGACCCACCTGGAGATTAATCTATACTGATTGAATCAAGTGAGAGTGATTGACTGCTAATTAAGCCTACTTCAAGTTAAGTCAATTGTAATCACAACTGGCTATCCCTTAAGAAGGTATTGTTCTCAGAAACTAGAATGTGAACTCAACTTGAGAACACCTTCAAAGACAATGGATTTGGATGACGCCAACCAATCACCTTGAAGCAGTGTGTAAGGACCGCCTCTGTTCCAGATGTATAAAAAAGCTTCCACAAACAGCTTGGGAAGGGAGTTCCTGATTAAAGCAGGCTCATGGAGGAGGACTTCAGGAAGAACCCAACCAGGCTGGAACTCTAGACTAGACTGGAGCTGAAGCTTCTGATTTAAGGCAACTACAATTTAGATTTTAAACATCACAAGTACCAGCCCTGGATTCAGGCGACCTGAGTTCAAATCTGACTTTAGACACTTGACACTAGCTGTGTGACCCTGGGCAAATGACTTAATCCTCATTGCCTCACCAAAAAAACAAACAAACAAAATGTGTGGATAGCTAAATAAAGGTGGTTTTCTCAACTTCTATCTCTTCACCAACTTCTAATATGCTTTAATAAATCCTTAAAAGCCTAAACTCTTGCTGAATTCATCAGTAATCTTAGCCAGTTTCCCCCTAAAAACTGAGGGGGGGGTCAGTTTAGGATCCACAGTAGATTTTAAACATCACAGAGAGAATGAGGCTCTTGACTTTATACAATCCTCCCTCACTTGAATGCAATTCACTTCAAGCCATGACATCACCTGCTGATGTCATGGTCCTCTTCAAGAAAGAAGAACAACCTTTGTGATCTACCTACCTCTAAAAAGCCTTAGGAGCATTAAAGCTACATCTAGGGTGCTATCTACTGTGAAAATTTCGTCTTCACCTTCCTAATGCCTTAATTTTCTCCCTCCTCAAGTTACACTGTAAACATTTATCTATGTAAATATTGTACCTTCTCTAATTACTTAACTCTAGTAGGAAATGAACTCTACAAAGTAGAGATATTTTTTCACTTTGTCTTTGTATCACCAGTACTTAGTATAGCTTTTGTTAATTCGTAGTAGTCACATAGCAAATACTCATAGAATTGAGTAGTATATTTCACAAATATTTATTTACTGCCCACTATAGACTAAGCACTATGCAAAGAGCTAGGGATAATATGGCACAAATGAAACTATCTCTGCCCTCAAGGAACTTACATTCACTTGGGCTGGAGGGAATTGATGGAGAAATAACATGTACACATATGTACAATGCAGTATGCCCCAAGAATTAATAGGTTAAAACTACACTAAGATTTTTCAGACACTCTTTAATAGGTTGGGTATGATGAACACTAAGGAGAGATTTGGGGAATATTCTAGTAAACATTGAAGAAGGAGGAAACTTTAAAAAAACAGATTAGGAAGAAAGAATGAACAGGAAAAACTTTGGTGGGGGGTAATACCTAAGGTGATAATCAAGGATCTGTTTTTATTCATTATTTTATTAAAATAAAATTTGGAAAGGCAGAAATGAGGAAGGAGTATATTCCAAGAATTGGCTCTGGGAACGGGAACGAGAATCTTAAAGGAATGCTCAGAGGCAGAAAAACTCAATGGAAATTAAAACTGGATAGGACCTAATGACTTGAATAAGAGGGAAAATTAAAAGATCATATGGTCATAGGATTGTGTCAAATGGAAAGGGGCCTTAGACATAATCTCATCTCACCCTCCCAGTTTTACAAATGAGTACACTGAGGCCCAGATATTTTTAATAGTCCCCAATGCCTCTTCAAAACAAACAAAAAAAACCCACTTAATCTTTTTAATGCCAATATTTTACTGGTGTTTGTCTATAAATGTATAATAAAACAGTATAATCTTTCAAGAATTTTAAAACATTTATACACCTTTGGGTGGCTCTTGGTGGTTATTCAAAAAAGAAATATGGGGATAAATAATAGTAAGGATGCCAACAAAGATAGGTATTAGTAAATACACAGAAATATGCTTGTCATGTTTGTAAGAGAGATAATTAATGGACAGATGGCCTGTGGTATTCTAGTAAAATATGTTTATCTATTTGAGATATCCTCATCAATAAGATGTGGGTACCTATACAAGAAGTTAAGTATTTATGTGATGAATTTAATATACCCATTGCAAAATGGTACAGAGCAAAGTATGACAGAGTTTAAGTCAGAGAGTCTGAGTTCAAATCCTCTCTCTTGTCTCTATCTGAGGGAAGCTGGAAAAATCATTTTACTTCTATGTGATTCATCTCCAATGTAAGAGAGTTGGGCTAGAAGGTCCTTTGAAGATCTTTTCAAGTTCTAAATCCAGAATTTACCTATTAATTATTGTTTGAAGTAAATATTTTGTCCTATATTTTCCCAGGAAGGCCAAGCTGAAGAAGAGGATTGATTGTCAAGGTATATAAAGATAGACTTAGGGAGAATTTATAGAATCACAAACTCCTTAAATTGCCCATTTGAATTTTTAGTCTTCTGTCAGGAGAGGCAGAAGTCTGAGAGCAAATAGGAAAAGAAATCTAATGGAAAGAAGAGATAAGTTCAAAATTTTACATAATAAAATGAGAATCTTAGATTTGGGTAGAACCCTTGAAATAACCCCATCAGTCCATACCTAAACCAATAATAACATTACATTCTGAAAGGAATAAAAGGCAGGAAGCGTATATTATTAAGGAACTGAATTAAGTGATGTCTAATTTGGGAAGACAATAACCAAAAGGGAGCTGAATCCCATTTTGGGGGGTGAGCAGAGAAGAGAGGTACCCATTCATGGAGATGCAATCAACTTCCCAATGATCAGAAGGAGAGAGAGAGAGAGAGAGAGAGAGAGAGAGAGAGGAAGGAAGGATGAGAGATCTGCATCACTCCTCCATATGGCAGCCATAGAGGAAACTCACCATAGGAGAAGGGGGCTGGGATGAAAGTGATAGTTCCCATGTGAGAAGACTCCAGGTGCTTATTGAGGTTTTAGGATAAGAAGGTAGCAGAGTCATGGTAGCCAAGTTCGGCAGTCAATAGCAGATATGTGAGCAGACCGAAGGATATCTTCTTGAAGATGTCCAATGATGAGAAAATTACTCCCTACCAACACAGGTAATTCTACATTTGGACAACTGCATTTTATCTTTTCTTTTTAAAAATCAATTATTAAGCATTGTTTTTTCTCTCCTTCCCACATCATCAAAATATTAGAGATCTCTCTAGATATGTATTAACTGATGCATACCTAGGAGAATTATTTGTACAATAACAACAATATTGACCAATTAAATAATCATCCACAATTTCAGAGGACCAATGATGAATCATGTTACCTACTTCCTGACACAGAAATGATGAATTAAAAAAAAAAACCTGAAGATAAAACTTGCCATTCAAGTACCAACAAATTTGTGAAATAAAATATAAAGTTAAATTATAATAGTAAAGTGAAATAAAGAATTGAAAACTGAAGATCCAAAAGTAATTTTGATAATTTAAACTGATCAGTTAAAAAACAACAAATACGTAAAGGGCTATATGCTAGAGTTGATATTTGATAGGTTTGCTGACAGCTCTGAAATATTTTGGCTATTCTCAGAACCAAAATTTTGTGGGAATGGAAAGATGAGTTTCAAATAACTTCTAACCTAAAGTATGCATTTCAAAATTCATATAATTGTACATTTAGAGGTCGAGGAGACTTTAGAGATCATCTAATATAATCTTATTACTTTAGAGATGAGGAAACTGGGGCCCATAGGGGTTAAATGTCACAGGTCACATATGTATTAAGTAGCAGAGCTAAGATTTGAATTTGTCTTCTGATTATAAATCTAGCCTTATGTCCACCATGCCAAGTTATTTCCCAATATTACCTGACAGTTTATTGAGATGAACATGTCTCCTTTTTAGTAGCAGTACATGCAAAGTGAAGAAAACCAAGATCTTACTAAACAGAAGGTGTTTCCTGCAAATAGTTGTGGCACTTCTGATTTGAAGAAAACTGTGAAAAGATGAGTTTAGAAGTTGTTCCCTCTGGTTTAATTGGAAAGGGAATAAAATATATCATTTATTGTTTTCTTATCAAGTAGAGTGAAAGACGTAATGTATTATCCTCAGGCTGCCATTATTATAAACTGAAATCATGGGAAATTGTCAAAAGACATAATCAATAATATGAATTATCATTTACCTCAACATTTACCAAAATATTCCTTTCTTCCAAAGTAGTTACCTTTTTTGACATCCTGACAGAGCCAAGAGCTAATTTCCAAACACTAAAGAATTACAACTATTATGAATTCATCAAAGAAATATTATATTCATTGAAAATGCTTTGCTAGGGATGAGAAAACTTGCCTCTTGTCAATTCTCTTCTGGTATTTGACATTCTGTGTAGGAAGGCAACCCAATTTGTTGGTCCCTAAAGAAGAAAGATTCCTTGTTCAATTGGGGCTTATGGTTCACCTGTATATATATATATATATATATATACAATAATAACAATTATATCATATATATATGATCTCTCTAACCTCAGCTATCCTTTGGCACACAATAAATACTGTGTATTTGTTCTGTTTATAAAGGAAAATAACTTCAATCCACTTGGGCAACCTGGAACAGGCTTTGGCTCTCTGTATACCAACCTACTGGATCTACCCTTTCCTCATTCAGTTCATTTGGCATCTAGACAAGCATTGGTTGTTATTGTGGTTGTTCTTTTATATTGTTAACAGATTGTATAATAAAATGGTGCAGCAGAAAGGTCAACTTCCTATTTTGTAATCCTGTTTGTAATGGGATTTGACCTAAACTCTTCAATCTCTCAGGGCTTTAAACTGTTGAATTAGAAGGGGCACTTGACTTTATTCATAAAAACAAAGGCCTGGAAACCAACCATATGTCCAATGACAAGGGAATGGCTGGAATGAATTGTAATAGCTTATATCACACCATAAGAAATGATAAATGTGCTAGGTGGCACAGTGGATAAAGCTAGGTGGTGCAGTGGATAAAACACTGGCTCTGGATTCAGAAGGACCTGAGTTCAAATCTGGCTTCAGACACTTGACACTAGCTGTGTGACCCTGGGCAAGTCACTTGACCCTCATTGCCCTGCAAAAAAATAAATAGAAATAAAAAGAAATGATAAACGTGAAAAATGCAATGCCTGTCACACAGTATATACTTAATAAATGCTTATTGAATGAAATACAAAGACATGTGAGGAAACTAAAATGACGTATAATAGCAAGATAACATTTTTTCCCAAACCCTGACCCTTCCCTTACTCCTTTATTACTTTAGTGGTACCACCATCCTGCCTGTCATCCAAATATGCAACCCTGATGTTGTCCTCAACTCTTCACTGTCTCTTACCCTGCATATCCAAATTGTTATCAAATCTAGTCTTTTATACCTTCCCAACATTTCTTGTATATATCTTCTTTTCTCTACCCACACAGTTACCCCCCTAGTTGAGGCCCTCATTATAATTCTCCTGGAATATAATACCTATCTTTTAATTAATCTTCCTGCTTTCAGTTTCCCCTACACACTAATTCTTCACTCTGATGTCAAAGACATTTTCTTAACGCACAAGTCTGACCATGAAACTCTATTACTCAATAAATTTAACTGGCTCCATATTACTTCAAGGATCAAATATAAAATCCTCTGTTGCTCACTCTTTAGACGGCTCCAAAACATACTCTCAAATCATGCCCACCTCTCTATGACTCTGCTCTCAGATCTTCTTTCCTGACTGGTGAATACTCCCTCTTCTCTCTACTCCACAACTTTCCAGCTCCTCATATTTCATTTTGTATTAGAATGTTAAGACACTTGAAAGTAAGGGTCATATTGCTTTCTTTTATTTGTATCCCCAAAGCTTATTAGCATGGTGCTTGGCACTAATAAATATGCATTTAATAAATGTATTTATCTTTTCCCCTTCATTAGCTGGTCATTTCCCACCTTACCAATCTTCTTTTTAAGGTAATTTTATTTCTTCTCATTTGCATGTCAAGGCAAGTTTTAGCTTCATTTTTACAAGATTTTGAATTAGAATTTTTTCTCCCTCCATTTTCTCTTCTCCCCTCCCATCCTCTCTTCTAAAAATGAAAGGCAATTTGATATAGGCTATATATGTACTATAAGGTAAAACATATTTCCATATTAGCCACAGTTGTGAAGAAATAAATAGATCAAAAGGGAAAAAAAGGACAAAATACTAAAGGTGAAAAAATGTTTCCATCTACAGAGACCTTCAGTTCTTTATCTTGATTCAGATAGCATTTTCTGTCATGAATCCTATGTACTTATCTTGGATCATTGTGTTGCTGAGAAGAGCTGAGTCATTCATAGTTGATCATCACACAATGTTGCTAATACTGTGTACAATGTTTTCCTGGTTCTGCTCATTTCACTTTGTATCAGTTTTTATAGGTCTTTCCAGGATTTTCAGAAATTTACCTTCGGGATCATAGGGTATACACAATTTGGTTGCCTTCTGGACATAGTTCCAAATTGTTCTCCAGAATTGTTGGATTAGTTCACAACTCCACCAACGGTGGATTATATTCCAATTTTCCCATCTCTTCCCCAACATTTATCATTTTTTTCTTTTGTCATATCAGACAATCTCATAGGTGTGAGGTGTTATCTCAGAGTTGTTTAATTTGCATTTCTCCAATTGAAATTAATTTAGAGCACTTGTTTATTTGGCTATAGATAGCTTTGATTTGTCAATAGGTGAATGGCTTATATTCTTATAAATTTGACTTATTTCTCCCTATATTTGAAAAATTAGGCCTTTATCAGAGATGCTTGCTATAAAAATTGTTTCCAAGCTTTCTGTTTTCCTTCTAGTCTTAGTTGCATTGGCTTTGTTTGTATAAAAGCTTTTTATTTTACTATGATCAAAATTCTCTATTTTATATTTTGTAATACTCTCTACCTTTTCATTTGGTCATGAATTCTTCCCTTCCCCATAGATCTGACAGGTAGAACATTCCTTGCTCTTCTAATTTGCTGACCTTACCAGTCTTCTTATACTTGACCCCATTTCATGTACTCTAGTATCCAGTTAAAATGAGTATGATGTTTAAAAACCAGCTTTTCAAATAAAAAGTACCTCAGACACATTTTTAATTTTCACCTGAATTATTTACATATTGTGTATGTTTCTTTTTTTTCTTTTTTCTTTCTTTTTGGAGGCAATGGGCGTTAAGTAATTTGCCCAAGATAACACAGCTAGCAAATGTCTGAGGCTGGACTTGAACTCCTGACTCTACCCCATGACTCTAGCCAGTGATCTATCCACTCTGCATCTATTTCTTAAGTCTAAAAAATAAATTATACATGTTATATATATACATACACACACACATATATATATATATATATATATATAACCTATATCAGATTACCCACTGTCTAGGGGAGGGGGAAGGGAGGGGAGGGAGAAAAATCTGAAATTGGAAAGCTTGTATAAACAAAAGTTGAGAACTATCTTTACATGTAACAAGAAAAAAATAAAATACTTTATTACAAATAAAAAATATAACTATGGGATGAACCTCCTACAGTTGGAAGGGTATATAAACTTTGACCCCACTTCCATGAGGTGTCTTTGGTCTGAGAGAGATGGTCAATCACCCACCTTTTATTAATAAACTACTGGCCTATTAATAAAATGATTAAATTACCCCCAAAAGTATCATACAGGAAATCAACCCCTAATTTATGGCATTTATTGGTTTCTAAGGTATAAATAATCTCATTGAAAATTTAAGAGTCAGGTCAGCACAAGCTGACTCTATCACATAATATTAGGCTATTCCAATGAGGAGAAAAAACAAAATAAAATGTTGGATGTCCTATCAGGAAACCTGCATTCAAGTCCTGGATCCATCACTTAGCAGCTGACACTGAGAGTGTCAGCTCTATTTGCCAAATACAGATTTTGCCATCACAGAGTTCTATGAGGAAAGTATTGTATAAACCTTAAAGCATTATAGAAATATACATCCTTTATTGAAAGTCAAGATTCTGTGTCCTTGCCCTTACCAATTTTGCCAAAATATGTCATTCCCAGTAGATTCTAGCTATCTCTTAGCTAGTCCATCAGAGTAAAACTGGATCCTCATGTGGTATTAAAAAGAGACACTTTCTTGAGCATTTGACACATTATTGAAAGGAATTCCATTGACTTCAGATGAGCTAACACCCTGGGGTGTCTTCAATTATATCACTGGGTGTTCTCAATTCAAAATTCATTTTCATTTCCCTTAATTTACAAGATTATGCTATATGGTCTCTTTCAGAGGGGGGCAACATAATAAGGTAATTGCAAAAAGGATGAGAATCCAAGTTCTAGGACCTGATTCTTTCTCCTGGAAAACTATACAATATGCCATACCTAGCCAACACTAATTTTAAGGCCCCTTCCATATTTAAGTGTTTATTATCTATAACCCTTTGTATTTAATGTGAATTTTGCCACTAGTTTGACCCTTTGAGAGGTGGTTAAATTTGGCCCATTAAGACAACTTGTTACAAAGGCATCAAGCCTCCTTTCCTCCACCCACCATGATAATGAGAAAAGTAAACATACAAAATTGCTTTTTCCCCTAAAAAACTTTTCTCAGTTATTTTCCAGGTGGTATACCAGATAAAGTAGAAACAGAAAACCATTCCTCCACACAAAATGAGCATGAGGTGTACTGAGCCACGGTCGTAGCCTGGGGTGTCTCTCCTAGCTTAGCCTTGCATTACATTTGTATTTATATTGGCTCAATTTCACTGTATCCCACTTGAATTCCCAGAAAACATTACCCAGCACCAACATAGGCCATGATCAGAAGAATTTTATTATCCAAGTTGCAACATGCAAATATCTTCTCATTCTGCTTTATGCAGACATAGGGGGAAAAAGAAAGGCAGAAAAGAAAAAAAAAAGCAAGATTCATGCTTCACAGAGTCCTGTAGGTTATTACCATGTTTTAAATTGTGAGTTGCAAACACAAGCTGTTCTTAAACAAGAGCAAAAAACAAAAAGCAGATGGTTTCTTTCAACATCCTGTGAAACTTTTCCTGAATGCAAGCGTATGTTCTCATTTCTCCAGCTGGCATTCCTTGTGTAAATGATCTGGTTGTTTTTATCATTTCTAGAGAGCTGTAAGATCTTTCCATCACCCCCAATACCTCAAAACAGCCACATTGTCTAAAAGTGAAATGATAAAAAGGTGGATTCTAACCCGAAATCTCCCTGGAAGGAGTGGGAGTTATCATATATAATAGCAACAGAAAAATTTAAATCATATACCTGATATCAGATTTAGTAAGATAAAAAGTGAACTGATAATAATGGTTGACATTTACACAGTACATTATGGCTTCAGAAGCACTTTTAAAATATCCCATTTTATCCTCAAAAAAACACTATGAGGTGGGCATATACTAATCCATTTTACAATGTTTTTCAGTAATAGGTGGAAATTCAAAAGGGTTTCCTTATAAGACCCCATTTGACCAGAGGCCGTGCTTTGCACTTGGGACTTTTTTAGTAGCCAAGAACTGATAACAAAGGTCTATTACTTGTGGAATGGCTAAACAAGCTGTGTTACCTAAATGTAATAGAAAATCACTGTGCAATGAGAAAATATGAATTTGAGAGGAATACTGACAGAAAAATTGGAAAATTTGTATGAACTAAAGTAAAATTAAATAAGCAGGACAAGGATGAAAAGAAAGGAAGGAAGGAGGAAGGAATGAAGGAAGGAAGGAAGGAAAGAGGAAGAGAGGGAAGGAGGAAAGAAAGGATGGATGGAGGGAAGCAAGGAAGAAGGGAAGGAGGGAGGAAGGAAGGACATTTGAACATTCTTTGGCATTGCCCTTCTTTAGGATTGCAACATAAACTGATCTTTTTCAATCCAGTAGGTCTCTACTGAGTTTTCTAAATTTGCTAGAATATTGAATGGAGCACTTTAACAGCATCATCTTTTAGGACTATAAATAGCTTAACATGAATTGTGTCATTTTTATTAGCCTGATTGTTACCAATGCTTTCTAACGGTCATTTGACTTCATTCTTCAGAATGTTTGGCTCTAGATTAAGAACATCATGGATTTTTGGTGATTTTAAGATCTTTCTTGCACAATTCTGTATATTCTTGACACTTCTTAATCTTTTCTGCTTCTGTTAAGTCTTTTACCATGAACATTTTTACATGAAACATTCTCTTGATATCTATAATCACTTTGAATAGGTCTCTTGTCTTTTCCATTCTATTGTTTTCTTCCATTTATTTGTTCATTTAAGAAAAACCTTATCTTTTCTGGTTATTCTCTGGGTTTCTACATTGGTAGGCATATCTTTCGATTTTCCTTTTACTATCCTTCTTTCCTTAACTATTTGTAATGTTTCATCACTCAATGATTTGCTTTCTTGCTCTTTATATTTGGACTGTTTTTGTTGTCATCATCGTTGTTGATGCTGTCTTCTGTACAATATTGCTAACCTTTGTCCATGGTTCTTCAGACACTCCATCTACTAGATCCAATCCCTTAAATTTATTCATCACATTTACTTTATATTCAGAAGGGATGTTATTTAGGTCACACATTAGCCTGATGGTTTCCCCTATTTTCTTCAAATTAAGTCTGAATTTTGTGATAAGAAGCTCATGATCTGAATCACAGTCAGATCTAGATCTTGATTTAACTGACTGTATATAGCTTCTATGTTTTTTGCTACAAGAATATATTAACTATAGGGGCAGCTAGGTGATGCAGTTGATAGAGCAACGGCCCTGGAGTCAGGAGTACCTGAGGCCAATTTGGCCTAAGACACGTAACACTTACTAGCTGTGTGACCCTGGGCAAGTCATTTAACCCCAATTGCCTCACTAAAAAAAAAAAAAAAAAAGAATATATTGACCATGACATGATGTCTATGCGTAAAGTCACCTTTGGGTTTGTTGAAAAATTAGTGTTTGCTATGACAGCAAGTTATCTTCACAAAACACCATTAGTCTCTGCCCTGATTCACTTTGTATGGCAAGGCCTGTTATTCCAAATATCTTTTGCTTTCCTATTTTGACATTCAAATTCTCTATGATCAACATGACATCTTTTTAATGCTATTTCTAGATGTTGTAGGTCTTCATAGAACTCATCAATTTTGGTCTCTTTGCTATCAGTGATTAGAGAAAATTCACACATTCCCATCCATTTAACTTCACTGACATCCAAGATGTTAATGTTTAATCTTTCCATCTCCTCTTTAACCACATCCAGCTTACCTTGTTTTATAGATCTTACATTCAAGGTTGCTCTGTAATACTGATATTTGCAGCATCAGACTTTCCTTTTTGTGCCAGATATATCTGCAGATAAGTTTCCTTTAGGGCTTGGCCCAATTGTTTCATTAGTATGGAATATACTTGTAGTTGTTCTCCATTCTTCACTAGTAGCATGTTGAATACCTTCCAACCTGAGGAGCTCATTTCCTGGAAATATATCTTTTATCATTTTAATACTGTGCTTGGGCATTTCGTGGGAAAGGTACTAGAGTGGTTAGCCATTTTCTTCTTCAGTAGATCATCTTTTGTCATAACCCTACACTATGAACTGTAGATTTGGGTGGCTCTGCACAGAATAGTTAATCCTTTCATTGGGCTATACAAGCCCCTCCACCAAAAAAAAAAATTAAAAAAAAAAAAAGCAGTGATCCAGTAGGAGAGTAATGTGGTAGGTATTTACCATCTTATCATCTAGGTTTTTCTATAAATCTCTAAAGAAGATCAGCCCAACATATTTAAAGCTATCCTATATCTTTCTTTTCTTTTTATTCCTTCCTTCCTTGTTTATTCATTTCTTTCTTTCTTTCTTAGAGGGATGAGTGGCATATAAATGCAGGCCTTGGGCTATGCATTAATAAACCTCTTACTTTGAAAAGATAATCAGTTCACCACCATTTCCAGTCACAAATATCCTCCATGATGCCTTGAATACCATTTCTTATGATAAAATATCATTATTGATATTCTGCAGCTTGCTTACCTTTATCATTAATATTGTTACCATCGTGAATTTAACAACTAACAAGAGAAACAAATCATTTAATATGCAAAGTACAATAATATAGGCTGCATATGATATTGTTAAATTGTCTTAGTTTATTTTAAAATATACATTAAATTTAAAACAGTAGCAACACAAGCACTGTGTCTTTCTTGGAATTTCTTTATTTTTCTTCTTTGCATTTGAAAAATGGTCTGTTGTCCATTTTTTTCATATTTATAATTTACTCACCAAACTACCACATGCTTCAGCCCCAGAGAAGCTGTTCCTTGTAATAAATACATATATTTCAGGAAATCAAATCAATATCTCTGTATTATATATATCCTTTGATGTGCCATGAGGTTTTCATCTTTTGGGGGAGTTGGAGAGGAGTGAATGAAAGCAAGAAGAGTAGTTCCTTACAATTCTCCTTCATCTAAGATGCAGGTGCTCCATAATAAAGAGTCACAGAGAATTGTCAGTAGAATATTTTTTTAAGTGGGCACCACAGGGATTAGTGCAGGGATTGGGAAGGAGCTCATTGAAAGTGTTGTACCTTCTCCTAAATACTATCTACTTGAAACTCCTCCTGCTCAAAAATTAAGAATAAGGAGCAAGGCTGGAACTGTGAGTTCATCATTATAGTAAACCCCAGATGGGGCCAATTTCACTATTGATGCAGGTGAGAAAACTCCCTTTTTGAATACAGCTTGGCACCTTCTCCACAACTTATAGTCTTAGAGAGTTGCTTAGACCACTTAAAGGATATATGATTTGTCCAGGATCTTATGGCCAGTTTGTATTAAAAGCAGATCTTGAACCAAGTTCTTCTTGGAATTGAGCACAGCCCTACTGACTCTCACTTGAAAATTATAGTTATATAACCAAATAAAAAGGAAGAAAGAAAACTTTTATTTTTCCTATGTTCAAATGACTTTTGTTCCTATAGAATTCTTAATAATATAAAAAACTTTACCTAAA
Organism: Dromiciops gliroides; assembly: GCF_019393635.1. Lineage (NCBI taxonomy): Eukaryota > Metazoa > Chordata > Mammalia > Microbiotheria > Microbiotheriidae > Dromiciops > Dromiciops gliroides. The sequence goes on along the minus strand of NC_057862.1, from coordinate 452,890,381 downwards.
AACTCTAAATATAACTGATATCTGCTTTCTAGATTAGGGATATATGCATGGAATTTACTCTTGTATTTGTTCTCAAAATGTTAATTCTACTAGTAGTTAGAGCCAATACATTTTGAAAAGATATGATATTATAATAATAATACAACTTTGTAATCAAATATTAATGCCTTCCTAAATGTTTATTGTGCTGTTAAATTAAATTATTTCCATGCACGGAAAAAATAAACTACCTCAATTCAGAAAAGAAAAGAATATTAAATCAAATATCTAGCCATTTAATAACAGTTTCTGTCTTTTGCCACTTGTAATGTCCTTTTTTCTCAAATTAATCCTTGGAAGAAAGTTTGAAGTGTGGAGCAAAAATAAAAGAAATGCACTTGTGACAAGGAATCTTCTGCTCTAATTATGTAATTATTAGAGTTCAGAATTCACAAATTAGATCTTGTAGTGTTGTTTAACTTGCTTTACTAACCTCTCATTTGTGAAAAAGCCTCATTAATTATCTCTGAGTGACAGTTTTCTCTTTGGAAGACTGTGTTTAACATCTTGGATGTGTAAGGAAGGAAAAGGAGTTTAGAATTTTAATGCAACATACAATTAAATCACCTAAATTATGAGACCTGTGATCCTAAGAGCTGAAAAGCTCTCCTAGTAAGGTGCACATGTCATCCTTGTTACTCCATCCCACTTTTTCATACAAAATGGTACTTCACCTACTGGAAGAGGCACTGAAATCTTAAATGTAATCATTAGAATAACATAGGAAATGAAGTCTGAGCTGAAGAAAAAGTTTACAAACTATTCTCCATAAAGGAGGTGATCCAAAAATACTTGTCACCCTACTAAATCAATAAAGATTAATTCTACTATGTCTATTGAAATCAAAGTTAAAGTAGAATCTTTAGCAAGCAATCAATTAATAAATATTTATTACATTCTTTCTATGTGCCAGGCACTGTGTTAAGTGCTGGGAATACAAAAACAGAGAAAAGACAGTGCCATAATACAATATTGACTTTTCTGACAATGAAAAAGTTTCAAAGAATGAATGTGAATAATCTTTTATTCTTTAAAAAATAATCAAATTTTATATAGTTTCTACAATTCATGTTTCAGGGGAGTACAAAATTTAAATAATGCTTAGAGTTTACAGTCTAGTAAAGTCAATCAGCATTTATTACATTCCTACTGTGTGCCAGGGATTTCACTAAGTATTAAGGATACAAAAAATTCCTAGCCCTTGAGGACATTACAATCTAATCTACAATGAGACTATGCCTTTATAACTCAAGTGAAGCATAATTGGATATAATTAGACCATCCAATTCTTTAAAAATTCCACATACAACAGAGACATCTGGAAGTGTGAAATTCTTTTCCCAAGAGGTAATTCCATAAGCCCCAACAAATAAGAAATTAAACCCATTGCACCTCTTAGACTGGAATTGTAGTTAATTGGGAAGAATGAGGAAAAAGTGTTGGAGAATGGCCCTAAAATTCAGGGTAGAGTAGTTTCAATTAAGACAAAAATAGGACTAGCTTAACTTTTATTTGGGTGTTGTGTGTGATTTTTCCCCCTGAAGACGGGCAGTGACAATGATTTGAATCATAATATTAAAGCTTTAACACTAGAAGGACCATCTATTGCCCATCTACCCCCTTATTTTACTAATGAAGAAACTAAAGCCTCAAGAGATTTCTCGGCTCATCCAAGATTATCAAGGTAATATATAGTGAAACCTTAATTTAATCTCAGGTTCATCTTACAGCAAGTGTAGAACTCTTTGCAACAAACTTTTGCTCTCTAGCACACTACATATGTTCATGAAACACTTTGCCTGTATACTCTTCTGGAAAGAAGACTTAGTTTTAGGCTTTGAAAACCATTTACGTGATGGAGTCAACCTATCTTTCTAACCTTATGATATACTGCTCCTCTTCTTGTACTAGAGCCCAAACTGGTTTGCTCTCTGTTGCTCACATATAACAATTTTTCTACCATCTCTATATTTTTGTATTAATCATTTTCCATATATGGAATGTACTCCTTCCCCATCTTCAGTTCTTTATATCAGTGACAAAAGCCAAATAAAATCTAAAGAACACTGGATTTGAAATCAAAAGATCTTCGTTTCAAATATAAGCTTCTAAAACTTTGTAACCTATGTGACTCAGGGAAAGCTATTTATTCCCTCTTACAGACAAGATAATCGAGACTGATGAATTAATGAAACTAATTCTATCTCAATTTTCCTTTTTTGTCATATTATACAGGTATGAGTTGGCACCTCAAAGTGATTTTAATTTGCAGTTCTTAGGTAATAGTGATTAAGAGAATATTTTCTTGGGAATATTAGATACCTTTGATTTCTTTATCTAAAAACCACCTGTTCATATTTTTAACCATTTATCAATTGAGGATAAAAATACATAATAATAGATAAAATTTCCATTTACAAGAGAAGATGTTTACAATAAAAATTATCAGCTGGACATATATAACCTTTATCAGATTGCTTGCTGTCTTGAGGAGGGGAGATGGAGGGGAGGGAGGGAGAAAAATTTGAAACGAGAAATATTATGGAAACAAATGTTGAAAATTATTTCTATATGTAACTAGAAAATAATAAAATATTTTATGATAAAAAACAATTAAATTATCAACTTAGATTGTAAGTATCTTGAAGGCAGAAATTTTGTGTTCTTTATGTTTTTCTAGCAGTGAATGAACTTGTATGTAAAAGGTGCATAGTGAATGTCTATTGAATTAAATTGATTTCCTCATACCTAATTATCCCCCACACCTGTACTTTCATTCCTATCTCTGATCATAAGTTCTTATTCAGTGTGCTTTCTCAGTTAGAGAATAGTATTTTTTCTAGTTTTTTTTTAATAACTTTATGCTTGATGTCTCTTTTCTTTCAAAATCAACTTTTCATTATTGTCAAATGTATAATCATTTGAGCTAATTGCTAATTAGCAAATAGCTAATCATTGAGCGCTGATTCAATTGAATTCAAAGATATGGATTAGACATATAATTTAATTGGTACAGGGGCCTCTTAAATGAGGAAATAACCTCTACAAATGGAGATCAACTTCTTTGAACTTATTGTTCTAGAAAATTGTCAGAGAATTAACTCATGGAATTTGGTTATCAATTTGGCTAGTGTCACACAAGCAGTATGATTAAGAAAAAGAACTTGAATACAGGTAATCAGGATTCTGAGCCCAGCTCTCAATCTACTAGTCTATTCTTCCTCTTGAATTTAATGGAATTTTCTTATTTCATTTTTTCACATTTAGTTTCATGCTAATATCTTATTACATCATCTTAGGAGGTTCTTGGGGAAATTCTTAACTCAGATTGCATTAATTTCCACATACCTCTCCACTTTAGACTCCTACTAGGCTAACTGCCCAAATGAAAAAGGAGGTACAAAAGGTCTCTGAAGAATATCATTACTTAAGAATTAGGATTGAGCAAACAGAAGCTAATGACTTTAGGTGAAATCAAGACGCAATAAAGCATATCCAAATGAATAAAAAAATAGAGGGAAATGTGAAGCTTCTCCTTAGAAAAATAGCTGACCTAGAAAATAGATCCAGGAGAGATTATTTGAAAATCATCAGACTACCTAAAAACCATGATCAAAAAAAAGAGCTTAGACTTCGTCTTCCAAGAAATTGTCAGGGGAAATTGCTCTGATATTCTAGAAGCAGAAGGTAAAACAGAAATTGAAGCAATCCACAGATTACCTCTTGAAACAAATCCCAAAATGAAAACTTCCAGGAATATTATAGCCAAATTTCAGAGATCCCAGGTCAAGGAGAAAATATTGCAAGCAGCTAGAAAAAAGGAATTCAAATACTGTGGAGCTACAGTAACGATAACACAATATCTAAAAGCATTTACATTAAAGAATCAGTGGGTATGGAATATTATACTCCAGAAGGCAAAGGAACTGGGACTACAGTCAAGAATCACCTACCCAGCAAAACTGAATATAACAAAACTTTCAGGGGAAAAATGGGACTTCAATGAAAAAGAGGACTTTCAGGCATTCCTGATGAAAATATCTGAACTGAATAGAAAATTTGACCATCAAATACAAGAACCTAGAAAAGTATCAAAAAGTAAAGAGGAAAAAGAATTCAGGAGTCAGGTACAATTGGGGGTAGAGCCAAGATGGCAGAGAAGAATCAGCAAACTGCCTGAACTCTACTTCTGTTCCCTCAAAAAATAATATTAAATCAAGCCTATGGACGGATTCTGAAACTACAGAACCTGCAAGACAGAGAGACACAATCTTCCAACCAGAGGTAATTTATAAGACTTCAGGAAAGGTCTGTCTCACTCAGGAAAAGGGAGGATCAGTGCAGGGTGGCAGCGTAGCACCAAGGGGGTGGGGAAAGTCAGCAGGAAGCTGCGGGCCACAGCCAAACAAATAAGGCCCCTGGAATCTGGCTCAAAAATCTGGTGGCCAAGAAGGACAATGGAAAAATCTAATTGCATCAGCCAAGAGGACAGATTACCAGCTGGAGGGCCACAAACAAGGTAGACAAGACTAGACCCACTGATCCCAGCATGCTCAGACAGGAAGTTCAGGTTGGGGGAACTCCAAACACCGTAGAGGACTCAGTGTAAAAAGTCAGTGACACAGCCCCTATACCTCAGCATAAAAAGCTCAAAACAGGGACCCTGGTGCCCCCATAGCAGACCTCAATTTAAAAAATAAATAAATAAGTTGCAATATGAGTAAGAAGCAAAAAAAAAAGCCCTCTCCATTGAGAGCTTCTCGATCAAAAGGGAAGAGGCAAAAACAAACTCAGATGAGGACAATACTCTCAAATTGCCGACATGTGAAGCCTCAAGAGGGAAGGTGAATTGGTCTCAAGAACAAAAAGCTTTCCTGGAAGATCTCAAAAAGGATTTTAAAAATCAATTGAGAGAGGTAGAAGAAAAAATGGGGAGAGAAATGAAAGCATAACAAGAAAACTATGAAAAAAGAATCAGCAGCTTGGAAAAGCAAGCACAAAGATTGACTGAAGGAAACAATTCCTTAAAAAAATCATCTGGCCAAATGGAAAAAAAAGGTGCATAATCTCACTGAAGAAATCAATGCCTTAAAAAATTCATTTGTCCAAATGGAAAAAAAAAGTTGCATAATCTCATTGAAGAAAATAATGCCTTAAAAATTAAAATTTGGACAGTTGGAAGATAAGGAATCCATGAGACAGCAGGAATCAGTCAAGCAGAATCAAAAGAATGAGAAAAATAGAAGAAAATGTGAAATACCTCATTTGGAAGACAGATGATCTGGAAAACAGATTCAGGAGAGACAATTTGAGAATCATTGGATTGCCTGAAAGCCATGATCAGAAAAAGAATCTAGACACCATATTCCAGGAAAGTATTAAGGTGAACTGCCCTGATATTATAGAATCAGAGGATAAAATTTTCATTGAAAGAATCCACTGATCACTTCCTGAAAGCGACACCAAAAGGAAAATTCCAAGGAATATTGTAGCCAAATTCCAGAATTATCAGGTGAAGGAGAAAATACTCCAAGCAGCCAGAAAGAAGCAATTTAAATATCATGGAGCCATGGTCGGGATTGTTCAGGACATGGAACCTTCAACATTAACGGACCACAAGGCTTGGAAGATGATATTCTGGAAGGCAAAGGAGCTTGGATTGCAGCCAAGAATCTATTACCCAGCAAAACTGATCGTTCTCTTTCACAGGAAAAGATGGGCATTCAATGACATTGGAGACTTTCAAGGTTTCCTGATGAAAAGACCAGAACTGAATAGAAAATTGCATCTTAACACAAGACTCAAGAGAAGTTTAAAAAGGTAAACAGAGGAAAAAAAAGTTACACAATTAGGTTAAACTGTTTAGATTACTAAATGAGAAGATAATACTTATAACTCTTAAGAATTATAAATGTATTTGGGCAAACAGAATGCCTATACACAGAGGGTATAAATATAAATTGTCTTTGATGTGATGATACAAAAAGAAATTAAGGGGTTAAAAAGGGAGTGTATGGGGAGGAGAGGAAAGGGGACATAGAATGGGGTGAATTACATCATATGAAGAGCTGAAAAAAACCTATTACAATAGAGGGAAAAAAGGGAGGGGTGAACATTGTTTAAACTCTACTCTCATGACATTTGATTCAAAGAGGGAATAACATATACTTTCATTTGGATAAAGAAACTTAGCTCATTCTTAAGGGAAGTAAAAGAGGAAGGGGAAGGGGGGACTGATAGAAGGCAGGACAAAAGCAAGGGAGAAAAGGGTAAAGAAAAGGGAGGAGGTGATAAAAAGGGAGGGCAGATTAGGGGAGGCAGGGGTATGAAACAAAACATTGGTGAGGAGGAATAGGGTGAAAGAAGGCAGAAAAAGTACAAAGGGGGTAAATACAATGGAGGCAAATAGACTGTGAATGTGAATGGGATGAACTCTGCTATAAAATGGAAGCAAATTGCAGAGTGGATTAAAAACCAGGATTCTACAATATGCCGTTTACAAGAAACACATTTGAAGCAGAGAGATACACACAGAGTAAAGGTAAAAGGCTGGAGCAGAATATATTATGCTTCAGCTAAAGTAAAAAAAGCAGGGGTAGCAATCCTTATCTCAGACAAAGCACAGGCAAAAATAGATCTCATTAAAAGCTATAAGGAAGGAAGCTACATCTTGCTACAAGGCACTATAGATAACGAAGTAATATCAATATTAAATATGAATGCACAAAGTGGTATAGGATCCAAATTCTTAGAGGAGAAGTTAAATGAGTTACAAGAGGAATTAGACAGTAATACTATACTAGTGGGGGATCTGAATCTCCCCCTCTCAGAATTAGATAAATCTAGCCAAAAAATAAATAAGAAAGAAGGGAAAGAGGGGAATAGATTACTAGAAAAGTTAGATATGATAGATGTCTGGAGAAAATTGAATGGGGATAGAAAGGAATATACATTTTTCTCAGCAGTACATGACACATTTTCAAAATTTGACCACGTATTAGGGCACATCAACCTCATAGTCAAATATAGAGAGTCAGAAATGGTAAATGCATCTTTCTCAGATCATGATGCAATAAAAATTACATGTAAGAAAGTGACATGGAAAAGTAGACTCAAAATCAATTGGAAACTAAATAATTTCATTCTAAAGAATGAATGGGTCAAACAACAAATTACAGAAACAATCAATAACTTTATCCAAGAGAATGACAATAATGAAACAACATACCAAAATGTATGGGCTGGAGTCAAAGCAGTGCTTAGGGGAAATTTTATAGCCCTAACTGCTTCCACAAATAAAAAAGAAAAAGAGGAGATTAATGAGTTGATCATGAAACTTAAAAAGCTAGAAAAAGAATGAATTAGAAATCCCCAATTAGACGCTAAACCAAGGATCCTGAAAATTAAAGGAGAAATAAATAAGACAGAAAGCAAGAAATCTTTAGAATTGATCAATAAAACTAAGAGCTAGTTTATGAAAAAACAATAAAATAGATAAAATATTTACTAATTTGATTAAAAAAAGAAAGAAGAAAATCAAATTAACAGTATCAAAAATGAAAAGGGTGATGTTACTACCAATGAAGTGGAAATTAAATCAATAATTAGGAATTGTTTTGCCCAACTGCATGCCCATAAATTTGATGATCTATATGAAATGGATAAATATTTACAAAAATACAAACTGCCCAAGTTATCTGAAGAGGAAATAAAATCCTTAAATAAACCCATATTAGAAAAATAAATTGAACAAGCCATTAATGAACTCCCTAAGAAAAAAATCCCCAGGGCCAGATGGATTTACAGGGGAATTCTACCAAATATTTAAAGAACAATTAATTCCAATATTATAAAAATTATTTGGAAAAATAGGTGAAGAAGGAGTTCTACCAAATTGGTTTTATGTTACAATTATGGTGGTGATTCCAAAAGCAGGCAAAGCAAAAATAGAGAAGAAAAATAATAGACCAATTTCCCTAATAAATATTGATGCTAAAATCTTAAATAAGATATTAGAAAGGAGATTACAGCAAGTGATCACCAAGATAATACCCTAAGACCAGGTGGGATTTATACCAGGGATGCAGGACTGGTTCAACATTATGAAAACTATCAACATAATCAGCCACATCAATAAGAAAACTAATCAAAATCATATGATTATCTCAATAGATGCAGAGAAAGCTCTTTACAAAATACAGAACCCATTCCTATTAAAAACAATAGAGAGCTTAGGAATAGGTGGAGCTTTCCTTCAAATAATAAGCAGTATCTACCTAAAACCATCAGTAAGCATTATATGCAGTGGAGATAAGTTAGAGGCCTTCCCAATGAGATCAGGGGTGAAACAGGGATGTCCATTATCACCCCTATTATTTAATATTGTACTAGAAATGTTAGCTTTAGCAATCAGAGAAGAAAAAGGAATTAAAGGAATTAGAATAGGCAAGGAGGAAACAAAACTATCACTCTTTGCAGATGATATGATGTTATACTTAGAGAATCCTAGAGAATCAACTCAAAAATTACTTGAAACAATTAACAACTTTAGCAAAGTAGCAGGATATACAGAAATCGCCAGCTTTTCTATGCATGACCAGGAAAGGCCAGCAGCAAGAATTAGAAAGAGAAATTCCATTTAAAGTAATGGTAGATAATAGAAAATACTTGGGAGTCTACTTGCCAAGACAAACTCAGGAACTCTATGAACACAATTACCAAACACTTTTCACACAAATCAAATCAGATCTAAATAATTGGAAAGATATCAATAGCTCATCGATAGGCAGAGCTAATATAGTAAAAATGACAATACTACCTAAATTAATTTACTTATTCAGTGCCATACTAATAAGACTACCTAAAAATGATTTTATAGAGCTAGAAAAAATAATAACAAAATTCATCTGGAAAAACAAAAAGTCAAGACTATCAAGGGAAATAATGAAAAAAATGCACAGGAATGTAGGTTAGCTGTACCAAATCTGGAGTTTTATTCTAAAGGGGCAATCAACAAAACTATCTGATACTGGCTAAGAAATGGAGAGGAGGATCCATGGAATAGGCTAGGCACAGGAGACATAGCAGTAAATGACATTAGTAATATTCTGTTTGATAAACCCAAAGACTCGAGCTTCTGGGATAGGAATTCAGTATTTGACAAAAACTTCTGGGAAAACTGAAAGATAGTAAGGCAGAAATTAGGCGTAGACCAACATCTTACACCTTATACTAAAATAAGGTCAAAATGGATACATGATTTAGACATAAGAGGTGATACCATAGGTAAATTAGGAGAGGAAGGAATAGTCTACCTTTCAGATCTTTGGAAAGGAGAACAGTTTAATGACCAATCAAGAGATAGAGAATATTATGAAATGCAAAATGGATGATTTTGATTACATTCAATTAAAAAGTTTTTGTACAAACAGAAGCAATGCATCCAAAATTAGAAGGGAGGCAGAAATCTGGGAAACAATTTTTATGGCCAGTACTTCTGATAAAGGCCTCATTTCTAAAATATATGGGGAACTAAATCAAATTTATAAGACTCCAAGTCATTCCCCAATTGAGAAATGGTCAAAGGATATGAACACGCAATTTTCTGATGAAGATATCAAACAATGAACAATGTACACTGTATCATCAACATTGAGTGTTGATCTACTGTGATAGACTAGATCCTTCTCACCAATGCAATGGGACAGAAGAGTTCCAGGGGACTCAGGATGGAAGGGGATCTTCAAATCTAGGGGAAAAAAAAAGAAATGTGGAGTATAGATGCTGATTGAGCCATACTATTTCTTTTGTTTTTGGTGCTGTTGTTTTTCTATTTTGAGGTTTTTCCTCATTGCTCTCATTTTTCTCTTATAACATGAGTAATGCAGAAATATCAGAGATGTTGAAAGGTTAAACTATTTACATTCCTTCATGGGAAGAGGATACTTCTAACTCATAAGAACTTTCTCAGTATTAGGGCAGCTGAAAGGAATATACTTAGACACAGTACACAGATGTGAATTGAATATGAAGGGATATCTGTATAGCATTTATTTTTTTGTTTATCCTTTTTTTCACATGGCTGTCAGGGTGAGGTGGCTTATGTCTGGGGCTACATTTGAGCTCAGGTCCTCCAGGGTCTAGGACTGGTGCTTTGTACACTGTGTCACCTAGCTACCCCATGATGAAATATTTAAAATAAAATTAAGAGATGAAAGGATTGCACTGGAAGAAAGGGAATGGGAGAGGTGGAATGTGGAAAAGTAGCTCACATAAAACAAACAAGAAAAAGCTTTGGGAGTTGAGGAGAAGATGGGGAAGGAGCGGGGGGAGTGAGTGTGCCTTATTCTCATCAGATTTGCCCCAAAGAGGGAATTAACATAGACACTCAAGTGAGTATGGTAATATATCTTGCCCTGTGGGAACGTACAATGGGAAGTGCACAAGGGAGGAGAGGCAAATGAAGGGAGGACAGATTGGGGAGGGGGCAGTAAAAAAGAACACTTTTGAGGAGGAATAGGGTGAAAGAAGATAGAAAATAGAGTAAATATCAAGGAGAGTATATGATGGAGGGCAATACAATTAGCAATGGTAACTGTTAAAGAAATGATGAGCAGGATGCTATCAGAAGGATTTATAAAAAATGTAATCCATCTATAGAGAAAGAACTGATGGTATCTGAATACAGACTGAAGTATAATTTTTTTTGTTGGTTCCTCTTTCTAAATTTGTTTTGTCTGTTTTCTTTCACAACCTGACTAATGTGAAGATGTTTTGCATGACTGCACATGTGTAACATGGAGTGAATTCCCTGATTTCTTAGGGAGGGGTGGGAAAGGAGGCAATAAAGAAAATTCGGAACACAAAATTTTAAAAATCAATGTGAAAATTTGGTTTTACATGTAACTTGGGGAAAATTCAAAATAAATAAATGTATTAGTATTTAAAAAACCCAAATCACCCCAATAATGTACCCCAAATGAGAAAGCAGATTGAATAATACCTCCTGATTGTAAATAGGAATGGAAAGGGGAGACAATGTGGAAATCATCTAGTCCATCCTTTACATTTTGCAGATGTGGAAACTGAGGCCCTCAGAAGAAAAGTGACTTTCCCCTTGTCACCTTTACCCTATATAACTGCAATAACCTCCTATTTGGTCTCCAACCCAATCCATCCTCCATCTATATAGCTGTTAACGTTTTAATTAAGCCTAGATATAATCCTACCATTCACTTAAATCACAGTAGCTCCTAATTTCTTCTAAAATCAAATATAAACTTTACTTTTAAGTTTTTAAAGCCATTCATATATTAGTCCCAAAGTATCTTTCCAACCTCATCATACACTACTCCTCTTCCTATTCTACAACCAAAACTGGTCTTCTGTATGTTCATCACACATAGAACTTCTCTTATCTTTGCCTTTGTACTGTCTGTCCCCCTGTCTAAAATCCACCACTTCCTTTTCATTTTCATCTCAAAAAAATCCTTCTTTTCCTTCATGATGGAGCTTAAGGACCAATTTTTACAGGAAACCTTTGCTGAATTTACAACTACTAATGCTTTCCCTTCTGAAATTGTTTCAAACTCAGGCCTTTGTTCCCCTTCTAGAGGCTGGGTCATTGCCTCCCAGCATGCAACAAGAGAGAAATGCTTAGTGTTACAATGTGGAAAAGCTGGTGTCTCCTCCATCTGTATAAGCTCCTTGCTCACTTTATTCCACAGGTCCCAATAAATTAAGTCTTTGGGGGACTCAAAGTGCAAGTTTATTTGCAAATTTTTCAGTGTTACATAGTAACACTCTAACCATTTGAATATTTTTCATGCCACATAAAACACAGTTTGATAAGCCTTGCTTTTGTCATGCCTGGCTGAATCAGTAGCTTTTAAGAATCCCAGGCTGTGAGTATTTTCTCAAGGGGGGAGTCCTGAATGATATAAAATGGGCTGTTTTTCACCCCCTTTCTGTAATTCACAAATTTCCTCACTATAACACAAAGAAAAGTAAGAATAAAATTTTAAATAGGAATAGAACATTCAAAATCTTAAGGACCAAACTTAAGCAACAGGTCCATTTTTGCCTGTGTGAAAAAACACAAAAAGAAACTAAGTAGGATAAAATTTAGAAGGCTTTTTTTTTTGATCCATTAACTTAGGAGGCTAAAAGTACTTAAGAGTTAAATCAGGTACGGAGCCTAGGAACTTAACCTTTAAGAGAAACCCAATTTAAAGAGACAGGCACATATGGAAATAGGGGAAAATTTTCTTACCAAACTGGAAAATCAGAAGATCACAGGGTTTATCATCTCCTTATTGTGGTTCGCCATCTGAATAGCTGCTGTCTGTAAGGTAGCTAAAATTCTAGCTACACTGTCTAAAAATCTAATGAGTGGTTGCCAATAAATTAGAAGCTTTAGCAAGAGTTTAGACTTTTAAGCATTTATTAAGGAGCATAAGAATTTGGTGAGGAGAGAGAAAGATGCCAAGGTGCCTACATCTATCTATCTCAGGGAACCAGCATGTTTGCCCGAGGTCCTTGCAAAAAAGAGCGAGGGAGTGAGAGAGAGAGGGAACCTCTCCCCTTCTTTGTCCCACAAATGTCCTCTGAAAACCAGAAACATCCCATACACACACACACACACAGCTCCAAGCTTTTTTCATGATTACTATTGTTAACTGTTCCCCTTTATCCTTTTCCTTTCCCCATGATATTTACTCTATTATCTATCTTTTTTCACCGTATCCTTCTTCAAAAGGGATTTGCATGTCTGTTGCATCCCCCACTCTGCCCTCCCTTCTTTTTCCCCTCTCTCTTTATCCCCTTCCCCTCCTATTTTCCTGCAGAGTTAGAGAGATTACTCTACCCAATTGAATGTGTATTTTATTCCCTCCTTGAGACAATTCAGATGAGATTGAGGTCTTTGAGCCAATTCTGATGAATGTTAGGCTCATTTACTGCCCAGATAAAACAGATTACTCCACCCAATTGGGTATGTATGTTAATCCCACCTTGAGGCAACTCTGATGACACTAAGGCCTTTGAGCCTCTTCTGATGAGTGTAAAATGGATTTACTGCCATCCTCCTCCCCCAACTCTTGCCCCACTCCATAAGCCCTTTCCTGTTTCTTTCATGTGGGATTTCAACCCATGCTAAGTCTGCCCTTCCCCTCCCCCACTGCATTACCCTCACCCCTCAATTTAATCCTAAAAATGTCATCATGGGGCAACTAGGTGATGCAGTAGACTAAGCATCCACACTGGACTCAGGGGGATACCAGCCAAAACCCAGCCTCAGACACAAGATGCATTGACCCCAGGTATGTCCCCCAGTTCCATTTTTTTTTTATGGTTCTCTAGGGTCTTGTATTTGAAAGTCCAATTTGCCATTCAGTTCAGGTCTTTCCATTACAAATACCTGAAAGTCCATTTTTTCATTAAAGGCCCATTTTTTCCTGTGAAAGATTATACTCAGTTTTGCTCAATACGTGATTCTTGTTTGTAATCCCAATTTGTTTGCCCTCTGGAATATCATATTTCATGGCCTCCAGTCCTTTAATGTAGAAGCTGCTAGATGTTTTACTATCCTGACTGGGGCTCCACAGTACTTTAATTGTTTCTTTTTGGCAGCTTGCCATATTTCTTCCTTGACCTGAGAGCTCTGGAATTTTGCTATAATATTTCTAGGAGTTTTCCTTTTGGTATCTCTTTCAGGTGGTAATTGGTGGATTCTTTCAATTTCTATTTTACTTTATGCTTCTAAAATAGCAGGGAAATTTTCCCTGACAATATCTTGGAAGATTATGTGTAAGCTCTTTCCTTGATCATGGTTTTCAGGTAGACCAATAATTTTCAAATGATCTCTCCTGCACCTATTTTTACAGTTCAGCAGTTTTTCCAAGAAGATATTTCACATTACCCTCTATTTTTTATTCATTTGATTTGCTTTATTGTGTCTTGGTTTCTCATAAAGTCACTAGCTTCCATTTGTTCAATCCTCATTCTTAGGCAATTATTTTCATCGGAGATGTTTTGTACCTCCTTTTCCATTTGGCCAATTTGACTTTTCAAGCTGCTGACTTTTTTCTCATCTTTCCTGCATCACCCTCATTTCTCTTTCCATTTTGTTCCTCTACCTCTCTAACTTTATCTTCAAAGTCCTTTTTGAGTGCCTCTGTGGCCTGAGACCAATTAATATTTTTCTTGGAAACTTTAGATATAGGTGCCCTGATGTTGACATCTTCCTCTGAGGGTGCACCTCGATCTTCCTTGTCACTAAAGAAACTTTCTATGGTCCTAACCTTTCTCTGACTGCTCATCTTGCCTTTCTTTTACTTGACTTTTAGCAACTTAAAATGGGGTACTCTTTCCAGGCTTCACTATCCCAAGCTCCAGAAGGTCCCAGGTGATATGATTTAAGGAGTGGCAGGTTCTTCACTCACCTGGTCTGTTTGCTGGTCCATAGATAACCCCAGGCCAACTTGCTAATCAACCAGCTTTGCCTTGTGGTTGTCAGCTCTGATGAGCCTGTGACCTTCTCCACTAGCCACCACTACTCAAGCCTACCTCTTGGTTCCCACTTGGGGTAAAAAGCCCAAGTTCTGCCTCACCACAAGCAGAGATCCCTGTAATCTCCCTCTTGCCAAGGGCTCAGCCTTCTCATTAGACTGTGAGCTTAGTTCCAGACAACAGTGATGCTGGAGCTGATTCAGAGCCTCTGGGGGTCTCTTTCTCTGGTGAGGCCTTTCTGGGACTGGGTTTGTGTCAGTGTGACTGTGGGATTGGGCTCCACTCCTGTCTCAGCACAGCAGCTCCCTCCTTCTGACCTTTCAAGGTGTCCTTGGTTAGAAGATGATTTCAGCACATTCTTCTGTGGATTTTGCTGCTCCAGAAATTGTCCTATTGCATTATTTGGATGTTTTTAGAGCAATCATATCATGAGTTCGTGAGCTCACTGCCTTTCCTCCATCATATTGGCTCTGCCCTTGAAGTCTCCCCCATCAAATATATTTGTTTCATTTTGGTTACGTTGATTATATTTGGGCAAAAACTTTTTAAAATTTTCTGTAATCAAAATTATGTATTTTTACATTGTATAACACTTTCTATATCTTCTTTGGTCCTAATTTTTCCCCTGTTCATAAATCTTACAAATAAACTATTTCATACTCTCTTAATTTGCTTCTTTTATCACCTTTATATATACATTATGTACCCATTTTGGCCTTATCTTAGTATATGTTATGAGATGTTGGTCTACACCTCATTTTTGCCATACTGTTTTCCAGTTTTCCAAACAGTTTTTGGTAAAATAATGAGTTTTTGTTCCTAAAACTCAGATCTTTGGATTTATCATGTACAAGATGGCTATGGTCATTTACTATAATATCATTTGTACCTAATCTATTCCAGTGATCCACCACTATGTTTCTTAGCTAGTACCAGATTATTTTGATAATTAACACTTTATAAACGGTTTAAAATCTGAAACAGCTAGACTGCCTTCATTCACATTTTTCCATTGATTCCTTTGATATCATTTAGCTATTTTTCTTCTAGCTGAATTTTCTCATTATTTTTTCTAACTCTATAAAATATATTTGAGATAGTTTGATTGGTATGGCATTTTATACATAGATTAATATATGTAGAATTGTCATTTTTATTATATTGGCTCAGCCTAACTATGTCATCTCCTTTTCTAATATAATAAAGGGTAAGGGGAGAAAACTGACCAAGATCAATGCTTATGAGCATATGCAGATTTGTTGGCTGATGGAATTTCCACATTGGAGAGTCTGGAAAATCTTCCTTCTGAAAACACATAATGAAGTATAATAGTAAGGCCTTCTTTTCTGATTCATAGCATGCACAGGTATTGTTCCCAGACTCCTTTCCCTGTGAAGAAGAGCCTTTTGTTAGCTACAAAGTTTTTACTTAGAGTGCATTAAAAAGACACTATCTGGCCAAGTCATGTCCTCTTTCTTGTTTGGTGTGATCAGCAGATGACATGCTGTTATAAACCTCTGATGGGAGAGAAAGGCTTAGACTCATAATCTCCCTATCCAGGACCACATGTGGCCATAAATACAGCCACTGATATTTACTTCTTTGCATTTGTTCTCTCTTACTATTAAATGGAATATTACATATGTCTCAGATATTGCGAACTTAAAAAGGTCAGGACAGCAGGGCATCAAAATTACAATAACAAGAATTCAGGTCAGAGTTTTCTATCATGCAAGGTGCCAGTGCAACCCAAAAGACTGGGAGCTAAACATAGGAGTAACTGAGATATGAACCCATTCAGTGATTATGCCCAATATTGAAATGAAATTTGGTGGAGCAAGTGCTTTGTTGAAGGTGCTTTGAGTTTGAGTCAACTCAAACCAAAGCAATATGGGAGTTGGGAGGTGGGGAATACTTGTACTTATGTGCTTGTTATAACTGCTTAATAAATGCCCCCTTTGTAGAAGTTAACTGATATTAATTGGTTAAATGAAACTTTTGAACTAAGCACTGGGTAGTTAAATGGGGAGGACATCAGAATAGGAACTTGAGCTAATAGTATTAAAAGAAAGGCTCTTCCAATGCCTAAGGGGTATGAATCCCCAAGGGAAAAATGCTTTGGGAAACCTGACCCACTGGAGTGAATATGAATACTTAAAACACCTAAATTGTTTACATATTCTTGATGCCCCTTTCGTCAGCAAGTTGTTGATAACAGGGAACAACCTACTTATACCCACCATGCATCTTTCCATCATCGTTTGTGATGTATCATGATTTTTGCAAGACTGTGGTGTTCTCTGAAAAACAGCCATGTAGTAGTATAGTGAGAATGTTGGAGTTAAGATGTTGAACTTTGTCAGTATTGAGCAGCTTACAGTCATTGAAATCATGGTAGCATTTCCCAAATGTAATCTTTTTTTAAAAAAATTATTTTATTATTTTCCAGTTGCATATAAGGATAGATTTCAACATCTGCTTTCACAGGATTTTAGGTCCAAGTTTTTCTCCCACCCTCCCTTCCCTCACTCCTTCCTATGATGGAAGGCAGTTTGATATAGGCTGAATAAGTACAATCACATTAAACATATTTCTACATTAGTCATATTGTGGAAGAAGAATCAGAGCACAAGGGAAATACCTCAAAAAAGAAGGGGGAAAAACAGTCCAAAAATAGAAAGAGTATGGTTCAATCTACATTTATAATTCAAAGTTCTTTTTTCAGATGTTGAGAACACTTTCTATCACAAGTTCTTTGAAACTGTTTTGGATTGTTGCACTGCTGATAAGAGCAAAGTCTATCACCATTGTTCATCACACAATGTTGCTGTTACTGGGTACAATGTTCTCCTGGTTCTATTCCTCTCAGTCATCATTAGTTCATGTAATTCATTCCAGGTTTCTCAGAATTCCTCCTGCTCATCATTTCTTAGAGCAAAGTAGTATTCTATTACATTCATATATCACACCTTGTTTAGAAATTCCTCTATTGATGGGCATTCCCTCCATTTCTAATTCTTGGCCACCACAAAGAGAGCTGCTATAAATATTTTTGAACATGTGGTCCTTTTTCTTTTTCTATGGTCTCTTTGGGATACAGACTGAGCAGTGGTACCACTGGGTCAAAGGGAATGATCAATTACATAGCCCTTTGGGCATAGTTCCAAATTGCTCTCCAAAATGGTTGGATCAGTTCACAGCTCCACCAACATTGCATTAGTGTTCCAATTTTTCCACAGTTGCTCCAACATTTATTATTTTCCTTTTTTGTTATATTAGCCAATCTGATAGCTGTCAGGTTGTACCTGAGAGTTGTTTTAATTGTCATTTCTCTGATCAATTGTGATTTAGAGCATTTTTTTCATATGGCAATAGATAGCTTTGAGTTCTTCATGAGAAAACTGCTTCTACATAACCTTTGACCATTTCTCAATTGGGGAATGACTTACTTTCTTATAAATTTGATTTAGTTCCCCATATGTTTTAGAAATGAGGCTTTTATCAGAAATACTGGCTGGAAAAATTCTTTCCTAGTTTTCTGTCACCCTTCTAATTTTGGCTGCATTGCTACTGTTGGTACAATTTTTTTTTAATTTAATGCAATCAAAGTCTTCCATCTTTCATTTCATAATATTCCTTATATATTGTCTGGACATAAATTGTTTTCCTCTCCATAGATATGAGAGATAAACTGTTCCTTCCTTTCCTAATGTATCTGTGATATCACCCTTTATGTCTAAATCTTGAACCCTTTTGACCTTATTTGTGTATAAGGTGTAAGATGTTGGTATATGCCTAGTTTCTGCCATGATATCTTCCAATATTCCCAGCAGTTTCTGTCAAATACTGAGTTCCTATCCCAGAAGCTGGAATTTTTTTATTTTATCAAACAGAAGATTACTATAGTCATTTACTACTGTGTCTCTTGTGCCTAACCTATGCCATTGATCCACCATTCTATTTCTTAGCCAGTACCAAATATTTTGATGACTGCCTGCTTTATAGTAAAGTTTTTTTATTATTTCCTGTGATATTCTTGACTTTTTCTTTTTCTATCTACATTTTGTTATTATGTTTCTAACTCTATAAATAATTTTAGGGTAGTCTGGATTGGTATGTCACTGAACAGGTAAATTAATTTAGGTAGAATTGTCATTTTATTATATTAGCTCAACCTATCCACGAGCAATTGATATTTTTCAATTATTTAGATATAATTTTATTTGTGTGTGAAGTTTTTCATAATTGTGTTCATAGAGTTCTTGGGTTTGTCTTGGCAGGTAGAATTCCAAGTATTTTATATTGTCCACCGTTACTTTAAGTGGAATTTCTCTTTCTATCTCTTCTTGCTGAGCTTTGTTTGTCATATGTAGAAATACTGATGATTTATGTGGGTTTATTTTATATCCTCCAACTTTGCTAAAGTTGTTAATTATTTCAAGCAGTTTTTAGTTTTCTTTAGTATACCATCATATCACCTGCAAAGAGTGAAAGTTTTGTTTCCTTCTTGCCTATTCTAATTGCTTTAGTTCCTTTTTCTTCTCTTATTGCTATAGCTAACATCTCTAGTATATTAAAGAATAGAGGTGATAATGGGCATCCTTGTTTTATCCCTTATCTTATTGGGAAGGCCTCTAATTTATCCCTGTTACATATAATTTTGCTGATGGTTTTAGGTAAATAATGCTTATTATTTTAAGGAAAGCTTTCTAGTGGTTTTTGTTTTTTGTTTTTTTTAGTGAGGCAATTGGGGTTAAGTGACTTGCCCAGGGTCACACAGCTGGTAAGTGTTAAGTGTCTGAGGCCGGATTTGAACTCAGGTACTCCTGACTCCAGGGCCGGTGCTTTATCCACTGCGCCACCTAGCTGCCCCTCTAGTGTTTTTAATAGGAATGAGTTGTTGTATTTTGTTCAAACACCTTTCTCTGCATCTATTGAGATAATTATATGATTTTGGTTAGTTTTGTTATTGATGTGGTTTTTCTAATGTCAAATCAGCCTTACATTCCTGGTATAAATCCCACCTGGTCATAGTGTATTATACTGGTGATCACTTGCTATAATCTCCTTGCTAATATTTTATTTAAGAGTTTTGCATCAATATAAAATAGAAAAATTGGTCTGTAATTTTCTATCTATGTTTTGTCTCTGTCTGGTTTAGGTATCACCCCCATATTTGTGTCATAAAAGGAATTTAGTAGGACTCCTTCTTCACCTATTTTTCAAATAGTTTCTATAGTATGAAATAATTGTTCTTAAATGTTTGGGAGAATCACTTGTAAACCCACTCTTTGCCCTGGATATTTTTTTAGGGAGTTTATTGATGACTTGTTTAATTTTTTTTAATTGGCCTATTTAAGGATTTTATTTCCTCTTCAGTTAACCTGGGGAATTTTTATTGTTTGTAAATATTCATCCATTTCATTTAGATTGTCCAATTTAGTGGCATACAGTTGGGCAAAATAATTCCTAATTATTGATTTAATTTCCACTTCATTGGTGGTAACATCCCCTTTTTCGTTTTTGATACTGGTAATTTGGTTTTCTTCTTCCTTTTTTTTTAATCAAATGAATCCAAGGTTTATCTATTTTATTAGTTTTTTCATAAACCAGCTCTTAGTAATATTGATTAGTTCTATAGTTTGCTAGCTTTCGATTTTTTTAATTTCTCCTTTGATTTTGAGGATTTCTAATTTAGTATTTAGTTGGGGATTTTTAATTTGTTCTTTTTCTAGCTTTTTTTAGTTGCATGCCCAATTCATTGATCTCCTGTTTTACTTTTTTATTCATGTAAGCATTTAGAGATATAAAATTTCCCCTAAGCACTGCTTTGGCTGTATCCCATAGGTTTTGGTATGTTGTCTCATTACTGTCATTCACTTGGATGAAGTTATTGGTTGTTTTGATGATTTGTTGTTTGACCAACTTATTCTTTAGGATGAGATTGTTTAGTTTCCAATTGATTCTCATTCTACCTTTCCATGATGTAATTTTTATTGCATCATGATCTGAGCAGGATGCATTTACAATTTCTGCCTTTCTACATTTGACTATGAGGTTTTTGTGCCCTAATACAAGGTCAATTTTTGAGTTTGTGCCATGTACTACTAAAACAAGATATATTCCTTTCTATCCCCATTCAGTTTTCTCCAGATGTCTATCATATCTAACTTTTCTAATATTCTATTCACCCCTTTAACTTCTTTCTTATTTAATTTGTGGTTAGATTTATGTAATTCTGAGAGAGTAAGTTTCAGATCCCCTACTAGAATAGTTTTGCTGTCTATTTCCTCTTGTAACTCATTTACCTTCTCGCCTAAATATTTCAATGCTATAGCACTTGGTGCATAAATGTTTCGTATTGATATTATTTCATCATCTCTCATGTCTTTTAGCAAAATGTAGTTTCATTCCTTATCTCTTTTAATTAGATACATTTTTTATTTTTCTTTGTGTGAGATAAAAATTGCTACCCCTGCTTTTTTTACTTCAACTGAAGCATAATATATTCTGCTCAAGCCATCTACCATTACTCTTTGTGTATCTCTCAGCTTTAAATGTGTTTCTTGTAAACAGCATACTGTAGGATTCTGATTTTTAATCCACGCTACTATTTGCTTCTGTTTTATGGGAGAGTTCTTCTGATTCAGATTATTAACTGTTTATTTCCCTCCATCCTCTTTTCCACTTTGTTTGTACACTTCTTTCCCTTCTTTCACCCTATTCCTCTTGACCAGTATTTTGCTTCTGACTACTGGATCCCTCAATTTGCCCTCCCTTTTATCAGCTGCCTGTCCTTTTCTTATGCCTACCCACCCTGCTTCTGACCTCCCTTCTATCAATACCATATTTTTCCCCTTACCCTTGTTTCTCCCTTAAAGAATAAGCTGTTCCTTTATACAAATGGGAGTGTATTTTATTCCCTCCCTGAACAAAATCTGATGAGAGTAAGGTTGAAACAATGCTCACACCTCCCTTCTTTCCTTCTATTGTAATGGGTTCTTTTTGTGCCTCTTCATATAATGCAATTGACCCCATTCTACCTTCCCCTTCATCTCCTCCCCCTAGTCTTTTTTAATCTGCCCCTTAGGTTTCTTTATATCACAACATCAAAATCAATTTAATAAAAATACCTTAATAGAGATACAGATCCCAAGAGTTAAAAGTATTATGCTTCCTCATAAGGATACAAGCAGTTTAACATCATTGAACAAACTTACCCCCTCCCCCTTGTTTACCTCTTTATATTTCTCTTGAGTCAGTTCTGGCCTTTTTCTCAGGAAGCCTTGGAAGTCCCCTATTTCATTGAATGTCCATCTTGTCCCCTGAAAGATCATTCTCAGTTTTCCTGAGCTGTTAATTATTGGTTGTAATCCAAGGTCATTTGCCTTCCTGAATATCATATTACAAGCTCTGCAATCCTTTAATGTCGAAGCTGCCAGGTCCTGTGCATCTTCACCTCTTGGCTCCATAATATTTGAGTGGTGTCTTTCTGGCTGCTTGAAGACTTTTCTCTTTCACCTGATAATTCTGGAGTTTGGATACAATAGTCCTTGAAGTTTTCCTTTTGGGGTCTCTTTCATCAAGTGATTGGTACACTCTTTCAATGATTATTTTATCCTCTAATTCTACAGTTTCAGCGACATTCTCCTTGATAATTTCCTAGACTTTGGTGTCTAGACTCTGTTCTTGATCATGGCTTTCAGGCAGTCCAATAATTCTCAGATTGTTTCTCCTGGATCTATTTTCCAGGTCAGTTGTTTTTCCAACGAAGTATTTCATATTTTCTTCTACTTTTTCAATCTTTTGATTCTACTTGGCAGATTCTTGGTGTCTCATGGAGTTATTGGCTTCCATCTGTCCAGTTCTGATTTTTAAGGCATTATTTTCATCAGCAAGCTTTTGCACCTCTTTTTCCATTTGGCCAATTTTTTCTCCCATTTGGCCAATTTTTTTTCTCCCATTTGGTCATTTTTTCTTCTCATTTGGTCTATTGTATTTTTTAAGAAATTGTTTCCCTCAGTCAATTTTCGTGCTTCTTTTTGCAGTATAACTCATTTCCCTTATTTCTTTTTCTATTTTTTTCTCCTACGTCTCTTTATTTGGTTGTTTTTTCTTGTTTGTTTTTGTTTTTGTTTTTGTTTTTTTAGTGAGGCAATTGGGATTAAGTGACTTGCCCAGGGTCACACAGCTAGTAAGTGTCAAGTGTCTGAGGCCGGATTTGAACTCAGGTACTCCTGAGTCCAGGGCCGGTGCTTTATCCACTGCGCGCCACCTATCCGCCCCCTCTTATTTGGTTTTAAAAGCCTTTTTGAGCTCTTCAAAGAAGGTATTTTGGTCTTGAGACAAGATCATCTTCCCACTTGAATCTCACTGTAGGCATTTTGACAAACTCATCTGGTATGAGTTTTGGTCTTTCATTTCAACATGGAAGCTGTTCAATTGTAAGGGGGTATATTTTTTTTCTTGCTCATGTTGTAACCTATTTCTAAACTTATAAAGTTGAAGTATGCTTCTGTGGCAGGTGTCTACTGGTTGCAAGCTTCTTACTGCACTCAGCCACCCACTCCAGCTGCCCCACTTTCAGCTGTGTTGAGTTGCAGCAGTCTTGAGCTACCAATTTGACGCTGACCTGTGCTGAGTCAAGCTCTGCTGAGCTTACGCTGTCAGCTGACCTGAGCTGCCATCTCCTTTCATCAAGGTGAGACAGACCTTTCTTGAAGTGTTTTAAATTATCTCAAGTAGGAGGATTGTGTCTCTCTGTCTTTTTGTAGGTTCTGTAGTTCCAGAAACTGTTTAGAGCCTTGATTTAATGTTGTTTTTGTGGGAAACAGAGGAAAGCTCAGGCAACTTCCTGGCTTTTCTCTGCCATATACTCACCAAATGTAATCTAACCTGACTTTCTTCTTCTGGTCAGTTCTGACCTCAAATCATTTTATATATACATGTATGTATGTATGTATATATGTATATATATATGTATATATATGTGTGTGTATATATATATGTATATATATATATATGTATATATATGTGTGTGTGTATATATATGTATGTATGTATGTATGTATATATATATATATATATATATATATATGTCAAGGCTCTGAGTGTCCAACTTTCCCCCAGAAAGGAAGAGAGTTTAGTATCATTAACTTGGACTTTCATTTAGTAAATACTTAAAAGACACTATGCTAGAAAGTATATGGAATAAAAAAGGAAAGCAAATTATTTCCCCTAACCAGAACAAATAAAGGTTTAGGTTTGTTATAAAGAGGGGCAAAAAAAAAAAACAACTTCCTAACAATTTTAGCTCTTCAAAAGTGCAACAGGCTACCTTGAAGAGTAATGAATATTGCCTCCCTAGGGGTTTAGAAGGTAAAGCTGGATGACCACTTGTGAAGTATATTATAGAAAGGAATTATCATTAGGGAAAGGTTGGACTAGATGGTCTCTGAGGCCCCTTCTGGCTCTGAGGTTATGTGGCTATATGAGTAAGGAAAAAAAAAGTAGAATTGATCAAATTGCCCAATGGCACTTAGGCCAACCTCATGCTGCCTCCAAAATGTTTGATGAGCTCTTTGATAAAGTATTTAAAGAGCCAACTATGATTCCCCCTTTATAGGAGCCCTTCCCTATGAAGTATATTAGACTTTTAGTGCCTCAGAGGAAATTAAAAAAAGGCGAAAGAGTGGTGGTAAGGGGGAAGCAGAATAGCATGAATCTCATCTATTGCCTACATCATTAGGCTTAACCCTCTAGCCAAATCCAATAAACATTCAATGTAGTCCATGATGTGTGATCTGTATTTTGTGTTAACAAGTCCAGAACTGAATACCCTAATGAACATAACTAGCAATTTTTGATAAATAACCCCATTTTTAATTTTGCTACTGCCCAAACACAGAGCAATGATATGGCTGATGTATTGCTCTCTAAAGTTTCTACCCCTTAGGTCAGGGATTTGGAATAGTAGTTAAAATCTGATTATACTCTTTAGAGAAAAAAGAGAAATCAAAGTACTGTGTTTCCAAATGGTTTCTTGACTAAGTGACAGAATATACTATTTGCCCTTTCCTTTAATAAGGTTTTTGAGAAGTGATAATGACCAAGTTTTGAAGGAAACCTAATAGTTCTAATAGCTGAATTGAGTACCATAACATGTTATGCTTAAAACATGATTTATATAACATTTTCCTGAACCCTAATATCAACTCTATGGAAGTGTTTTTATCCCCATTTTACAGATAAAAACAGAACTAAAAGAGAAAGTGTTCGGTAATTAGTTGAATATAACTCAGCTACCAAGAGGCAGAGTCAGCACTGTAACTCAAATCAAGCACTTTTTCTGTACCACCACCACCACCACCAACACTGCCCTGCACTACAAAGTACTAAAATAAGCATCTGACATCTGATTAGTCATGTTTTGGCACTGCAGGAAAAGCACACTAGCCTTAAATTCAATGTTCTCAAAGTGTATACTGGCTTCTCATTCATAGATTGATCATAACTTTAGAGTTTGGTAGAAGGAAATTATCTCTTTTTCCATCATACAGGGTTTTCTTGGAATTTTCATCTACTTGATAGGTGGCTATGCAAGTTTTCTTCCTAACAACCCTTAAGTAAATACGATCAGTACTAAGTGGCAAAAAAAAAAAATGGAGAAATCATATTCTTATAGCTAGTCACAGCAAACTTGTTTCCTAAGTTTTATGTTAGTATGAAATAAAAGAGATGACCCATCCTTCTGTCTGACCCCTAAAATATATTGCCCAATCTATCTCAACAGGTCCTAGAGTAGTAGGAAGTTGTATAGAACCACAACCCCAAGACACCAGGGTGGGGGTGGGGGATGAATGAATAAAAAGAACCAGAAGAAGATTTAAATGAACTGATGCAAAATGAAATAGAGCCAATTATGGAGAGGACACTTTTTAAGGAAAGGGGTTCAGTAATTAATTAAATTGTTATGCATGTGAGAAAGAAAGAGAATATAACACACAATTTTCTAAAACTTAACCAGAACAAGAGGATGTTGAAAAAAGCACAGGGTGAAATTCTTTCTCTTCTCTCTCTCTCTCTCTCTCTCTCTCTCTCTCTCTCTCTCTCTCTCTCTCTCTCTCTTGTTACCTCTCCTCTCTCTTTTGTCTCTATCTCTATCCCTCTCTACATATAGGTTTTCATTTATCACTCTCTTATCAGTACTCGCTCATAGTTTGTAATTCTCTCATACCCTTGTAATAGGGGTTTGAGAACTCACTGAGATCCTAGAATTTACAAGGATAAATATTTTCAGTCCAAGAGTGGTTTGTGATTATCTCAGTCTTTGAGCCAGATGGTGGATAGCTTAAAGGTTTTTAAAGGTTACATCCATAATCTTCAAGAGACAGATTAAGAGGAAGAAGGTAGACTTCAAGAGCTAAGTGGAAAAGAACTGGTGTCCCAAAGGCAAGGCCCCAGTAAAAAAGCAAAAGTAATACTGAGCAGGGGCAGAGGAGGGAAAGATCAAGAGGTGAATCTACTAATGAATGCACCTCTTCAATAAATGAGGGAAGTTCCAAGAAAAAGTCTGCTCTTTCCCCAACTTTCCTTCCCAGTGTTTGTCCATCATCAGACACTGTCATGTCTGAATTTTTATTGGAAATCTAAAGAGGTTATGAGTTAGCTATAGATAAATAATTTAGATTAGGGCACAGAATGAATATTGCCTAATGAAAGGGATTGTATTTCTATTCAAGACTGAGATATTGTGATTATATTCCTAACATTTTGTTCAGCATAAATTCCATAATCATCAGAGGAAGTGAGCATATGGAACCTGGGGGACCATGTATTGGCTTTAAAAAAAATAACCACTTGTTATAATAGGGTGTGGCTCATCAAATCCCCAAAGACAACATCTCCCTAGGATAGGAGAAAGATTCTAACTGTATATCTCAAAGCAAGACCCAGAATAACTAGTGTTGTATACTTATATTTAATCACTACTTTAATGTATCTGTCATTCATCAATGTAGAAATTTCTGTTCATAGCCTTTCCTCCTATGAAATTTTATGAATTAATATAAAAGCATCTACTTAGCCCTTTTATCTATGTCTTTTTATAAATACTCCATAAAAGAACTACCCAACACATATTAGGTGTGTGATGGCAGTTCTACCAAGGTAGGTTCTGGGCTCGGTTTTCTTCCTTTGGCTACACTTCTTTGGCCTCAGATCAGCCTAGCTAAATTTAGAGATTCATCAGGAAGTCAGATCCAATATGTCAAATGTGGGAGCTATTATGACCAGCCAAATTTGCTGAAGTCATTTTAAATGTGTATGAGTTATTTCCATACTTCTGTTATCTCCTCTACTAGATCATATTTTTTGAAATCAAAGATACTATCTTATTTATCTTTGTATCACTGTTCAGTGATTATAATAGGCTGCTCTATAGAATCGACACAATAAAGCCCTTAATCAATACAGAGTCAATTTTCATTTATTAAGGTGACTCCTATGAGCCAAGTAGCATTGCTTTCTTTTAATACATATTTTTATTAATATCTTTTGGTTTTATACCTTTTTTAACATATTTCTCTGAATTCTTTACTCACTGAGCCATCCCTTATGAAAAAAGTGAAAAAGGAGGGGGAAGTAATTCTGCAAAAGCAGCCAATACATGCACTAAATCTGACAGCATATGCAATGTTTCAAACCCCAAATTTATCCCTAAATTGCATGTTTCTTGAACAAATGAGTGAATTTTATTGCTTGCTCATATCTCTATCAGGGAGTAAAAGGAAAACACAGGAAACCTAAAATAGCTAGTTCTGATGTTTTTTGATAGCTTTTATAAGAGTAATATTTTTGGAGAATGAATTTAAAATTAGACGGGAACTTAGAGAGAACTCATTATTTTATGGATGAATAATTAAAACCCAGAGAAGTTAAGTGATCTGCTCAGGTACTAAGTAGAGGAACCACAATTTGAATCCAGGTCTTCTGACTCCAAACTAAATTGATACTTAAGGTTTTGGGTTCTCTGTGATATTCTCATTTCCTTCCAAACCCACAGATTCACTGGTACAGTTAAGATAATAAGGACCATAGTGGATCTAGTCTGTGAGAATTCTGACCAATAAAAGCAGGGCAAGGGTAGGGAACACACATCACCATAACCCTGAAAGTCCAAAGTCCAAAGTTTAATTTTTACTGACACTCCTTTTAACATATCTCCTGATCCTATGCAGTCCACCTTGACTTGAAATCTTTGCCATACACCTCTTATTTCCTACTTCCAACTCAGCTCCTTGACTTCTTGTCACTTCAAGTAATAGTAGATCTCACCCAGGCTGACTTCTATTTTAAATTAACTATGTTAAGGGCTAAAATTCTAGCTAGTCTGTCTAAAATATCTAATGAGTGGTCGCCAATAAATTATAAGCTTTAGCAAGAGTTAGGTTTTTAAGTATTTATTAAGGAGAATAAGAATTTGGTAAAGAGAGAGAGAAAGGCCTAGATTCCTATCTATTAAAGGGAGAGCACATTTCTAGCTCCCTTCTCCGCCAGCGTCCTCAGGAAAAAGCCCCAGAGTCAGCGCCAGTCTCTTCCTTCCTCCTCCCACTAGTCCGCGTCACTTCCTCCCGCCAAAGAAGAGACTCCTGGTCTTGCCCTCAAAGACCTTCACTTCATGGGCAGAACTCTTCTACAGTAAGTATCCAGCAGGTGGCGTCATTCCAATCGTTACAACTAGAAGCTTGATACAGATTCTGCCTCACATCTTCCCTGTGACAGTTAAAATATTGAGAGACATAGTATCTAGGTAATTTAATCATTTTATTAATATTGCTGGTGGGTTATTAATAAAATGAGGTCTGTGGCCATGTCTCTCAGACCAAAGATCTCTTCCTCATGGTTGGATCTGGTTCATATACCTTACCCGTAACATGGCAGTCAAATCTAGTCAATTAGCATCACTTGGAGGTGAGTTATATTGAATTCAGAGGATAAATGACTCAATTAAAGATGACATTAGGGAGAAATGTAAAGACCCTCACCCAATCTGATACAATAGCTCCCACCCAGAACTGGAACTGGTTCATGCTGGCCAAATCTCATAAGTAAAGCCTTTCAGCTTATCTAGATAAAAGAATCTGTCTCCACCTAAGGCTCCTTTTGTTAGCTTCTTAGATTTCAAAAAGATTATAATCTAGTGGGGAGATAACAGATGTATGGAAATAACTCCTACAAATTTAAAATTACTTCAGCAAATTAGGCTGGTCATAACAGCCCCCAAATTTGACATATTGGACCTGACCTCTTGAAGAATCTCTGCATTTATCTAGGCTGATCCTTGACCAAAGAAATATAGCAGGCTACAAGGACTATACTTGAAGCCTGTCTATCTTGGTAGAACCTGCCATCGCACCTCTAGTGTGTGTTGGGTAGGTCTTTTATAGAGGATTTACAATAAGACATGGATAAAAGGGCTAAGAACATGCTTTTACATTCATTCATATATTGATAAAATCTCTCAAGGACAGCTTAGTTTTGAATGGAGTGGAGGGGGAGAGAGAAATTATAAGAGAGATCTCTGGATCCCCCAAGATATTGATTATTAATAATTATTTCTCACATTCCTTAATTCAAGTGATTAGCAAAATCATCAGGGCATGACTCACCTCCAGTGGTACATTCACCATGTTCAGTACCCCTGTTTTAGTAAAGGTCACCAGATCTTTGTTTATTTGCCCGGTTACCTTTTTCTAAAATCTTCCTTCTTGTCTTTTATCCATATGCCACAAATCATTAAAGGACAAACTTAACCTTCTCCACAGACCTTTATCCCACCAATAAGTCAGCAAAGAAGCATTTATTAAGCGTCTACTGGGTGGCAGGCTCATTTTATAACTTGATACACCATCAAGGACATCTCACCACTGAATAATACTAGGATCTGAGGGACATGAAAAGCAAAATGATATCTACCCTTTCAAACAGATAACAGATATTTGAGTTATGGTTAACAATTAAATCCTAATTGGCAATAATGTAAACCTCTTCTGGATTGACATGGTAAATAGGAAAACAAATGAGCTACTATTTTTCAGAACTGGATGGTAGTCATTCAAAATGAAAAGCTAATTTCAGCCCAGGAGGCAAACTCTATATTTTAATCAAATATGACAGAGAAGGAACAATAAATGGGCATTTGAGGTGATGTAATATCACTTCCCCCTAGCTGAAATTTGAATTATAGGAAGCTACAATGTCCATTGCCAAGGGTAGTCAATCTACAGATCCCAAGGAAGTGACTTTTAGACCATTGTCCAGATAACTGAGAATTGATGGGTAAATCATCTTTACTCATCAGGAGGTACTCAAATACCTCATGCCCCTTGACTGTTCTAGCAATAATACTTGGCCTACTTAATTAATAAAAGGCTGAGCTAGGAGTCATAAAAAATGAGATTTGTGTATGTTTGCACTTTGCTGCTGTCCTGCAGAGTATATTCAAAAAACAAATATTGAGGCAATATCTGAGAAAATTATTTGATGACATTCTTTATTACTGCAATAAAATTTCCTGTTAAGCCCTCTCATACAAATGTCTTTGTTTTCTTTAAAGTAGAACTTATATCTAATTGATTTGGGGATTAAGTGTATTTTTGCTCCCCACTAAAGCTATTGGACTAGAATTCTAAAACTGTCTTTCCATGAACAACATTCCTATTCCTTAAAAAAAAACAGTGCAATTAAGTATGTGGCAAATGAAGAAACCACAGATGGATATTTTCTAACACATTAAATTTATTGAATCAAATAGTGTATATAATTTATATATGTAATGTTCTGAAGATTTCATATATCCTATGTCTCCATCTCCATATAAATAATTTATATGCTTTAATATTTCAATAAGGCTAGTAGCATTCATGTTGCTCTGCATCTCTCTTTCAAATACTCAGGAAAGTAACTCATCCTGTAAAATATTTACTCTATTAATCTTAACATGTTGAGGGGATTTTCTTAATTATACAGAGTTTTATATGACAATTCACAAAATGCATATTCTTTAAATCACTTATAGATGATTGCCAACTGACACCTTGACCTTGCCTATTTAGCTTTTTTTCTTGGATAATCTACATATTAAAGAAAGTAGGTACAAATTAAGGTTGGGGAAGTGTTTTCTAAAATATTTAATTAATTAATTAATTAATTAATAAAATACTAATACAGAATTTCCTGAAGATAACAAAAATAATGAACGGCTTGGCAAAAATCCAAAGAAACCAGATTAATAACCCAAACCAGATAAAAACCCAAAATCATTCAGTTTAATTCAACAAGCCTTTATTCTCTACCTAGCATACAAATGCCAGTCTTCCTGGGTACTTTTGTAGGTTCTAATCAATCAAAAAAGAGCATTTAATAAGCCTATATACTGCTATGTGCCAGTCACTCCATTAAACACTAGGGATACCACAAAAAAATGATATGGAGCTAAGAACCTTAAACATACTCAATGGTAATGAAGTTGGCTTTGTCCTTTAGAATAGAATCAATTGATCAACAAACATTTATCAAGCAACCACTAATTTCCAAGCACTGTGGAAGGCCCAGAGGGTACAAAGGAAGGAATGAAACAGTCCCTTCTCTTATATAAGATGCATTCCGTGGAGGGGGGCGGGGAGAGGTGAGGGGGGGGGGCGGGGAGAGGTGAGGGGGGGAATGGCATAGATGCAAATAAGTAAATACATAATACACAAAGTAAACAGAAGATAATTTAGTGGTGGGGAATACATGAAAGAACGTAATAAGTAAGTCTGAAAAGGAAAGCTACATTCAGACTATGAAGGTCTTTAAATGCAAAGGGAGGAATGCATATTATATCCTAGAGTTTGTTTGTTGGCAATAGAATTATATTGTCAGAGTAGTACTTTAAGAATATCACCTTGGTAGTTTATGGAGGATAAATTTCAGAGTGGATAAGTTTGAGGCCAAGAGATCAATTAATTAATTATTGCAACAATCCAGGTGAGAGGTGCTAAAGATCTGAACTTGTGGTAATCATATGAAGGAAGAATAGTTTGACTATGGAGGTAAAAATTAACAAGGCATGGTAATTGACTAGATATATCAGGGGAAGGGGATCAAATAAAGAAAATAGTGGAATATTACTACCTATACACCCAGGTTGTATAGCTAGTTGCCTGAAAAACAAAACCAAAATAAAATAAAACAGAACAAAACCAAACAAATTAACAAACAAAAACACTGGTACACTCACAAGAAAGTTAGGAAAAGGAGTGGGTATGGAGGGGGGATAAATAATGAATTTTGTTTAAGAACTATCAGGCTTAATATGCCAAAGATAACGAGACAGAAAAAGACATTGACTGAGAGAATAGTGGAGGGGTTCTTAATCTGGAGTCAGTAAATTTGTTCTTTTTATATTTAGTATTTTGATCATTGTATTTCAATATAATTGGTTTTCTTGTGAATTTTATGCATTTCAAAACATTATTTTGAAAAGGACAAAGAATTGAGGTATACCCACAGTTGTAGGGAGGAGAGTTGTGAGAGGAAAAACATGAATGACAGCCCAGGAAAGGAAAAAAAAATTGGCAGTTATGTTGGAAGCAAACTGAATCACCAAAAAAATAACAATAAAAAACAATATCTTGGAGAGATATAAAACATCAAACATTATTTTTAAAAACTACACTATGAAACCCAAAGGAAGCATGGCAAAATATGGTGGATCAGAATGAACAACAGTCCTCTGAATCTCAGCAACAAGAAACATAGGTTGGATTTCATATTGGTGGAAGTGCTTCTCCTAAGTCTCCAAGGGGATATGTGTTTCCCATTGCTTTCCCAGTAGTAGGGATAGATTTGAACTGATCCAGCTATAGCTATACTCTTTCAACAGATACACTTTTGTTCATATCCTCATCGCTGATCAGTAAGTTCACAAAGGGTCATGATTTTTCACAGAATTAAGTTAACTCTCTCAAACAAATACTGAACTCATGTTGTTGGCATCCCTGACACACTTCTTTAATCAAGGAATCTCACTGGTTCAGATATAAGAACATGTTGACTGTGACTAATAACACTCAGAGTGTTAAGTATTCCAAGAGTTTTCTATGTAGTCTTGATCATTTCACTTATATAGAGTACTCCTAATACTCCACAGTAATTTATTTTTCTTTTTAAAATTTTCATTTTATTTATAATTTTTCCCAACTTCCAAGGAAATTTTTTTTTAATTTCACATTGAGTTTTTAAAACTTTGTGTTCTCCTTTTCCTGACAGCAGACAAGATGCCAGAAGTGGAGCAGAAGAAGAAATGAACCTTCCAGAAGTTCACGTACCACGGTGTGGACCTAGATCAGCTCTTATGAATGTCTTATGAATAGATCATGCAGTTGTATAGTTCTTGGCAGCAATGGAGACTCAACCAGGGTCAGTGGCACAAGCAGCATTCCTTCCTGAAGTACCTGAGGAAGGCTAAGAAGGACACACTGCCCATGGAAAAGCCCAAGGTAGTAAAAACACACCTTCAAGACATGATCATCCTGCCAGAGGTGGTGGGCAGTATGGTGGGTGTCTACAATGGCAAGACCTTCAATCAGGTTGAAATTAATTCTGAGATGATCAGCCACTACCTGGGCAAATTCTATATCACCTACAAGCCTGTGAAACATAGCCGGCCAGGTATTGCAGCCACCTATTCCGCTCATTTCATCCCTTTCAAGTAACCCAAGTCTTAATAATAAAACCACAAAGGTTCTAGTGTAAAAAAAAAAACAAACAAAAAACCTTTGTGTTCTAAATTTCCTTCCTCCCTCCATCCTCAGCCCTCCCTATGAAAACAAACAATTCAATACAAGTCATACATATGCAGTTATGTAGAACATCTTTACATTAGTCAGGTTGTAAGTGAAAATAGACAAAATAACTTTAGAAAGATGAGCTAACAAATAAAACTATACTTCAGTCTACATTCAGATACCATCAGTTCTTCCTCTCTTGAAGGTTTGCATTTTTCAAATGTCCTGATAGCATCTTGCTCATCATTTCTTTCACAGTTATTATTGCTAACTGTATTGCCCTGCATCTCATTCCCTCCCCTTGATATTTATTCTGTTTTCTATCTTCCTTCAACCTATCCCTCCTTAAAAGTGTTTTGCTTTTTACTGCCCCTTCTCCCAATCTACCCTTCCTTCCTTCACCTTCCCCCCTTATCTCCTTCCCCTCCCACTTTCCCTCAGGGCAGAATATATTACTATATTACTATATATACTTGACTGTGTATGTTATTCCCTCTTTGTGCCAATTTTTATGAGAGTAAGGTTCACTCACTCCCCCACTTCTTCCCCATCTTCCCCTCCACTCCACAAGCTTTTTCTTTTTTCTATGTGAGCTTCTTTTCCCCAGTCTACCTGTCCCTTTTCAGTCCTCCTCTGCATTCCTCTTACCCCTGTGAGAATCAGGGTGCTACCCCCTGCTGAGAAAGACATTGTGAGAACCAGGGCGACACTCATGTGAAAAGAAAGCATGTGACTAGCATCTATTCATAAACTGCTTGTTAAGTCATGTCAATCAATGGACCAGTCAATTAGCTTGGAGCTGTGTGGGGGAACACCCCGACTTCCTGTTCCACAGGGGACTTCTGGGAGAAGTTGTTGAGGATCAGCCTTTCTGGTTTGGAAAGGATCTGGTGGGGGCATAGAAAGAAGGAAAGTAGCCAGGTTTCCTAACTAGCAGAAATTCATTGTCTTGGATAGCTAGGTGAAGGAGGCTTTCTCTCTCTTTGCTAACCCCTAATATACTTTAATAAATGCTTAAAAGCCTAAACTGTTGCTGAATTAAAAAGTAAACATTAGCTAATTCTCCACACACACTGGTGGGGGGGCAGGAAAGGACACACACACACATTAGATTTTAGACATCACACCCCTTAAATTTATTTTAAAGATGTAATCAGGGGGCGGAGCCAAGATGGCGGAGAGGAAGCAGCAAGCTGCCTGAGCTCTCCTTCTGTTCCCTCAAAACGAACATTAAATCAAGCCTCTGGACGGATTCTGAAACTACAGAACCTGCAAAGAGACAGAGAGACACAGTCCTCCAACCAGAGATAATTTAGAAGACTTCAGGAAAAGGTCGGTCTGACTCGGGCAAAAGGGAGGCCCAGCGCAGGGCAGCAACCCAGCGCCGAGGGGGTCGGGGCAAGTCAGCAGGAGCTGCAGGCCACAGCCGAACAACTGAGGCTCCCGGGACCTGGTTCAAAAATCTGGTGGCCAAGAAGGACAGTGGAAAAACTTACCTGCACCGGCTGAGAGGGCCACGAACGGCGGGATCAGACGCCGGGGTCGGGCGCCTGGCTGGCCGAGCACAATCAGACAGGAAGTGCAGGACAGGGGATCTCCACACACCATAAAGGCCTCAGAGTAAAAGCCCGGTCACACAGCACCTATACACCTGCACAAGAAGCCCAAAACAGGGACCCTGGTGCCCCCAGAGCAGACCTCAACTTAAAGAATAAATAAATAAGCTGCAATAATGAGTAAGAAGCAAAAAAGAGCCCTCTCCATTGAGAGCTTCTGTATCAATAGGGAAGAAGCCAACACAAACTCAGATGAGGACAATAGCCTCAAATTGTCTACATCTGAAGCCTCACAAGGGAAGGTGAATTGGTCGCAAGAACAAAAAGCCTTCCTGGAAGAGCTCAAAAAGGATTTTAAAAATCAATTGCAAGAGGTAGAAGAAAAAATGGGGAGAGAAATGAAAGCAACACAAAAAAACTATGAAAAAAGAATCAGCAGCTTAGAAAAGGAAGCTGAAGAAAACAAAGCCTTAAAAAATTCACTTGGCCAAATGGAAAAAAAGCTGCATAATCTCACTGAAGAAAACAATACCTTAAAAAATTCACTTAGCCAAACGGAAAAAAAGGTACATAATCTCACTGAAGAAAACAATACCTTAAAAAATTCACTTAGCCAAATGGAAAAAAAGGTGCATAATCTCACTGAAGAAAACAATGCCTTAAAAATTAAAGTGGGACAGTTGGAAGAAAAGGAATCCATGAGACACCAAGAATCGGTCAAGCAGAATAAAAAAAATGAAAATATAGAAGAAAATGTGAAATACCTCATTGGAAAGACAACTGATCTGGAAAACAGATCGAGGAGAGACAATTTGAGAATCATTGGACTGCCTGAAAGCCATGACCAGAAAAAGAATCTAGATACCATATTCCAGGAAATTATTAAGGAGAACTGCCCTGATATCATAGAATCAGAGGATAAAATCATCATTGAAAGAATCCATCGATCACCTCCTGAAAGAGACCCCAAAAGGAAAACTCCAAGGAATATTGTAGCCAAATTCCAGAATTATCAGGTGAAGGAGAAAATACTCCAAGCAGCCAGAAAGAAGCAATTTAAATATCATGGAGCCACAGTCAGGATTGCTCAGGACCTGGCAGCTTCAACATTAAAGGACCGCAAGGCTTGGAATATGATATTCCGGAAGGCAAAGGAGATTGGATTGCAGCCGAGAATCTATTACCCAGCAAAAATGTGCATTTTCTTTCAGGGGAAAAGATGGACATTTAATGACATTGGGGACTTTCAATCTTTCCTGGTGAAAAGACCAGAACTGAATAGAAAATTTGATCTCAACATACAAGACTCAAGAGAAGTTTAAAAAGGTAAACAGAGGGGGAAAAAAAAAAGTTACCCTATTAGGTTAAACTGTTTATATCCCTACACAGGAAGATAATACTCATAACTCTTAAGAACTGTAAATGTATTTGGGCAGAGAGAAGGACTTTATATAGAGGGTATAAATATAAATTGTCTTTGATGTGATAATACAAAAGAATTAAGGAGATAAAAAGGGAGTCTATGGGGAGGAAAGGAAAGGGGAGGTGGAATGGGATGAATTATATCATATGAAGAGGTGGAAGAAAACCTATTATAATAGAGGGAAAGAAAGGAGGGGGGAACATGGTTTCAACCCTATTCTCATTAGGTTGACTCAAAGAGGGAATAACATATACGTTCATTGGGATAAAGAAACTTAACTCACTCTTTAGGGAAACAAAAGGGGAAGGGAAAGGGGGGGACTGAGAAGGGAGGACAAAAGCAAGGGAGAAAAGGGTAAAGAAAAGAGAGGGGGGTGATAAAAAGGGAGGGCAGATTGGGGGAGGCAGGGGTAAAAAGTAAAACGTCGGTGAGGAGGAATAGGGTGAAAGAAGGGGGGAAAAGTACAAAGGGGGTAAATAGAATGGAGGGGAATAGACAGTCAGTAATAATAACTGTGAATGTGAATGGGATGAACTCTGCTATAAAACGGAAGCGAATTGCAGAGTGGATTAAAAACCAGAACCCTACAATATGCTGTTTACAAGAAACACATTTGAAGCAGAGAGATACACACAGAGTAAAGGTAAAAGGCTGGAGCAGAATATATTATGCCTCAGCTAAAGTAAAAAAGGCAGGGGTAGCAATCCTTATCTCAGACAAAGTGCAGGCAAAAATAGATCTCATTAAAAGAGATAAGGAAGGAAATTACATCTTACTTAAAGGTACTATAGATAATGAAGTAATATCAATATTGAATATGTATGCGCCAAGTGGTATAGCATCCAAGTTCTTAGAGGAGAAGTTAAATGAGTTACAAGAGGAATTAGACAGTAATACTATACTAGTGGGGGATCTGAATCTCCCCCTCTCAGAATTAGATAAATCTAGCCAAAAAATAAATAAGAAAGAAGTGAAAGAGGTGAATAGATTACTAGAAAAGTTAGACATGATAGATGTCTGGAGAAAATTGAATGGGGATAGAAAGGAATATACCTTTTTCTCAGCAGTACATGGCACATTTTCAAAAATTGACCATGTATTAGGGCACAAAAACATCATAGTCAAATGTAGAAAGGCAGAAATAGTAAATGCATCCTTCTCAGATCATGATGCAATAAAAATTACATGTAAGAAAGAGCCAGGGAAAAGTAGAATGAAAATCAATTGGAAACTAAATAATTTCATTCTAAAGAATGAATGGGCCAAACAAGAAATCATAGAAACAATCAATAACTTTATCCAACAGAATGACAATAATGAGACAACATACCAAAATCTATGGGATGCAGCCAAAGCAGTGCTTAGGGGAAAATTTATAGCTCTAAATGCTTACATGAATAAAAAAGAGAAAGAGGAGATTAATGAATTGGGCATGCAACTTAAAAAGCTAGAAAAAGAACAAATTAGAAATCCCCAATTAGACACTAAATTAGAGATCCTGAAAATTAAAGGAGAAATCAATAAGATTGAAAGCAAAAAAAACTATAGAACTAATCAATAAAACTAAGAGCTGGTTTTATGAAAAAACCAATAAAATAGATAAAATACTGGTTAATTTGATTAAAAAAAAGAAAGAAGAAAACCAAATTACCAGTATCAAAAATGAAAAGGGTGATGTTACCACCAATGAAGTGGAAATTAAAGCAATAATTAGGAAATATTTTGCCCAACTGTATGCCAATAAATTTGACAATCTAAATGAAATGGATGAATATTTACAAAAATACAAACTGCCCAGGTTAACTGAAGAGGAAATAAAATCCTTAAATAAACCCATATTAGAAAAAGAAATTGAACAAGCTATTAATGAACTCCCTAAGAAAAAATCCCCAGGGCCAGATGGGTTTACGGGTGAATTTTACCAAACATTTAAAGAACAATTAATTCCAATATTATACAAATTATTTGGAAAAATAGGTGAAGAAGGAGTTCTACCAAATTCGTTTTATGACACAAATATGGTGGTGATACCAAAACCAGGCAAAGCAAAAACAGAGAAAGAAAATTATAGACCAATCTCCCTAATGAATATTGATGCTAAAATCTTAAATAAGATATTAGCAAGGAGATTACAGCAAGTGATCACCAGGATAATACACTATGACCAGGTGGGATTTATACCAGGAATGCAGGGCTGGTTCAACATTAGGAAAACTATTAACATAATCAACCACATCAATAAGAAAACCAACCAAAATCATATGATTATCTCAATAGATGCAGAGAAAGCTTTTGACAAAATACAGCACCCATTCCTAATAAAAACACTAGAGAATTTAGGAATAGGGGGAGCTTTCCTTAGAATAATAAACAGTATCTACCTAAAGCCATCAGCAAGTATTATATGCAATGGAGATAAATTAGAGGCCTTCCCAATAAGATCAGGGGTGAAACAGGGATGTCCATTATCACCCCTATTATTTAATATTGTCCTAGAAATGT
Source organism: Dromiciops gliroides (assembly GCF_019393635.1). NCBI lineage: Eukaryota > Metazoa > Chordata > Mammalia > Microbiotheria > Microbiotheriidae > Dromiciops > Dromiciops gliroides. The sequence continues at coordinate 452,851,523 of NC_057862.1, read as the reverse complement.
TAGCTTTAGCAATCAGAGAAGAGAAAGGAATTAAAGGAATTAGAATAGGCAAGGAGGAAACAAAACTATCACTCTTTGCAGATGATATGATGGTATACTTAAGGAATCCTCGAGAATCAAGTCAAAAATTACTTGAAACAATTAACAACTTTAGCAAAGTAGCAGGATATAAAATAAATCCACATAAATCATCAGCATTTCTATACATGACCAACAAAGTCCAGCAGCAAGAGATAGAAAGAGAAATTGCATTTAAAGTAACGGTAGGTAATATAAAATACTTGGGAGTCTACTTGCCAAGACAAACCCAGGAACTCTATGAACACAACTACCAAACACTCTTCACACAAATCAAATCAGATCTAAATAATTGGAAAGATATCAATTGCTCATGGATAGGCAGAGCTAATATAGTAAAAATGACAATACTGCCTAAATTAATTTACTTATTCAGTGCCATACCAATCAGGCTACCTAAAAATTATTTTATACAGCTAGAAAAAATAATAACAAAATTCATCTGGAAAAACAAAAAATCAAGAATATCCAGGGAAATAATGAAAAAAAATTCACAGGAAGGTGGGTTAGCGGTACCAAACCTGGAGCTTTACTATAAAGCGGCAGTCATCAAAACTATCTGGTACTGGCTAAAAAATAGAGTGGTAGATCAATGGAATAGGCTAGGCTCAGGAAATGCAGTAGTAAATGACACTAGTAATGTAGTGTTTGATAAACCCAAAGACTCCAGCTTCTGGGATAGGAACTCAGTATTTGACAAAAACTGCTGGGAAAACTGGAAGATAGTATGGCAGAAATTAGGCTTAGACCAACATCTTACACCTTATACTAAAATAAGGTCAAAATGGATACATGATTTAGACATAAGAGGTGATACCATAGGTAAATTAGGAGAGAAAGGAATAGTGTACCTATCAGATCTTTGGAAAGGAGAACAGTTTTTGACCAAACATGAGATAGAGTATATTATAAAATGCAAAGCGGATGATTTTGATTATATTAAATTAAAAAAATTTTGTACAAACAGAAGCAATGCAGCCAAAATTAGAAGGGAGGCAGAAAGCTGGGAAACAATTTTTGAGGCCAGTGCTTCTGATAAAGGCCTCATCTCTAAAATATATAGGGAATTAAATCAAATTTATAAGAATCCAAGTCATTCCCCAATTGAGAAATGGTCAAAGGATATGAACAGGCAGTTTTCTGATGAAGAAACCAAAGCTATCTATTCCCATATGAAAAAATGCTCTAAATCTCTAATGATTAGAGAGATGCAAATTAAAACAACTCTGAGGTACCACCTGACACCTATCAGATTGGCTAAAATGACAAAAAAGGAAGATAATAAATGTTGGAGAGGCTGTGGGAAAATTGGAACACTAATGCATTGTTGGTGGAGCTGTGAGCTGATCCAACCATTCTGGAGAGCAATTTGGAATTATGCCCAAAGGGCGATAAAGCTGTGCATACCCTTTGACCCAGCAATCCCACTTTTAGGTCTTTTGCCCAAAGAAATCATGGAAGGGGGAAAGGGACCCACATGTACAAAAATATTTATAGCTGCTCTTTACGTGGTAGCAAGGAATTGGAAGTTGAGGGGGTGCCCATCAATTGGGGAATGGCTGGACAAGTTGTGGTATATGAATACAATGGAATACTATTGTGCTGTAAGAAATGATGAGCAGGAAGAGTTCAGAGAAACCTGGAGGGTCTTACGTGAGCTGATGATGAGTGAGATGAGCAGAACCAGAAGAACATTGTACACAGTATCATCAACATTGAGTGTTGACCTACTGTGATGGACTATATTCTTCTCACCAATGCAATGGTACAGAAGAGTTCCAGGGAACTCATGATAGAAGAGGATCTCCAAATCCAAGAAAAAAAAAGAAAGAAAGAACTGTGGAGTATAGATGCTGATTGAACCATATTATTTCTTTTGTTTTGGGTGCTGTTGTTTTTTTTTCTATTTTGAGGTTTTGCATCACTGCTCTGATTCTTTCTCTTGTAACAGGATTAATGCAGAAATAGGATTAATGTTATTATGTGTATATATATGTGTGTGTATATATATATCTATATGTATATGTATAGATATATATAGATATAACCTATATCAGATTACCTGCTGTCTAGGGGAGGGGGGAGGGAGGGGAGGGAGGGAGGGAGAAAAATCTGAAATTGTAAAGCATGTATAAACAAAAGTTGAGAACTATCTTTACATGTAACGGAAAAAATAAAATATCTCAAAAAAAAAAAAACAACAAATAATAGTACTTTGGGACAGGAAAAAAAAAAAAAAAAGATGTAATCATGGGGGGGGGCAGCTAGGTGGCACAGTGGATATAGCACCAGCCCTGGATTCAGGAGAAGCTGAGTTCAAATCTGGCCTCAGACACTTGACATTTGCTAGCTGTGTGACCCTGAGCAAGTCATTTGACCTTCATTGCCCTACAACAACAACAACAAAACAAATGTAATCATGGGTCAGCTAGGTGAAACAGTGGACAAAGCACCAGCCCTGGACCCAGGAGGCCCCAAGCCCAAATACAGCCCCATACATAAACCACCCCAACTTGCCTGCCCCATAAAAAACAAGGATAAACAAAAAATAAATGCTTTACAGATACCATCCTTTCATATTGAATTCACACCTGTGCCCTCTGACTAAGTATATTCCTTTCAGCTGCCCTAATACTGAGAAAGTTCTTGTGAGTTAGAAGTATTATCTTCCCATATAGGAATGTAAACAGTTTAATGTATATCCCTCATGATTTCTTTTTCCTGTTTACCTTTTTATGATTCTCTAGGGTCTTGTATTTGAAAGTCAAATTTTCTATTCAGTTCAAATCTTTTCATCACAAATTCCTGGAAGTCCTCTTTTTCATTGCAGTCCCATTTTTACTCCTCAAATTTTGGTTATATTCAGTTTTGATGTGTAGGTGATTCTTAACTATAGTCTTAGTTCCTTTGCCCTCCAGAATATCATATTCCATGCCCTCTGACTTTTTTAATGTAGATGCAGCTAGATCTTGTGTTATCTTTACTGTAGCTCCACAGTATTTGAATTCCTATTTTCTAGCTGCTTGAAATATTTTCTCCTTGACCTGGGAACTCTGGAATTTGGCTATAATATTCCTGGAAGTTTTCATTTTGGGATCTCTTTCATGAGGTGATCTGTGGATTCTTTCAATTTCTATTTTACCTTCTGCTTCTAGAATATCAGTGCAATTTTCCCTGAAAATTTCTTGGAAGGTGAGTTATAAACTCTTATTTTGATCATGGTTTTCAGGTAGTCCAATGATTTTCATATTATCTCCCTGGATCCATTTTCTAGGTCAGCTATTTTTCCAAGGAGATATTTTATACTTCCCTCTATTTTTTCATTCATTTGGATTTGCTTTATTTTGTCTTGGTTGCTCATAAAGTGACTAGCTTCCATTTGTTCAATCCTTATTCTTAGGCAATTATTTTCTTCAGAGAACTTTTGTATCTCCTTTTCCATTTGGTTGTTCAAGCTGTTGACTTTTTTCTTATGACCCTCCTGCATCACCCTCATTTCTCTTTCCATTCTTTCCTCCATCTCTTTAAATCTTCCTTCTATCTCTCCTGCTTTCTCTTCAAGGTCCCTTTTGAGTACATCCATGGCCTGTGACCAATCCATATTTTTCTTGGAAGCTTTGGATGTTGAAGCTTTGACTTTGTTATTATCTTCTTCTGAGGGTTTATTATGGTCTACTCCTCCCCCAAAGAAGCTGTCTATTGTCTGCTGCTTTCTTTGCCTACTCATCTCATCCTGGAAGCAGATGTCTGATTCAAATCTGATTCTCTATGGTGAGAAGCTTGGTGTTCCTATGCCCCTCTACCACTGGGCCACTACCATTAGAGTCTGCCCATTGGATCAGAACCTAGGAGCTTTGCCCCACTTCCAGCAGAGGCCACAGCCACTTCACCCTGGACAACTGCTGAACCCACTCACTGGTCCATGAGTTGAGCATAAGAAGAAGCAGCTGAAACTGAAGCCTCTGAGGCCCTGGAAGTGCTGTCTATTCCAGGCTGGGTCCACACTGTCCATTGAGTTCCTCTCTCTGCCCATATGCTGAGTTCCAGAAGCAGCTGCTGTTACAGTTGAGTCAGAGATTCCCAAGGCCTGGTTCTCTGGTGCTGGGGCTGG